>NC_090652.1:255203070-255511403 GCF_040937935.1 Hyperolius riggenbachi
GTGGCACCCATGGCACACACCATGCCTGCACCCCTCTAGATACGCCTCTGCATAATGGGCATACATACATGTATTTCAAGCCACATCTTGAACACCCTCCAGGTATAATACGAGAGATGCCCACTTTAGGTCCAGAACAAGAGTCTTACTTTTACCCCTGATGTCAGCCCTTTGGTTAAGTCCTGTGAGTGAGATGTTATTGAGTACCCAGAGGTCTCAGAGGAAGTGGGTTTAAGCCCCACAAAATGGCTGTTAGACCACCCTGTACTCCCTTTGCATGTCTCCCTGCATGTGATCCTGTGTAACCAATACATTTGGAAACATTCACCCTGGTGCATAGTGCTTTTCTTCTACTTGTAGACACACTGTATGCGTATGCCGTTTTTCCTATAAGTCACCGGCCATCTTATTCATGGTAACCACTTTATAAAGTTAATGTGTAGGGGCCAGAAATGAATTAAGATTAAATCAGGCTCTTTCTTCTACCTGTAGCATTGGATTTCTGCGTGCTGGAGCACATTGTGGCTTCCTAGGTTCAGGTCACAGGGCCTGCAGACAGTATTGGGTGCCAGCCTACCTGCATTCTTCTGCTACGGGGCATACAGTGTTTCTCTGACAGTGGAGCATTAGCATCTAGGCATGACAACAGGTACCCAAAAGTACGTTAGCTTACATCTCTGGTATAATGCTGTCACTCACCTTCTGCTTACATGATTGTGGCAGAACTAAGCTAAGACTGCGCAATCCCCCGGTTTTCTAAAAGAGCTTTATACTGTATTTCATCTGTACATTTAGCTGTCTGCCTGGAGTTCTGCTTTAAGTTTTGCTACACATACATCTTTCTCCAGAGCATGAAACAATAGTGTTCTACATAAACATCCCTTCACTGTCACCCAGCAAAAGCATATCATTGCCTGTTATGTATTCTGCTGTGGGCACAACGTGAGTGCAGCTTCCAATATACACAAATCCATTTACTTAACAAGAACAAGTAACGGGAACATTCTAGTTCTGAGGCAATGCATGATAATATGCAAATTGGGTGTTCTGTTCAGTGACTCACTCATAGAACGGCATCTTCCTGAGAATCTTCCCACCGCTGGAGGAAAATACGAAGCTGAAGAACGTGGTGCTGCTTAACACACAAGCAAATGAACCATAACTGGCTGCTCGCCCCAGCCGCTGTGGAGTGGGGAGACTGCTCATATACAGGTCTTGTCAGATTTCACTCTATTCTGACACATTGTCGCTTGTATAATCCAAACACTTGAGGCAAACTGCTAGTCTCTCAGAATATCTATATGGGCAACACGGCGTCCAAACCTATGTACTGATAAAAGACTTTTGTAGCCCAGAATGTTTATTCATGATTAGTCATTTTGGGTGACTGCCTACTTTCCGCACAGGAGTCCCTCATATGTCAGCTTCATGTCCTTCAGAATGGCAGCAAGCTTTGAGGCATGGCTGAACCCGATTAGATGTGTGTGTTTGTGCGGTGGGGGCAAAATTGGGCATGGTTATGTATTGTAAGTTGCAGCTTTCTAGTGCCCCACCCTGATCCCCACACATACAGTGTCCTTGCTTTGTAGGGTTCCTTTGTCCGCTGCTCCTCTAATATAACATTCCCCCATTATAATATCCCATTACAGGTCACTCCTCCATTATAGTGCTCACCCTAATATAATAAAGTGCAGCACTGGGCAAACTACGGCCCGCAGGCCGGATGCTGTTACTCCAGCCCAGCTACCAGATTTCTTTCCCTCTCCCCTTCCTTCCTGCAGTCATGAGCGTGCGGATACGGGGAACCTAAAACTCACCTGATCGCCGATTCCTGTGTCGCGTCTCCATGGCAACAGGGCATCACATGACAAGACATTGGGACGTGCCAGCGTACTACATGCTAAGCGTGTAATACACTGACATGTCCCGATATCCCGTCCTCTGCCACAGTGACGCGATGCAGGAATCGGCGATCAGGTGAGTTTCAAATCCCCCGCCGCCCTCTCGTAACTCTGCAGGGAGTTGGAAATCAAGGAATGCAGTCCGCACCATGCGGCTCGGGCAGCTTAATGTTTGCCCAGCCCTGATATAGTGTCTCACACTGTAATGCTCCCCTTTTTATAGTTTCCAACATTTGTGATGCATTCACTATGGTGACCTAATGACTTCTGAATTTGAATCCTACTCGGGACACAAACTGCATGGGGTTTGAATGTCCTCAATGTGTAGAGTAATTGGGAGAGGAGTCTTCAATGTGTCAGTAATCAAAAATATATATCCTCATTTGAGTAGTCCATGTTGGCATTCCAAGTGTCATTATAAAGTATTAGAACATATATGGGACATAATTAAAACATATGTGCCATACTTGTGGCTGTGGAGTATTGGCAGTGACTCGAAACATTTCTACTTCATTTGTAAATTCATTTCCATCATCTTTTTTATTATCAGGTGTGATGGTGCATTTGGTCAGCTCAGATGTCTTTTCTTGAAGGCCCAATTGTTGCAATTTTGCACTGGTGTCCCTCTTATTATTTTGGGGGGTTTGTTACCAACTATTTGCTTATCTTATCTTATTCCATCATTTCTTACTTTACTTTGGGCCTCCTATCTGTTTTCTGGTTAAAATCAGTTTTATTGCACACCATAAAGAGAAGTGACAGTACAATAATAAAGGCAAATTACATGGACATAATACACAACAATATCCATCTTAAGTACAGTTAGCGTCCGAGAATGCTCAACTTAGTACAAAGTTTAAGCTCATTCAGCTAGTTAGGACAAAGGAAGAACATTGGGGTGAGGGCCTATAAGCCTTCATTACGCCAACCCAACTAGCTAAAAAGCTGAAAATAACTAGCAAAGGCCAATAAATCTTCGAAGATAATACAGTTCCATAAAACACGACAAAACTGTAATGGAGTGAAAAAGCTGAAATAGCATAAATTAAAGAGAAGAAAGGGAAAAACTAAAACAATCAAAAACATAACAACAAACTAACATCTGCAAAGGCTTCTGATCATCAGTGCTGGTGAGTATGAAACATTTAGTACTTATACCTTGAAGTCTCACCCAAGAAGCAGGGACCTCCAGTCTCAAAAAATGATTGCAATTAAAACTGGTGAACCCACCGTCTATCACAATGAATAGGATATGTGTAAAATGGGACGTTCCCCATTCAGCCAAACAGGAATGATCCTGACTCCCCAACCCTCCCTTTACTACTGGAGCTCCAACCAAAATGCCTATGTGTTAATACGGACATTAAGGTGAATTTACTATTGGTGCTTTCTATTTGAGTGTTGGGGTAGTATTAAGCAACTCAAGGACTACACTCTATTTACTTCCTTGGTCTGACGCACATTTCCTACTTTTCTAGATGGTGATGGGATGGATGTCATTCATCTTATTCAATACACCCCTTTGACTTCGTGTCTTCTCCCGACTTCTCAAGGAGTTTTTATGATATTCTTTTTGTATATATTAATTAGTGTGTCTGTTTGTTTTTAGATTCTTTGTTTTGTAAACGCCTGATGAAGGGTTGACACTAACCCGAAACAGACAAGTGTAGTTGCCTGAATTACTATACAAAGTTTACGTTACTTTTTTACCAAAATTGTCAAACTGTATGATCTCTCTTGGAAAGATTGACCTCTTGTCTTCGAAGTTTTGGGCAAAAAGTTTTTACCTGAAATATTTTTAATGTTTGATACAATAAAGTTGGATACTAATATTTTTTAGTATGGTTTCTAATGATACCAATCCTCCTCTTCTTACACGTATTTGAATGTTCTCCCCATATTTGTGTAGGACTCCTCTTAGTGTTCTGGTTTCCTCCCACAATAAAAAAAATACTGTTAGGTTAAACTGTAAAAATGAAAACATGTTTACATTTGTGCAGCCTTTATTTATCTCTTACTGTCTACAGAACTACAAAAAAGATGGCACATTATTATTATTATACCAACACAAATCATTCATTAATAATACTTCAGACAGTCTTTTACCTGCTTGAATAAGTGTCGCTGCCCCATTTCTTAGATTTTTTAATTCATGGAACTTCTTACGGCCATCATATCCTCTCCATGCTGGAAGACAGAAGGATTCTGAGTTATGACAGTGTACGCTTAGAGCATCGCATAGACATTATACTGTCCAGTACAGAACTATTCACCGTGGAAACAATTTATTTGCAGAATTATGTAAATGTATGCCGGTTGAAAATGGCCCAATTAATTTGAACCTGGGTGGGACTTGATTGGTCAATTTTCAAGCTGCCTAAATGTTCATACAAATTTACACATTTCTCTATGAACTCGGAAATATTTGCCTCTCATTGATAATCCTTAGTTTCCCTAGTTATCACATTGGACAATTGAAAGTAAAGACGCTTGTCTGTAAGGCCTGGACCCAGGCCCCTACCTGTGCTTATAGCCCAGGCCTCCCTGCACATGTACTAGATTTCCAATCCACATATCTACTATACTATGACCAAGCCTCATTTCTGTGTGTTTTTTCCATTCTTTAGCTTAGATCTGTAGCAATAACATTAACAGACACCGCAGCTGTGTGGGAGCCCTGGGGTAGTGTTGGGCGAACATCTAGATGTTCGGGTTCGGGCCGAACAGGCCGAACATGGCCGCGATGTTCGGGTGTTCGACCCGAACTCCGAACATAATGGAAGTCAATGGGGACCCGAACTTTTGTGGTTTGTAAAGCCTCCTTACATGCTACATACCCCAAATTTGCAGGGTATGTGCACCTTGGGAGTGGGTACAAGAGGAAAAAAAAATTAGCAAAAAGAGCTTATAGTTTTTGAGAAAATCGATTTTAAAGTTTCAAAGGGAAAACTGTCTTTTAAATGCGGGAAATGTCTGTTTTCTTTGCACAGGTAACATGTTTTTTGTCGGCATGCAGTCATAAATGTAATACATATAAGAGGTTCCAGGAAAAGGGACCGGTAACGCTAACCCAGCAGCAGCACACGTGATGGAACAGGAGGAGGGTGGCGCAGGAGGAGAAGAAGGCCACGCTTTGTGAGACACAACAACCCCGGCCTTGCATGAGGGCAAGAAGCGTGCGGATAGCAGGCTTTGTACCGCCATGCAGTCATAAATGTAATAAAGATAAGTGGTTCAATAAACAGGGACCACGCGGCAACGCTAACCCAGCAGCAGCAGACGTGATGGAACAGGAGCAGGCGCAGGAGGAGAAGGCCACGCTTTGTGAGACACAACAACCCAGGCCTTGCATGAGGGCAAGAAGCGTGCGGATAGCAGGCTTTGTACCGCCATGCAGTCATAAATGTAATAAAGATAAGTGGTTCAATAAACAGGGACCACGCGGCAACGCTAACCCAGCAGCAGCAGACGTGATGGAACAGGAGCAGGCGCAGGAGGAGAAGGCCACGCTTTGTGAGACACAACAACCCAGGCCTTGCATGAGGGCAAGAAGCGTGCGGATAGCAGGCTTTGTACGGCCATGCAGTCATAAATGTAATAAAGATAAGTGGTTCAATAAACAGGGACCACGCGGCAACGCTAACCCAGCAGCAGCAGACGTGATGGAACAGGAGGAGGCGCAGGAGGAGAAGGCCACGCTTTGTGAGACACAACAACCCAGGCCTTGCATGAGGGCAAGAAGCGTGCGGATAGCATGCTTTGTACCGCCATGCAGTCATAAATGTAATAAAGATAAGTGGTTCAATAAACAGGGACCACGCGGCAACGCTAACCCAGCAGCAGCAGACGTGATGGAACAGGAGCAGGCGCAGGAGGAGAAGGCCACGCTTTGTGAGACACAACAACCCAGGCCTTGCATGTGGACAAAAAGCGTGCGGATATAGCAGCAATGCTTTTTGCCGCCATGCAGTCATAAATGTAATACAGATGAGAGGTTCAATAAACAGGGCCCGGAAACGCAACACCATCCCAGATGTTCATTGGTCATGTTACTTGGTTGGGGTCCTGGAGTGTTGCGTAGTCATTTCCAATCCAGGATTGATTCATTTTAATTTGAGTCAGACGGTCTGCATTGTCTGTAGAGAGGCGGATACGCCGATCTGTGACGATGCCTCCGGCAGCACTGAAACAGCGTTCCGACATAACGCTGGCTGCCGGGCAAGCCAGCACCTCTATTGCGTACATTGCCAGTTCGTGCCAGGTGTCTAGCTTCGATACCCAATAGTTGAAGGGTGCAGATGGATGGTTCGACACAGCTACGCCATCTGACATGTAGTCCTTGACCATCTTCTCCAGGCGATCGGTGTTGGAGGTGGATCTGCACGCTTGCTGTTCAGTGGGCTGCGGCTGCATGGGTGTCAGAAAATTTTCCCACTCCAAGGACACTGCCGATACCATTCCCTTTTGGGTACTAGCTGCGGCTTGCGTTGTTTGCTGCCCTCCTGGTCGTCCTGGGTTTGCGGAAGTCAGTCTGTCTGCGTACAACTGGCTAGAGGAGGGGGAGGATGTCAATCTCCTCTCTAAAGTCTCCACAAGGGCCTGCTGGTATTCTTCCATTTTGACCTGTCTGACTCTTTCTTCAAGCAGTTTTGGAACATTGTGTTTGTACCGTGGATCCAGAAGGGTATAAACCCAGTAATTGGTGTTGTCCAGAATGCGCACAATGCGTGGGTCACGTTCAATGCAGTCTAGCATGAATTGAGCCATGTGTGCCAGAGTCCTACCAGAATCCTCATCATCCTCTTGTGAGCGTTGTGATAGTTGTTGTGATGCATCATAGTCGTCACCTTCCTCCTGGTCTGCTTCTGCTGACCATTCGCGTTGAATTGTGGAAGTCCAACGTGCACCGCTCTGGCCCTCGTCAGTGGTGGCATGAAATTCCTGCTCCAACTCCAGCTGTTCCTCCTCCTCTTCTTCGTCATAGCTGCTGGGGCCAGCGTTCCCTGAGGCGGATGGCCTGATGTTGGTACCATCACGCTGATCGTTTTCTCCTTCAGATTCCCCCAGTTGCATCATGACAGCTGTTTCCTTGATTTTTAACATCGACCTCTTCAGTAAACACAGCAGTGGTATGGTAATGCTGACTGAAGAGTTGTCACTGCTCACAAGCAACGTGGATTGCTCAAAATTTTGGAGGACTTGGCAGAGGTCCAACATGTTGGCCCAATCGGATCCACAGAAGCTTGGCAGCTGGCCGGATGCGCCTCGGTACTGCGCCGTCATGTACTGGACCACTGCACTCTTCTGCTCGCAAAAGCGGGCTAGCATGTGCAGCGTAGAATTCCAGCGCGTAGGGACATCACACAGCAAGCGATGGTGGGGGAGATTGAAGCGCTCCTGCATCTTGGCGAGTGCCCCCGAAGCAGTACTGGAATTTCTACAATGTTTGGACACTCGACGCACCTTCAACAGCAGATCGGGCACGCCTGGGTATGTCCTCAGGAACCGCTGAACTACTAGGTTCATCACGTGCGCCAGGCAAGGGATGTGTGTCAGCTTAGCCAACCTTAAAGCGCGAATGAGATTACTCCCATTATCACACACAACCATGCCCGGTTTCAGGTCCAGCGGTGCCAGCCACAAATCCGTCTGTTCCTTTATTCCCCTCCAAATTTCCTCCCCTGTGTGCTGCTTATCCCCAAGGCAGATTAGCTTCAGCAACGCTTGCTGACGCATGCCAACAGCTGTGCTGCACTGCTTCCACGATCCTACTGCTGCTGGGTTAGCGTTTCCGGATGAGGTACAGCTTTGAGATGCGTTGGAGGAGAAGGAGTCAGAGAGGTAGGTGCTGCTGTTATCCAGTGGGAGGGACGGCGGTGCAGCTGTTTGTGGCGTGGGCAACACCCGTGCCGTAGCAGGTGAGGAATCGCTGCCAGGCTCCACAAGGTTCACCCAGTGCGCGGTAAGGGAGATGTATCGACCCTGGCCGAACGCACTCGTCCAGGTGTCAGTGGTGAGGTGAACCTTGCAGGCAACGGCATTCTTCAAGCTTCGGGTTATTTTGCTGACCACGTGCTCATGCAACTCAGGCACTGCAGAGCGTGCAAAGTGGTAGCGGCTGGGAACCACGTAACGTGGGATGGCCACTGACATCATGCCCTTGAAGCTGTTTGTCTCCACCAATCGATATGGCAGCATTTCGCAGGCCAGAAGCTTGGCTATGCTGGCTGTTACTGCCACGGCCCGGGGGTCATTTGCTGGCAATTTCCTCTTGCGCTCAAACATCTCCGACACAGACAACTGAACCGTAGCGCTGCACACGGAAGGGCTGTTGGTTGTTGTGTTTGATGAACACTGGGAGACCTCAAGAGCACTACTCCGGAAAGTGACAGTGTCAGCGTCGTCTGATGTTTGTGAATGTTGTGAACCACGCAATGGCTGGGCTACTGCTGCTGCTGAGGCGGGTCTGGTGAACCCAAGGGAGGCAGTGTTGTTTCTGGTACCCTGTCCTGACGCGTTTGCCCAAAGAGTGGGATGTTTGGATAGCATGTGACGGCTCATGCTGGTGGTGGAGAGGTTGTTAATATTTTTCCCCCTGCTCAGGCGGGTCTTGCACACCTTGCAAATCGCCATGGTAACATCCTCAGTGCAGTCTTCAAAGAAAGCCCAGACTTTGGAGCACCTGCCTCCTTGCTGGCGATTTCTGTTTGCTCCTCTTTTGCCTCTCACTTGAACTTCCACGCTTGTGGTGCCTGAAATTGCGCGCCGCCTACCTTGTGGCACAAGGCGAACTCGTGCAGCAGTGTGTTCTTCAACAGACTCATCTGTGCTGCTGCTACGACGGCGATGTTCTCGTTCACAAACAAAATCTGGGTCTCTGTCCACATTGTCCATACCCTCCTCTTCCATCTCCTCAAACTCGTCATATGTCATTGTGGGCCACCGCCGTGGAGTAGAGCTCCCCACAACAACCTCTGCGCAGCACACTCCAACGTCGTCTTCCAGATCTTGTCGGCCGACCTCCTGCAATTGCAACCCCTCCTGCCCAAATTGCTCTGGGATTTGGGTTTCCGAGTCCTCTTCGGACTCGCCTCGTATTTCAGTGCGCGGTACATTTCCCACAGTTAACGGTTGTGAATCCAGGCACAACATTTCTGGCTGTTCCTCCATTGACCTTTGAAAGGTGGAAGTTTGTTGGGCTGGGAATAGCTCCTGCGAATACCCCATTGTGTCCTGAGGTAATTCATCGGACTGGTTATCTGGCAGTTGTGTGCGTGGTGTCGCTGCCGGTTGTGTCAGCTTTGTGCCCACTGGCTCCTTGTAACTGGCTGAGGACTCGGACCTCGTGCGTGATGTGCTGGTGCTGCTTAACCCACTGCTGGACGCTTGAGAGGTCATCCAAGTAATTATCTGGTCCTGTTCTTTTGGATTTGTGAGGGTTGTTGTCCTGGACAACATGGGTGGTATTGAGTGGGTTTTCTTGGGTGCTCCCCTGTGGCCTGTACGTGAACCGTCAGGGGAAACACCTCTTCCCTTGCCCCTCCCTCTTTCACCGGATTTCTTCCTCATTTCACTTATCCTTACAGTACACGCTGACTGGCAGCAGTACAGTGGCAGTACAGAAATGCTATACAGTACCACTATTCCCAGCAGCGACACAGAGCACAATGCTATACAGTGACGGGTGAGCGGTGTACCACTATTCCCAGCAGACACAGAACAGTGAACAGAATGCTATATAGTGTGGCTGAGCGAGCGGTGTACCACTATTCCCAGCAGACACAGAACAGTGAACAGAATGCTATATAGTGTGGCTGAACGAGCGGTGTACTACTGTTCCCAGCAGACACAGAACAGTACACAGAATGCTATATAGTGTGGCTGAACGAGCGGTGTACTACTGTTCCCAGCAGACACAGAACAGTACACAGAATGCTATATAGTGTGGCTGAACGAGCGGTGTACTACTGTTCCCAGCAGACACAGAACAGTGAACAGAATGCTATATAGTGTGGCTGAGCGAGCGGTGTACCACTATTCCCAGCAGACACAGAACAGTGAACAGAATGCTATATAGTGTGGCTGAGCGAGCGGTGTACCACTATTCCCAGCAGACACAGAACAGTAAACAGAATGCTATATAGTGTGGCTGAGCGAGCGGTGTACCACTATTCCCAGCAGACACAGAACAGTGAACAGAATGCTATATAGTGTGGCTGAGCGAGCGGTGTACCACTATTCCCAGCAGACACAGAACAGTGAACAGAATGCTATATAGTGTGGCTGAGCGAGCGGTGTACCACTATTCCCAGCAGACACAGAACAGTGAACAGAATGCTATATAGTGTGGCTGAGCGAGCGGTGTACCACTATTCCCAGCAGACACAGAACAGTGAACAGAATGCTATATAGTGTGGCTGAGCGAGCGGTGTACTACTGTTCCCAGCAGACACAGAACAGTACACAGAATGCTATATAGTGTGGCTGAACGAGCGGTGTACTACTGTTCCCAGCAGACACAGAACAGTACACAGAATGCTATATAGTGTGGCTGAACGAGCGGTGTACCACTATTCCAAGCAGACACAGAACAGTGAACAGAATGCTATATAGTGTGGCTGAGCGAGCGGTGTACCACTATTCCCAGCAGACACAGAGTGGCAGTAAACAGAATGCTATATAGTGTGGCTGAGCGAGGTACACAGAGTGGCAGTAAACAGAATGCTATATAGTGTGGCTGTGCAAGCGGTGTACTACTATTCCCAGCAGACACAGAGTGGCAGTAAACAGAATGCTATATAGTGTGGCTGAGCGAGGTACACAGAGTGGCAGTAAACAGAATGCTGAGCGAGCGGTGTACTACTATTCCCAGCAGCGACACACAATGACTGGGGGGGACCCTGGCTAGCGTGGCTGGAGCGCGAACTACCCTGCCTGCCTACCCAAAGCTAAACCCACAGACAAATGGCGGAGATATGACGTGGTTCGGGTATTTATTTACCCGAACCACGTGACAGTTCGGCCAATCAGAGCGCGTTCGGGTCCGAACCACGTGACCCGTTCGGCCAATCACAGCGCTAGCCGAACGTTCGGGGAACGTTCGGCCATGCGCTCTTAGTTCGGCCATATGGCCGAACGGTTTGGCCGAGCACCGTCAGGTGTTCGGCCGAACTCGAACATCACCCGAACAGGGTGATGTTCTGCAGAACCCGAACAGTGGCGAACACTGTTCGCCCAACACTACCCTGGGGCAGTGGAGGCTTGTTTGTCCATATCCTACCTGTACACTTCTGTTTTCTTTGTCTCCATCCATCCTTTGATCACCAAAAAACATGTGTATTCAATTCATGTGGTTTAGCTCAGGTTAGCTGGTACAGAATACACAGTGTAGGGTCTGGGGTAAAAGGTGAAGGCTTTGCATTATCAAGTCCTTTATCAGTATTGTTGTCAACCTCTGCAACACTAGCACCACTTGAACATGGAGTTAATGTGTCCTTCAAACTTGTATGTGATGAAACTGGATGCTGGGTGCTTTTTAAAAGAGAAATTCAAATAAAGGCTGATGCTTTTATACATTTTATGTGCTCTTCAACTATCTGAACTGGTACAGTTAGGTCCCAAATAGACATTTTTTTAAATTTTGGATTTTAAATGAAACTCAGATGCAGTTTAAGTGCAGACTTTAAGCTTTAATCCAGTGGGGTGCATAAAATGTGAGGCAACTAACACAATCCCTTCATTTCAGGGGCTCAGAATAATTGGACAAATTAAATAACACCAGGGCCGGTTCTAGACTTTTTGCTGCCAGAGACAAACTTATGAGGATGCACCCGAGTGCAGTGTGTCTATAGACTATTCATACTATACTATATATACTATATATAACTATTCAAGAACCAAACTAAACCAACTGGCAAGTAGCAGCTGTTTCAGACTAACTTGGTCTTCAATTAGTGCAAAGCATGGATAAGGATTGATATGGCTGTAGGGGTGTCGAACTCCAGTCCTCAAGTGTCGAGATCCTCACACAGTTTTGTCACAGCTCAAATTAAATTAATTAATGGGACTGAATCAGGGAAGTTGTTGTTCATTAACCATTTCAGCTGGCCAGACGTGAATCTCACGTCTGGGAGGCTGCTCTGATGCGCTCCGGCGCGCGATCGCGGGCACGCCCCCGTCTCCCCGTGGTGTCCCCCAGTAGACCTGGGATCAGTGAAAGGGAACATGGTTCCCTATCACCGATCCCTTTCCCCTGCAGAAAAACCGAAGCGCTCACCCATGAGGCTCCGGCTCTTCTGCCCGGAAGAATTTCCGCATCCCCCTTGTACTTCCACTTAGCGAGAAGTACAAGGAGGGAAAACAAAAATGAAGGTGCCATCTTGTGGCCAAATAGTAAAACTAAATCTACACATTTTATACATTACAATTTACACATATAGTAACATTAAAAATTAACTGTTTATGTCCCACACCAAAATATTCCCCAAATAAAATTTTTAATGGAAAAAAAAAATTACAATTGAAAAAAAAAAAAAAGACAAATAGTTACCTAAGGGTCTGAACTTTTTCAATATGCATTTGAAGGGGGGTATACTACAAAAAAAATTTAAATTATAAGCTTGTAAATAGTGATGGGCGCAAAACGGAAACAATGCACCTTTATTTCCAAATAAAATATTGGCGCCATACATTGTGATAAGGACAAAATTTAAATGGTATAATAACCGAGACATACGGGCAAATAAAATACATATGTTTTAATTATGGTACCGGTAGCATGGATTATTTTAAAGCTATAATGGCCGAAAACTGAGAAATAATGAATTTTTTCCATTTTTTTTCTTATTAATCCTGTTAAACTGCATTTACGGTAAAGTGGCTCTTAGCAAAATGTACCACCCACAGAAAGCCTAATTAGTGGCGGAAAAAACAAGATATAGATCAATAAATTGTGATAAGTAGTGATAAAGTTATTAGCGAATGAATGGGAGGTGAAAATTGCTCCGATGCATAAGGTGAAAAATCCCCGCGGGCTGAAATGGTTAAGTAAAACCCATTCCTCCATTTTTCAGTCCATCCTAAACACTGGCATGGATATGGCCCTTGGGGACTGCAGTTCCACACCTGTGGTAAGATTTAGAAGTTTTACAGGGAACATAGGGAAGTCATGATGAACCAGAACCACTAGGATGTTATGAGACTGGAAGGAACTTTAAAGCCCCTAAATACCAGCCAACATCTATCAAAAGGACATGTGCAGAAACAACAGTGATGTGGTAGGTGGGGATGGAGGAGGGTCAAATGATACTTCTGCAGAGAATGCTATTTTTCTTTTACTATGCACACACCACTTTGCAGTATTTACCAGCCTGAATGCAGATGGCGCTCTTCTCCCTTTTCTCCTTGACTTTCCTGTACCGCCGCGCTCCCAGCCATCCTTTGGTGTAGGCCTGCATGACCACCACTCGTCCAATCACTTCTCGCAGGAGGAGATTCAACTGTTCTACTTGGTAATATTTCAGGAAAACCTTTGAAAGAGAAGCTGCTTTAACACACACATAGCATACTGTATTCATGAATGTCATACAATTAATCATACCATCAAGGCCAGATTTAGACTTTTTCTGCCCCAAGGCCAATTTTCTTGCAGTTCCCCTTCTATGAGCAACATTCCCCTCCTATTTCTTTTGCAGCCCCCTATTCCATTCATGTAGAGCAGCCCCCTTCAGTGATATACAGATCCCTTGGGAAGCAGCTCCCCATTTCCATGTGTTGCTCCTTAATTGCTACCTCTATATTCCATTTGCAGCCTTTTCTTCTATATGCAGCAAACCCTCTGCCATGTCAAGCCGCCCTTGGCCAGCTGCTGCCCAAGGCTCAGGCCTTTGTATCCTTTCCAGAAATCTGGCCCTGCATAGCATAGGCAAAGAATAAATGGCCATCGTCGTGCCAGACTCATTATGATACATGAATACTGTTATTAAAGGACATCTGAAGTGAGAAAGACATGGGGGCTTCCATATTTAATTCATTTTAAACAATGCAAATAGCCTGCCTGTCCTGCTGAGCCTTCTACCTCTAAAGGTGGCCATACACTGGTCGATTTGCCATCAGATCAACCAACAGATAGATCCCTCTCTGATCGAATATGATCGGGAGGGATCGTATGGCTGCCTTTACTGCAAACCGATTGTGAATGGATTTCAGCATTAAATCGATTCACCATCTGTGGAGCTGCCGCCGCCTCCGCAGGACGGATCTACTCAATGCCAGTGACACCGATCCCATTGTTCGCACCACTATGCCCCGCCTACCCCGTAATGTCATGCGTGTGTCACTCGTCCCCCTGCACAGCAAGACAGCGCGTCATCAACTATACAGCTGACGTGTGTATGCAGCCCGGCCAGGAGATGTCGCCCAAAGTGATCAGGTCCTGATTTCCAATGGGTGGCATCAGTTGGGCATGTGTACGCACTTTTGAGGTGAGTTACTTCTTCAACCAATCAGCAACTCTTGACATAAATAACATATTCAGTGATGTAGTGTGTGTTTACTCTATCTCACCAAGAGCTCCCCATCTAAAACAGCACTAATTAGTGGAGAATGTGCCTCCTACTTGCTGGCTCTGTTCCTTTCAGAACTAATAAGTATAAAATGATGAGGCGTTTTTAAGCAACCAGACATTCATTTCTCCTGGCCCTCACCTCAGGGTCCCTGACTGCATTCAGCAGACCTGGTTCCTGCTGTGTGTTGGTGGAGAGCTTCTGCTTCATTACACTGGCCTGGCACTGCACAGTGCCCTCTAGGAGCGGGGCATGGAGTACATGCTTTTTAATGGTGCGGTGCCTGGCTATGTGGGCCATTGGCCAGAGAGAAACTATATCAGCCACTGATCAGAGAGGATGAGTCAGCTACTCACTCAAGCTCACATTCAGTCCTGACCAAAGCATGGGGGAAGGACAGAATAAGATGTAATGGGTGCCTAGGCATGGTAGTAGCTTTGGGGCCCCTTTATGGTCCTTTTGGTAAGCTGAAGTAGAGAGAGGTCAAAGAAGGTAGCTGGTGGGCTCCTTGACACCCACTATGCCCCAAGCATCTGCCTAGGGTGCCTTGTGGATAATCCTGCTCTGGCCGAGTGAGTGCTGGGTGATGTTTTTGAATGGGTCAGGGGGAGAGGGTCAGTAGGTGGCCAGCCACTCAACCCTCATCTATTATTACTCTGTAGAAAGGGACAGGCATAGGCATAGCATGATAGAGAAGGGCAGTATCCAGATAACTGGAAGGTATGGAGAGGAAGCGCAGTCTGCTCGGGTGGGTGTGACAGAATGTTGAATAAGATGAAGCCACACTCATCTATAATTTGGTGCTATCACTTTATTCTAATTGACTCTGCATAGGTAATGGGTATGTTGGACTACTACACCAATGCAATTACAAGCATACAAGTCATGCTCCCAGTTCAGATGAATGGCTACATTGTGGACCACTACAGCTCCCAGTATCTGCAAGAAGACTGAACGGGCAGAATTCATAACAAAACTGATTTAGTATGAAATTGCAGCTCATCTATTGCCAGTACATGGGTGTTACGGTTCTCACATTTACCTTCGTCTTTCCCAGAACCCAGTTCTCAAGTTTGGCTTTTTCTAAAATGGCAGCACAACTCTCTTTCGTTGCGGGAGGATTCTGATGTGCTTTGAAGGCCAGATAATAGTACCTGAAATTAAGAACAAAAACTTGTGAAGACAAATGCATTCAGTTCATAGCCGCGAAGCCACCCTCATTACAAACAGATTTACATGGCAATACAAGACAAATATTGCATATTGCATATTCAGCACGGCATAAACTGTCTATTTTAGAGGGGAGGAGGAAAAGTAGGAGGCTCCATGCAGCATCTAGGAACATAGCAATTTTCTAAAAAAATTCTGCTGTGGCCAATTTCTTATTGTTCATGTTTTGACAGGTGTAGTAGACGGGAAGCCTGTACAGACATCAGCCTGACAGGTGAAACGACCTTGGCCAATAATTTCAGCTATCAAAGGTTTAAAGTGCTGCGGAAGGTACTGGTAACAATAACAATAATAGAGTGTATCCAAGGCGAACCGCTGGTTAAAAAAAGACATACCTTAGAAGAAGGAAACCTTTAGATCCTATAGAGCAGAGGTGTCCAGACTTTTAAGGCCGAGGGCCAAATCATCGCTCTTGAGAGTGCTAGGGGGCGAACTTATGACATTAAACACAATGGTCAGACTTGCCAGCGTTAAACGCTGGTGAGTCCGATAATCAGGCGACGACGACGTCGCCTAATCCAATTGCATTTAGCCCTAGGCAGGGTGTTAAAAAAACTTGCTTGGGCGATATTGTCACCCAGCGAGTTCTTTTCACCCTATCCAATAACACTTTTCATGCTGCCAGGAAGTGATGCTTCCCGACAGACATGAGCATTAGCTTAGACCTCCAAAATCTAGATCTAAACATGCTCACGTACGTATGTTGCAATTTACCTCCCGCCGCGGAACATACGACGTCTCTCGCGGCATATTATAAATATCTTATGAATATAATGAATATTACAGGAGACCCCCAGAAGCAGCGGTGGATGTTCGGCGGGTGTGCGCATGTGTGGGGAGCGAGGCCGTGGTGGCGGTGCTGATGGACAGCACCACAGGGTAAACCTCGCTCCCCATCGCCCGGTAATAGGGAGCGTCGCTCAGGCTTTCGCCTGAGTAATGCTCTCTAAAGATCGGCCATCGCACAAGTGAAACTTGCAATAGGATTTAGCGGTAATCCTCGCTTGATGGCAAGGTGAAGTAGCTTGTATATGCAAGCTACTTACCACCTTGAATAGCATGAGGCCAAATTTCTGCTGGTTGTCATTCTAGTGAATGAGACTCCTGACGCAATCATTGTGAAGATGCTACATGTACCACATTTGCAATAATCAGAAATCACAAGCGTGCCACAATAACTGCAGTGAGAGTAATGCCAGCGATCAGGTGCAAATCACCTGCAAAAATCTCTCCAGTGTGACGAAGGCCTAGGTTCGACCAAGTTGGTTGAATAGCTCAGAGAAGCTCTTATGCATAGATAACAACTCAAGTGTTTTAACTCTTCCTGTACTGGAAAACATGAGATTTTTTTCTTTGCTACTCCACTACACATACAATTTATTATCTCATGAGTTTATAGTTCATGTTTGCTTTGAAAGTAGTGTAGATGAATGACCAATTTCTATAGATACTGGGAGTATTCCTTCACCTCTGAGGTAACTGAGGAAGTGTGGAACAGTAGTCCAGTTAAAGTGAAGTCTACAATACACTACACAATGTTTTTAAGAGATTACACATTTGATTTGTTAAAATAGCATATCAAATAAAAATCTATTTAAAGTCAGGGCCTTTCTCAATCAATATTTACCCCCAAAAAATTAAAATTTACCAAACATTGGAAAAGGTCATTCCTTTGCTTTGATTGGCACATGATTAACAGAGATGTAAGTTTTCTCCTAGACTCACATCCTGGGTCCATGCACACTGGAGCCTTTTGCTTTGACCCACATCAATACAGCCCTCCGATGACTGCGGCGGGCTGAAACCTGGTCAGTAAGGAGAGCGGGCGTTTTCTGAACTACAGTCTGGTGACTTTCGAAACACTTGGCACTTTACTGGTTATTGTGTAATAGTGTATTAATGCGTTTTAAAGCGAAAGGGTCCAGTGTGCACGGACCCACAATGTGAGTTTTCGTACTCTTGTAATGATTTTGAGTTGTTGCAATAAAGTATACCCACCTGTGTAGGAACTAAGCCCTGACTCCTGCATATATGTTTTGTGGTGACGGCCAATGTCTCCAATATTGAGCACAGAGGCAGACATAGGCCCGTGCAGGCAGTGCAGCCGCACAGGGGCCCTATACCCTCTAGGGCCCATGCAGCTGCACCACAGTTAGGGAATGATTATTTTGTAGGCTCTTTTCTGTGTATTTCGGTCTGAAACTAATAAGAGAACAGTGATACTTGCTTGTGGCCCAGTCATACACAAGTATGAAATGTGTGCTACATCAACACAGTGCCTACAGAATGTAACCTAGATTCATGTACTTTTATTTTACCAACATTATTTGGACCCAACCATAATCAGATATGATCATGGACAATCACATGGGGCCCCTTCATTTATTCTGCACAGGGGCCCACTGATGGCTTTTTCCACCACTGAGTGAGCATAGGGTGCCAGCAGGCTTCACAGTGTGTGGGAGTGCAATAGAGAGCACTGAGGATTATATTTTATCTTTGACATACTGTTCCATGGCAGATCGGAAAACCTCTGGCTGCTGATTGATTATTAAAGTAAATCTGAAGTGACAATAAACTTATGATATAATGATTTGTATGTGTAGTACAGCTAAGAAATAAAACATTAGCAGCAGAGATATGAGTCTAATATTGTTTCCAGTACAGGAAGAGTTAAGAAATTCCAGTTATCTATCCAAAAGAGCCATTGAGCTCCATGACTTTCAAAGTCGCAGAGAACTGTGCCTTCTGAAGCTTATTATCTCAAGTGTCTGTCACTGTATTTTATTTTTTTTCTGCAGAGGAAAGTTCAAAAGTTCACTGGCCTGCTCTGTGAAATCATTTTGAATGCTGAGTGCAATGTATAAACTGCAAATATTACAGAATGATGCAATGTTATAAAAAAAAAACTATATAACTGAAAATAAAAATATAAGAATATTTTCTTTGCTACTAATGTTCTAGTAATTATCCATACTACACAACCAATTCATTATATATTTTTTCTTTTTTTGTTTGTTTCAGTGTCACTTTAAGACATCTGCGCTTATACTACTGTACATCAACATACAAACATTAACAGTTGGCAGAAAAAGTCAAACATGGCCAACCTGTGGGGTTAGGTTAAGTGGGGTCAGGCATGGGATGTCAGGTGACAGCATAGGTATCGGTTTACTTCCTGCTCCTGTTTTTATTAGTCAGGTCAGGTGTCAGTCATCTGATGTCTCTATGTGGCTTTAGTTTACTGCCCTCTGGACTTTCTGTCATTAACTGTTTATGCAATTTGTACATATTTATTATTTCTGACATCCCGTCTATTCACTCCCAGGCAAATCTCCCCTTCTGTTTCTGTATCTTGGCTCTTAAGACATAGGAGCCGACTTCACGGGATCCGCACCTATTATTTGCATTGCTCAGAGCCATAATTAAAGCGGCGGAAAGGTTCCTTTAAATGAAATATTGGGAATAGATAAATACATTAGCCAGTGATCCATGAAATTCTTCAAATATTCAGAGAGAGCAGATCAAATGCTAAACAGATTGGCACTTCTTTGTTCATATTCAAAAACCCATTAGGCAAGAAAGAACAAGAGTCACTGCTTTATAGAAAATCTCAGGATATGAAAGATCCTTAAGCCTGAAACTTAATTGCTACTTTGATCCTTTTTAGTCCTGTATAAACAAAATAGATGAGCTAGCAGGTTTCCTTTCCCCCGGGTGTACAATGCTCAGACGACACTTGTGTTTTATAAACTACTAATATGACATCTGAAGATCGGCCGGCGCAGAATACAGACAAGCAGTGCTTAAAAGACGGGGATAAAGTTAACTATGGGTATTATTTCAAGACTTGGATAAAACTAAGTAGGGGTTTTACTTCAAAACGGAGATAAAACTAACTACTGGTGTTACTGCAGTGTTCTCTCTGACGTGCTGTTTCCAGCTTATATATTATTACCAAGTGGTCATTTTATGTCCGACATTGGCTCTACCAAAATACAACTTCTGCAGTTTAAAGTGAAACTGAAGCGAAAAATAGCTTATGATATAATGAATTGTATGTGTAGTACAGATAATTAATAGAAAAGAGTCTCATATCTTAATTTTTAGTTATATAGCTTTTTTTTTAATAACATTATATCATTCTGTCATATTTGCAGTTTACAAACAACACTCTGTATTTTAAACTACCAAACAGCGCAGAGCCAATGACCCTTTGAACTGCCCTGCAGTAAAACCTTATCTGAAGTTGTTTTTCACTGTTTCTTTGAGCTTCAGAAATTAGGACTGTATCAGACCCATATTAGGTCAGCGAGCTCAAAGAAGCTCTTTTGCATAGATAACAACTGAAGTTTTTTTTCCTGTTCTGGAAACAAGATGAGACTTTTTCCTTTGCTACTACAGGTAGTCCCCGGTTAACGAACGAGATAGATACTGTAGGTTCGTTCTTAACCTGAATCTGTTCTTAAGTCAGAACACTGTGCCATCTCTGTCCCTCTGTGCCTCCAGTGTCCCCCTCTGTGGCACCTCTGCCCCCTGTTCCTGCTTATATAAGTTTAAAAGCCATATTTTCTTAGATTTTTTAAAAATCGATTTTCTCAAAGACTACAAGTCCAATTTGAAAAAAATGTTTTTGACTTCTTCCTATGGAAACACAGTCTCCATGCCGTTCGTATCGCTGGTCGTTCGTAAGTCGGGTGTTCTTAAAGGGAAGGTTCAGGGAGGGTGGGTAAAAAATAAAAATCAATTTCCACTTACCTGGGGCTTCCTCCAGCCCGTGGCAGGCAGGAGGTGCCCTCGCCGCCGCTCCGCAGGCTCCCGGTGGTCTCCGGTGGCCGACCCGACCTGGCCAGGCCGGCTGCCAGGTCGGGCTCTTCTGCGCTCCAAGGCCCGGAACTTCTGCGTCCCACGCCGGCGCGCTGACGTCATTGGACGTCCACCGGGCTGTGCTGCGCAGGCACGACCTGGCAGCCGGCCTGGCCAGGTCGGGTCGGCCACCAGGACCACCGGGAGCCTGCGGAGCGGCGGCGAGGGCACCTCCTGCCTGCCACGGGCTGGAGGAAGCCCTAGGTAAGTGGAAATTGATTTTTATTTTTTACCCACCCTCCCTGAACCTTCCCTTTAAGTCAGGGACTACCTGTAATGTCCTTACCTCTCCCTCTAGATTGTAAGCCTTTGGGCAGGGTCCTCCTCCTTTTGTGTCCTACCTGATCATGCACCTCCATTACTGTGAACCAATGCTATGCATCTGAGTGAACCTAACTTGCCTAATCTCCATTCTCCCCTCCAGTGACTAAGCATTACCTTGTACTCATACTGTGCTGTGTGATCTGGTCTTTCTTGTATTCAGGTATTGTCATTTTGCTGTATGTCACCCCTAAATATTGTATGTATCCCTATTAATTATCCAGCGCTGCGTAATATGTTGGCGCTTTATAAATACAATAAATAAATAATAAATAAATGTTCTATTTCTTATCTGTACTACACATACAATTCATTATATTATAAGCTCATTTTCACTTCAGATTCCCTTTAACAATATAAAAAAAAGACAAGAGAATATGACCACTGCTAAGCTCGGGGACAAGCACCAGTATTGGAGTCCACACAGAACAATAGGGCTATCATTGGTTTACAAAAGACTAATGGTATTCTCTAGCTCCAGGGTAGATTTTCATTGGTTCACTTAACAGTGGACGAATGAGAATCCTCCCTGTTGCTAGGTAGGATTCCCTTTGATTTAGCCAGTGTTGACCCTATGTTTTTGCCAGGGCTCTGAGCTTCTGGCACTTGTCCCTGAGCCTAATGCTGGTCTCAACTTGCGTGGAGGACTCGAATGTCGGTGGCGGACCCGCATGCAGGGCCGGATTTGTACTTTTTACCGCCCAAGGCCACTGTCACCAGCCGCCCCCCTTCTGTATAGGTAGCCAGATGGCACCTCCCCCTTTCCCTCTAGTGTAGGTAGCCTGATGACCCTTCCCCCTCAAGTATAGGTAGCTAGATGACTCGCTTAATCCATCCCTTTCCCACTCCCACCTTTCAGTATAGGTAGCCAGCTCACCTACACAGCAGCCATCGGTGTCTCCACTCCACTCGTCTCCAGCGCAGAAGCTTCCTCTTCCCCTCCCCCTCCGTCTCCATCAGCCGCTGCTGTACATCTGTCCCTCCAACCAGCATCTCTCACTTGTGACTTGCCGGCATGTTATCATCGAGTCAGACGGGAAGAGGAAGCTTCTACGTTGGAGACGAGCAGAGATGTGAGCAACTGGCGGCTGCTATTCCAAATCCTCCTCTTGTAACTCTGCAATGCTGCCCAAGTCCATAGCCACCGGCCACAACGTCAATGTGTAGAGAGAGCAGGGCGGCCACTGCACAG
Organism: Hyperolius riggenbachi; assembly: GCF_040937935.1. Lineage (NCBI taxonomy): Eukaryota > Metazoa > Chordata > Amphibia > Anura > Hyperoliidae > Hyperolius > Hyperolius riggenbachi. The sequence goes on from NC_090652.1 coordinate 255,225,144, forward strand.
GCGGCTGACAGCAGAGTACCGCGATCAGGCACTTGCCTAATCTCCCTGCACTGCAGCATTTGCAAGCTTGCAAACGCTGAACCTGTTTAGCCTGCTGCTTTGGTGCCCTTGCTCCTGTGGTACCCTAGGCCATGGCCTTGGATGGCCTTGGCCTAAATCCGGCCCTGCCCGCATGTCGGCAACAGTGGGCCGGATGCACAACGGTGAGTAGTGTGAATACACTCAGCGGATGCTGCAACGGGGAACAGCATATGAGCTCAGGCTACACTGAATGCACCATTGTGAATCCGCCTCTAGTGTGAACCTAGCCTTACAGTCCCAAGGGAAAATTTCACACTGCTAAACACACTGTATATATAATACAAGGAGCTCCTGCGCCCCAGTGCAAGTCTTACATTGCCCTCCCCCCCCCCCCCCTCCAGGCACTCTAAACATAACAATTGATACAGCGCACTAAAACCTGCCAAGGATTTCCACAGTGTCAGAGGTGCAAGAAGGGGATGGGGAAGTTTGTTAATGATTACTACTATTCAGAGCATATATAGTAGTGATTATTACCAGCACAGGACCAATAGAGAGCTAATACTGCAATTGAGGGAGGGCCCCTCTGGTCCAGGGGCCCAAGGCATGCACATCCTCTGCATCGCCTATTGCTACGCCACTGATATAATAATTACATGATACTGAATGGCAACTATTAACACAATTCAAATTAGAATCAAGTTGACTAACCTGACTATAGAACCAGCGAGGGACAAATTCACAGCTGAAGGAGGGCCCCAAGCCCAGGAGACCCAGTGCAACCACAACCTCTCTGCAACCCTCACTGGTTCACCACTGTGACAAGCTTCCTCTAGCCAAGCAAGCAACAAACCATTTTATTTTTACCTTTTAAGGAATTCTTCAAACAAAATCCGATGAGAAAATCCTTGCCTCCGAATACTAACGGTCTCCAGAATCCCCGTGTAGCGCAACTGCAGAAGCACCCGATCCCGCGAGAACTTCATGGCTTCCCGGTCATCGTTTGGTTTGATGCAACGGACAAAGTGCGGTTGTCCAACTACCATTTTTGATAAGAGATCCATCAATGAGTACTAAATGAAATACATAAAATAATCATCAAAATCAGTAATAACATTTTTTTTTATTATTTTGTAACTTAAATGGCACTGAGGTCACCAGGGTACAAAGTGCGCGGCTCCTAGGCACCACCATCACCGAGAAATTGAAATGGGATGTAAATACCTCCACAACACAAAAGAAATCCCAGCAGAGACTGTTCTTCCTGAGACAGCTGAGGAAGTTTGGAATGCCAAGGGAACTACTGACCAGTTTCTACACGGCGACCATTGAATCTGTCCTTTGCTCCTCCATCATCGTCTGGTACTCGGGTGCAAACGCAAGGGACAGGCTCAAACTCCAGAGAGTTATCAACACTGCAGAGAGGACTATCGGGTCCCCCCTGCCTCCACTAGACCTTCTCCATACTTCCAGAATGAAGTCCAGGGCCAACAGGATCATACATGACCCCTCCCACCCTGGATATCACTTCTTCACCCTCCTCCGCTCAGGGCGTCGCTATAGGTCCATCCCCACCAAAACCACCAGGCGCAGAAATACATTCTTCCCACAAGCGATTACCCTCCTCAATTCAGACCATCTCTCCTATGCCATTTCCTAGCACCCTCCAAGACCCTTGGCACCCCAGCGCATGCCCAATGACTGATCCCCATATGCTCACTCTTGGCACAATGACAGTTGCCACCAGTACTAAGCGTTGCGGTGCAAGGATGCGGCTGTATAGAATGTAGCTACTACTCTCATTATGTATTGTTTTCTGTGTTTTTTGCACCATGTCGTTACAATATTTGTATTTTAATTTGCTTTATGTTGTTGTGTTATTTGCACCATGTGTTAATTGTTATCTGCACCATGCACCATGCCATCTTAGCCTATTGCCTGTGTCCACAAATAATTCCGGGTGTGGCGCCTGTCGCACTTGGCGAAATAAAGTATTCTGTATTCTGTAACTTTAAAGTGTACCTGAGATCTCAAAGTAAAAAGATTTTATACTCACCTGGGGCTTCTTCCAGCCTCATGAGCACCTTTGCCTCCCTCACCATCCTCCCGAGTAAATCGGCCTCCGTTCGGGTGCAATTAGTCCCTGTAATCTTGCTTAGTCGCGCCAATTGGCTCTTCTGCGCATGTGCGGCACCTCCGCGCATGCACAGAAGAGCTGTCTGCCGCGACTGAGCAAAAATACCAGGACTAATTGCGGCCGAACGGAAGCACTCGGAGGACAGCGAGGGATGCATCAGTGCTCATGCGGCTGGAGGAAGCCCTGGGTAAGGATAAAATCTTTTTACTCTGAGATCAGAGGTACACTTTAAACTTTGTACAAATTTAGACATGGGCTATGCATGCAATGTGATACAACAATGGCTGTTCATAAATATATTTACTGACATTTTAATAACCACGAAATGATACTTCTCTTGAGCGATGCCGCATTAATTTAATACATAAAAACCAATATTCTTCTCAGATTAAATTAGTGTCACATAATATAAATGTTGTTATTTTGAAAGCTTGAGGGAGTTTAATTAATGAAATTAAAGCAATGCAATTTTTCCCTCCATGTGAAATTGCATATTTAGGCTCAAATTGATTTACTTATGCTTGTGTGATATCTTGAAAATTCTTTTAACTAGTGGGGTAGCCAGAGCATGTGTGATGTATGGAGCCACCAATATTTACTACTGAATATACCCAGAAAAGAAATACAGCAATCAAACAATGGCATAGTTTCTTTTGATGTACTTCAAGCAAATCATTGTGTACATAAAATAAATTAAGAAGCAATTTCATGCAAAATCAACTTAAAGTGAACCAGAGACGAAGCGCCCTCATGTATTTTACCATATACTGTACATCAGTGGGAACATTAGAGAAAACACCTACCCTGCTCTCTGTTGTATCCTTCACTGCTCAGGCTGCTTGTTATCAGCCCTGATAAAATCCCCAACTGAGCATTCAGTCTGGCTTTGCTCAAGAATCATTATAGCTGAGTCTGTCTTCTCTGATGTCTTTTCAAGCCCAAGCCTGCCCTCTTCTGGCTCTGCTATAATGATTCAGCTATAATGATTCCTACGCAAAGCCAGACTGAATGCTCAGTGGGGGATTTTATCAGGGCTGATAAGAAGCAGGATGAGCAGTGAAGGATGAAGCAGAAAGCAGGGTCGGTGTTTTCTCTAATGTTCCCAGTGATATATATGGTAAAATACATGAGGGTGCTTCGTCTCTGGTTCCCTTTAAACTTATACAAACGAAAAACAAGTATTTTCACCAATATTTTGAAATTAGAGCAGGAAAAAGTCTATAAATAGCCTTTTGCAAATGTATTGTAGGGAGCTGCTGCTATCAGAACAACTGCATCAACTTCCTCACTCAAAATCACCTATTGGACTAATGCTGGGAACACACGATACAATTTTCGCGTTCGATTCTCCGATCGATCGTTTTTCCCGCTCGATCCACCACTCGTTTTTCTTATCTTTTTCCATTCAGTTCTATGAGGAATCGAGCGGTAAAATGACCAAGAGGAATATCGGACATGATGGAATTTATCAATCAAACGCATCTATCGAGCGGGAAAACGAAACGTGTGTTCCCAGCATTATATGGAGCAAACACTGTATTCTGAAGTAAACAAGATCTCTATCGTATCAGAGCCCTGCCAATCAGTCTTAGCGCAAGTGATTTTACAGCGATTAGCACGGTTAAAATCACTGTGCACTTCCGCGATTCAGAACGATCCCAATCAGCGTTTATCACGATCGCTCCAGAATTGCGGCAAGTGCTGCAGAAAACACATTTAGCGATAGGCACTAATCACTAGATCGGCGCCAATCGCGGCAGTGAGATCACTTCCATAGGGTTAGAATAGCACTAGTGCTTTAAAAAGCGCTATCGCTTCAGCGATTAGTTGGAATCGCCCGCTAATCACCGCAGTGAGAATGAGTCATTTCTTACTGTAAACAATGGCAATCACATGCCAGCATCTTAAAATAGGGATAATATAAATAATATTCACTGAAATCAATCTCGGGTTCGCCCATTTAAACTACTAAAGAAGGAAGTTCCACGTTAATAAGTAGACAACCATTTTCTAACAATATAGTAAAGAAAAAGGATCTCTCTCTACTGCCGAAAAGCGTGAAATAGTTGAGTGCCTTGGACAAGGGATAAAAAATCCTAGATATTTCATAAAAACTTAAGAGTGATCATCGTACTGTTAAAAGATTTGTGGCTGATAAAGAGCAGACAAGGGTTAATGCAGATAAAGGCAAAATGAGAAAGTTTTCTGACTGATAAATACATTAGATTAAGAGAGCAGCTGCTAAAATGCCATTACAAAGCAGCAAACAAGTATTTGAAGCTGCTGGTGCAAGATCCTCCAGAGGATGGCAGTTAACCAATTCTCACAAGCAGAAACCGCTGCAGTGGGCCCAGAACTACATGAAGATTAATTTGTTTACTGATAGCCAGGTGTTGTGCAACCATACATGGTCCAGATGGATGGAGTGGTGGACAGCCACCATGTCCCAAAAAGGCTGCGATGTCAGCAAGCAGGTGGCAGAGTAATGTTTTGGGCCAAAATCATGGGGAGAGAGCTGGTTGGCCCCTTTAGAACTCCTGAAGATGTGAGAATAACCTCCAGAAAGTGGAGTTTCTGATGGTACTACATGGTACTTGAGAAGAACTGTTCTTTCCGTGACAAAATCATCTTCATGCATGACAATGCCCCATCTTATGCTGCAAGAAATACCTCTGCATCACTGGCTGCTATCAGCATAAAAGTAGAGAATCTCATGGTGTGTGGCCCCCATCCTCCCCTGACCTTAGTCCTACTGAGAACCTTTGGAGCATCCTCAAACAAAAGATCTATGAAGGTGGCAGGCAATTTACATCCAAACAAGCTCTGTGGCATATCTATCATTATCCTTGGTAAAAGTGGGAAACATTCAGTTTTTCCTAATTAAGTTACCGAGAGTCAAAAGTACACAAACTTACCCTAAAATATGAAGCTACAGTTTGTCTTTTCATATTTGTGGTCTCCTCTGGGTGTCTCATCATTTCCATGGTGTCTACCTATATCGTATAGATTTATATAAGTTGCTGATTACTGTACACAAAGAGAGTTTTGCATGTTTCAGTTATACTTTAAATATTCTATTAGGTTACAGGTCTGTCCGGTTTCATCTGCGGTTTCCTGAAATAAAACTATAAACAGGATCAAAAACTTCTCCAGACTACAGCAATAATGTTAGGGGGCACAGAACCCAAGCCCCCCCCCCCCCACCTTACATTGATCACCAAAAAGCTTGACTATAGATCAGATTGTATGCACCAGACCTTAAAGTGGCCACACATTAGACGATGGCCAGCAGATTGACCATCAGATAGACCCCTCTTTTATTGAATCTGATCAGAGATGGATATATTACCTGCCCACACACTGCACACAGATTCCAATAGAAATCTATTGCAAATTGTACGAGCGCAACACTGCCACCACCAGGTGGTACAGGTACTTGCCGAACACAGGAGGAGGGGAGGATTTGTGCCAGTGTGATAGATGAACCTGCAATATAAACCACAGGCCTGGGGTACGCACACATTTGGGGGGAGACCAGCCTGGGGTCCATCAGGTCCGTTGGTGCAGGTTCTCGAGAAATTGCACGCAGCTACTGCTATGCAACCGAACGAGTACTTTCAACCCAGATTTTTCCAGCATGCCATTGATTCATCTGGAAATCAATCGAAATGATGAATTGGATGGCCATTTTGCAGCATTTATACAGCACAAGGTAATGGTAGCCCTTCTAACCTGATTGACTACCTGCATAAATGTGCAGAGCTCGAATAACGGACAGATTATACACCTTGCATTCAAAACAGGTACAGTAAAGAAGGGCGCTAGCTTTAGCATAATATGTGCACAAACATCATCATTTCCATGGTGTCCACCTATACAGTATAGATTTATATAAGTTACTGTACACAAAGAGAGTTTTGCATGTTTCAGTTATACTTTATATATTCTATTGGTTATAATTTGCATCTGATTTGTATTTAAGGTGTGTATTTAGCCTCGGGGGGATCTGCACATCTCTGTTGGTTTAATTTCATTTGCAGCCTAGGAGCGCTGCCAATCGTTTGCTATATTTTGCAGCGTTAACCACTGCCAGATTTGACCATTATTATCAAATCAGCCAGATAGTGATGCTGAAAATCAAATAATGTATGGACACATTTAGAAAAGTCCCTTTCCAATTCATTTACAGCATCTGCACATTATAATTTATATTTGTACATAATTAGATATCCAGAGCCAGATTTCTGGAAGGGCGACAAAGGCCTTGGCCTTGGGTGGCTGCTGCACAAGGGGGCTGCTAAAAATGGAGGATGGTTTGCTACATATGAAAAAGGATACTGCAAATGAAAAGGAAGGCTGCAATTGGGGAGCACTACATGGAAGAGCGGAGCTGCTGCCCATGGAAGATGTGCAACATAGCAGGAGGCTGCTGTACAGGGATGTTTTCCATGGAAGATGTATTTGTAAGAGGAACCATGGGGTATAGAAATGCATAAATCCGGCCTTGGGGATGTCTAACATCCTTGAAAGAAATTCACTGAATTCCCTGCCTTCAGCTTCAGACTGTAACTCATACTTGAAGAGCAGATAACTTCTTGCCAGAATAGTATATAACTGATCTATACAGGAGAATGGATGGCCTTTAAAATCTATAATATTTACATATACTGACCTTTATGCGTCCAGCATTTAGTTGAGGTGGGAGGGATCTAGAAGCCGCCGTCACTCGGGCTCTAGACTGAGCCAAATTTCCTGCAACACAGTCAGAAAATCTGTTTATTCACCTTTTATTAGTAGAACCAGTGGCATAGCTAGCGATGGGGCCCACAGATGTAGGTAGGCACTCTTAAAAAAAAAATGATATAATGAATTGTATGTGTAGTACAGATAATTACTAGAACATTAGTAGCAAAGAAAATATTCTCGTATTTTTATTTTCAGTAATATAGGTATTTTTTAAAAAGCATTGCATCATTCTCTAATATTTGCAGATTACACACTACTCAGCATTCTAAATGATTTTACAGAGCAGGCCAGTGAACTTTTGAACTGTCCTCTGCAGGGGAAAAAAAACAATTCAGTGCCAGACACTTGAACAAGCTTCAGAAGACAGAGCTCTCTGCGACTTTGAAAGTCATGGAGCTCAATGGCTCTTTTGCATAGATAACAACTGGAATTTCTTAACTCTTCCTGTACTGGAAACAATATTAGACTTATGTCTCTGCTCCTAATGTTTTATTTCTTAGTTGTACTACATATACAAATCATTATATCATAATTTTTTGTTCGCTTCAGTGTCTCTTAAAGCAATGCCACCTGCCCCTACCCTATGGATAAAAGTTATTTTGGCAATTTACATTATCATGCAATCTACACTGCACATAATTCATGGGCACCTAGAGGGTAGAGAAACACAAGAAAGTTAATGGTGAATGTATTAAAGTGGATCCGAGATGAAAAACTAACTATAGCAAGTCATTTGTCTATATATGTTTAGATGGTTTACACAGTAAACCTAGCTGCAAGTTTCAATAGTATATGATTATTTCTTCCTGTGATCAAATGAGAGCAGCCATATTCTGCTTGTCATCATTACACATCCAAGCTGCTCTGTATCTCCACCCTTCAGCCCGTGAAAACTCCACTCCCCTCTCCTCCTCTCTTTGCTCCCTTGCCTCTGAAATCTCAGCAGCCCCCAGCTGGTAACGCCTCCTCCTTCGGGAAAAGCCTCCTCCTCCCCAGACTGAGCTCCCATGAGCACTTGCTACATGGGATTCAGAATGTCTAGGCGTGGGAGGAGCTGTGGGCGTGGCTTGTTTTGTTTATAGGGAATTAGGGCATTAAGAAAAAAAAAAGTATTTGGCTTGAGGAATGCCTTATACAATATATGTAAGGGGCACAATTATGAAATGTGTAAAAGTTTCAGAAACACTTAGTAGCACCTGGGCCTTCTATACTCCAGGCCCTATAGCAGCTGCTATGGTTGCTATGACTAATGCTACGTCCTGGAGTAGAACCTGTGGTTGTGCGAGATCCTACGGGGCCCGTACACACGTTAGATGGATGTTGGAATTCCTTGCGATAGTTGAAAAAACAAATATGTTATATAACATAATACTGTGTGTATATATATATATATATATATATATATATATATATATATATATATATATATATATATATATATATATATATATATATCATGTGCAAGCCTCTCAGATTACCAATAATATGACACTAAAAAGATCTCTAATGAATAATGGATGAATAAGCTTAAATGCTCTCATTACGACGTGTATACAGGTAATCATGGTCAAGGGCCTAAAGTCAGGCGTAGTAACTATGCAGAGTTCGAGCATAATTAGTTTGGTGTCATGATGAAAATTACATCTGATTAGATTATGTGAATTACTGTTGTTTACGTGTGTAATTTACTGAATGTTTTATTTCCTCCTGCAGAATAGGCAAGCACGGCACAGCATGTATGTTCTCTAGTACGCTGCTTGTGACGCAGGCTGGTGCTCATTGGTCTGAGACCAGCACCATCTGCAACAGCACTTCTCCTACAATGACATAAACTAGCGCTGACTGGAAAAATTGCTTCTTACGAAACTTTTTAAACTTTAGCATTCATGTAAACAAATATACAATATAGAACTGCACAAAATAAGAAGTGGACATGAGTGTAAAATATAGAGAGATTCAGCAGCATAGATATGACAATACACAATTATAATATTTTTCCAACAAAACACACTGATGAAATGAAACAGGGAAGATAGTCCAGAAAGCTGTAAAAACAGCACACCGGAGACTTTGGGAAAGCCGGAATAGTAATTGTGGCTATATCGGTGCTCAGTGAGTAATTTGGGTGCCGTCAGACGGAGCACAAGTGACTATAAAAACACTGTAATTTGGTCACCAGCAATAGCTGGAAGCTGAATTACATCATTTCCCCTCCACTATCCATAGCAGCCTGAAAGGGGAATAGCAATTAACACCGCCGGGACTTTTGCAGGAGCAGGGTGAGCCGTTTTTCGGCTTTACCCTGTGCCCAAATCTCCCAGTGGCTTAATTATAAGTATACAGATAGTCCTGCCTAGTGATTGATATTATAATTATTATTGATTTAAAACGCACCAACATATTCCGCAATCAGCTAGAATTTCACATTGTAGTAAGTTTGCAGCAAAATTCTGAATAATAATGAAAATTCTGATTATTGTGAAATTAATTTTGCATGCAATCATATGATCCATAACTTTGCAATGTCGCACAATTTAGTGAAAACATAACTTTTTCATGCCTGTAGACTTTAAAGGAGTCATCAATCAAAAAAGCTCCCATCCGCCGACCCCCCCCCCCCCCCCCATCGTTCTACTTACCCGGAGCTTCCTCCAGCCTCTTGCAGCTGACATGTCCCACGCTTATAGCTCCACTCACAGCCGCCGGTCAGGGGTCCCCGGTGGTCCTCTAGTGCGCCTGTGCCGCTGTCAATCAAGTCCACGTTCTCCGGGGTGTACTGCACAGGCGCAGTAGTTCTGCACCCGAGCAGTACACCGCGGACAATGTGGACTTGATTGACAGTGGCTCTCGCGCAGGTGCATTAGAGACGACCTCGAGGTCACCCTCTGCACCAGTGGGGACCCCGGGCTAACGGCTGAGCACGGAGCTGTGGAGTGGGACATGTCAGCTGCAAAAGGCTGGAGTAAGCCCCGGGTAAGCAGAATGAGGGGGACCTTTTCTTGACTGATGACTCCTTTGATGCATTTATGTGAAAATGTATTCTCTCATATGCGAAAATGTGTTTTTCTTATTCCTCATAATCTTCAATGCTGTTGTGCCAAATTATGTGAAATCAAGATTACCCGCAAAATCCTAATTAAATTACTTGTAGTGTGAGCCAGCTCCAGTGTCTCTCATCTTGTTCATTTACAGCCCATCTCTGCAAACACTCAAAATCTCACAGGTAACAGTGCTGAGAGGTGTACACAGGGCGGTGCCACTGCTAGCTTTGGTAAGTACTGAGCAGCGCAACCCCATTTAATTCAGGTGAAATGTTACTGGGTGCCTGCGTTTAAACTATGCTGTTTCATGGTAAAGCATCCTTTACGCGCATTACTTTGACATTCCATTCAAATGTATGTTGCCTTGTATTTCTGTTTAAAGAGGAACTGTAGTGAAAATAACATAATTAATAAAATTGCTTACAATATTAATTTATAGATTATTTAGTCAGTGTTTGCCCATTGTAAAATCTTTCCTCTCCCTGATTTACATTCTGAAATGTATCGCTGCTGGCAACATCTTTAGTTCTGCCAAGTGATCTGTGCGGAATGTTTGTTGCTGAGAGTTCTATGCACAGAGGGAGATACTGCTTGCTTGACAGTTGGAAAAAGATATTATTTCCCACAATGCAATGAGGTTCACAGACAGCTTAAAGAGAAACCCTAACCAAGAACTGAACTTCATCACAATCAGTAGCTGATACCCCCTTTCCTATGAGAAATCTATTCTTTTTCTCAAACGAATCATCAGGGGGCTCTGTATGGCTGATTTTGTGGTGAAACCCCTCCCACAGTGTGATGTCAGCGCCTTACAGCACTAAGGTACTGACATCACACTGTGGGAGCCTTGTTGCATTGTGGGAAATAACAGCTGTTTACAACTGCCAAAAAAGCAAGCAGCATCTCCTTCCAGTGACATCACCTGCCAGCAGTAAAAAATCTCACCATGTGATAAATGTCAGAATGTAAATCAGGGAGAAGAAAGATTTTACAATGAGCAAACACTGACTAAATCATTTATACATCATTATTGTGAAAATTAAGCACTTTTTTTTATTACATTACTTTCACTGGAGTTCCTCTTTAACAATCCAGACTGATTTTTTCTACAGGTTAGTTCATTTCCCCAAATTATCTTACTGCCTGAGAACATTAAAGCTGAACTGAAAATAAACAGTTGAGCTAAACAATTCTATCTATAGTCCTACACATAAATAGAATTTTACTAGAATCCCACAGTTTTATTTTGTGTTTAAAAACAAAAAAATGTAAGCTTAACATTTGTATTGTCTCAGCTGAATGACACAGTTGTTTAGTGTCCCACATCTACATTCTTGAAATATTTTTTTATTGATTGCCTGGAATAGTCCTTGTCAAATTGGGAGGGGACTTTGAGCAATCAAGAAGCATGCCACCGGGCCGGATGTACAATACTAGTGAGATATGAACGATCCATATGATATGAAAGATCCATATGTAATATTTAAGAACTAGTTGTATATAAAGATCTAAGCATGTAAACATCATTAACAGTGCACATACAAATATGCAAAGTCTCTCTATACAATGACTACACTGTGTTCTGTTAGCTATAGCTCAACCCACAGCCTATGTTATGAATCTCTTTCTACAAATACTATGAACAACCATATGAATGACCTTATCCTGCAGAGCATGTTGTGCGAAATTCATCTGCAAAACATTCAAGTATATTTTAAAGTTTGTACGAAGTTTTAACACAAGATGTCCAAATGTTTTCCCTGGCTATAGCTTCAGAGGCTACACTATGATTAATAGCATTGTGAGAAGCCTTTGAAGCAGGATTGGTGACATCAAAGTCCTAATTCTTGGGTGGCAGGATTTTTTATAATGAATAGGAAGCACTTTAGCACGTTTCAAAGGGATTTAAAACATGAATAAACAATAGTATTATGCAGATGTACTGCACACCTTGCCATAACGGACTGCATATTAGTTATGGCTTTATTTAAATTGGGTATGTTAACACTTGGCATCGCTGAGCAAGAACACATGAACAAAGTACTATGAAACATGCTCCTGTTTTTGTAAGACCTCTAGCTATTACTACTAACAGAATGCTAAAGGCTTGCAAAAAAATTCCATTGGTTTCAACTATTTTGATTCTCATTTTTATCCTGAAGATGTAAAACGAAACCCCAGAGAGAGATTTTCCTTCGGACTCAGCCAATAAATGTTAGATGAATTCTGTAATCAATCATCTAACGATAAATGCTACTTTATACAGCTGGAGATATCATATTGCCGTATTCCAATAACAAAGCCTTTCAATCCAAATTTAGATTCGCTTACGCTTTTTGGACGCCTTTTTGGCAGTGAGTTACAAAGTCTGAGCAGGGACTGATTATAGGACAACTGAAGCGAGAGGGATATGGAGGCTGCCATATTTATTTCCTTTTAAGCAATATTAGTTGCCTGGTTATCCTGCTGGTCTATTTGACTGCAGTAGTCGCCAGTGGCGTAGCTAAGGAGCTATGGGCCCCGATGCAAGTTTTACAAGGGGCCCCCCAAGTGCTTTATACATAGCAATTGATACGGTGCACCAGAACCTGATCAGGACAACAACAGTGTCAGAGGTGCAAGAAGGGGATGGGAAACAGTTTGTTAATGATTACTACTATTTAAAGCATCTATAGAAGTGATTATTTCCAACACAGGGGCAATAGAGAGCTAATATTGTGCTTGAGGGAGGGCCCCTCTGACCCAAGGGCCCCAATGCGGTAGCTACCTCTGCAACCCCTATTGCTACGCCACTGGTAGTTGCTGAATCACACCAACCAGAAACAAGCATGCAGCTAATCCAGTCAGATCTGACAATAATGTCAGAACCACCTGATCTGTTGCATGCTTGTTCAGGGGCTATAGCTAAAAATATTAGAGGCAGAGGATCAGCAGGACAGCCAGGCAACTGGTATTGCTTGAAAGGAAATACATATGGCAGCCTCCATATCCCTCTTACTTCAGGGGTCCTTTAAAGGACCACTATCGTGAAACGTATACAATTTAAAAGACATGTAAACACATAAAAATAAGAAGTACATTTCTTCCAGAGTAAAATGAGCCATAAATTACTTTTCTCCAATGTCGCTGCCACTTACAGTAGGGAGTAGAAATCTGACAGAACCGACAGGTTTTTGACTAGCCTATCTCCTCGTGGTTTTTTTTTTTAGCTTCAAAAGCACTTAGTGAATGGCAGTTGCTCTGTACAACTACCAAAAAAAGTGTACAGTGAGCAGGAAGGCTGGCCAGAATCATTGTATAAATCCTTTTCAGGAAATATCTTTATAAAGAATAAAAGCCTTGCTGAATATCCCCCATGAAGAGATGCACTAGTTCAAAACCTGTAGTTTCGGTCAGACTTCTACTACCTACTTTAAGTGACAACAACATAGGAGAAAAGTAATTTATGGCTTATTTTATTCTGGAAAAAAAACGTACTTCTTTTGTTTACATGTATTTTAGATTTTAAAATGTTTGCCATAGTGGTCCTTTAAATAGCCAGCTGCTGCCTGGGACTGGGAGTGAGCACTTGCCATCCTTTGTGTTAGTGTTTTGGGGAAGTAATTGTGAATGGTGTCCCCGGTGGTGAGGGCACTTTGAGGGCTGCCTGCGCTGCTCCAATCCCCTTGGGGTGTAGCTTACGGTGGTCCCTGGCGGTGGAACCCAACCTGTATTGTTCACTCATGTTTGTAAGATAGAGGGAAGTCAGAGAATGGCAGCCAGGCCCATTGACAAGCATCAGGCCATCGGCCTTCGAATATGTTGCCTTGTGAATGATTCTGCCTTTGCCTAAACTCACACTGAATCCATTGCGATGCACATGCAACATCACACCTGATTTACTAAAGAAGTCTCTTCTGGAGACACAATGCTGAGAACCAAGACGCCATTTATTTATATAGTAAGTGTAATATAGGTGGTGACTGGTAATGCACAGCTCACTTTAGAACATTTCAATCAAACTCACTGGTAGCGAAGCACACGTGTGAATGTGCCCATTGTCTCTTCAATGCAGCTCGTTGCTTTGCAATTATCACTTATAACTAAACATGCATAGTGTTAACCAGGGGCATAACAACATTTTGGGGGGGGGGGGGGGGGGGGCAGATCTAGCGGGACCAACCCCTGTTTTTAAAGAGTGCTTGAGGGGAAAATGACAGCTCTGTCTAAAAAATGGAGGATGAAGGGGGATCACGAGGTTGAATACTCACCTGTCTTGACATATATTCCCTCCAGGTAGGTAATTGATCTGCCTCACCTCGGATTTGGGCACTGGCAATTTTTTTATAGTGGCCACCAAAACTCTGGCGACATACACCTGCGTAACTGCGGCCCATCCTCAAATCGGCAGCAGCAGCCTGATTGGTGGCTGCTGAGCCACAGCCCCACAGACGGAGGCTTCCGAAGAGCTTCAGTAGTCTCCGGAAATATGGTCCCAGGTGTACTACTGAGGAGGGGGGAGGATCGTCTCCTGTGCCCCGAAGACGTCAGGACAAGTATGTATTTAACTTTGTGACCCCCTCCATTCATCCTCATTTGGCGTTAACAGCAAAGTGAAGGATCTCTCCTGCACAGCCTGCACCCACAGGGGTTAACCGCAGGGCCAGGTTTCTGGGAAGGCCCCAAAGGCCATGGCCTAGGGCGATAAAATCAGATAAGATCAGAAGGGCGACAGGACTTGGAGAGAGAAGAGGTCATATGTCAAATTAAATAATCTCTTATGGTCCTGCAGTGCAGCCAGCCAGCGCCCTGCTCTGCACTAATAGCTGAATTCCAGAGTTCCCCAATCCCTGCTTCTCTTTCTATCACTTCCTGATGTGTTATGACAATCATTATCTGCTGTCACCTGATGATCCATTCCTCTGTATGATGGAGATACAAGTCAATGTGAGAAATACCATGGATTTACATTACAAAGCAGATAGAACTAAGTTCCGCTGAGTTTTAATGCAGGCATTCACAAACATCAGTGAGCTCTGCTAGTTTTTTCACCTCTTTTACAGCTGTGACACTGACCCCAGCAGTTGTTAATTACTTTCTTATCTAACCCCAATTTATGGCTTTCTCTTTTTTTTCCCTAGCTAGCAGTGATCGCTTCAGTTAACTCTTTCCTGACTCATTTTCTGTCCTTCAGCTCCTACCATCTATGAGAACTACAGGAATAAAAATGTTGTTTGCTTCCCTTTCATTGCTAAACTGTCACCACCTCTATGCTAGTGTGTATGGTTTCGCATCCTTTTGCTTTGCTGTAGCAGTAGAGCATTGTATCATCTAAGCCATCAGCAAAAGCAGAGAGTTTTGAATCAGGATGATACCATTTATTGGTTCAAGTTTTCTGCTAAAAAGCCTTCTTCAGAGATACATAGATTTTTTCAGCAAATATAAATAAATATCATTCAGATGCTTTAAAGTGGAGCTGAACTCTTGCACAGGACAGAAGGAAAACATAGAGAAATTCACCCTGTATGTATTTAAAGAGCCTGTCTAATCCCCCCTCCTCTGTGTCTAATCACAAGTTGTAATTTGATCTCTACACTGTGTCACCTGACTGCCACAACATCTATGCGCATTTGAAAGCACAGGATGTTAACAATATGTCTGCTTCCATGAAAGCATAAAGTAGACACACTGCAGATTTATTGCAGGATTTGTATCAGCTGTAACAAAGAAATGTTTTTCTTTAAAGGTTATTATGTTGTTGCCAATCTTTTAGAGCAGAGAGGAAGTTCTGAGTTCAGGTCCACTCTAATTACAACAGAACATCCAAAGTGGGTCTTGACAGGATGTTTGCTTTACCTGTTCTCTGTTTTGGATGGGCTTCTCTCCATTGCTCTGCCCTGCCACCTGTTACTGGCTCCGACTGCAGCCAGTCGCACAGAGGACAAAGAAGCAGCGCATGCTCTGGCCACTCGTGCTTCCTGTCACCTGTATGTGGCTCTGACTGCAGCCAGTCGCACAGAGGACAAAGAAGCAGCGCATGCTCTGGCCCCTCGCACTCCCTGTAAGCGACAGCAGGCCTAGGGCACTGGAAAGTACAAATCCGGCCCTGGTTAGCTGCAATGTATATGAGCTCTCTGCACAGCCTGCACCCACAGCACAGCCTGCAGCCACAGGGGTTAACAGCAAAGTGTAGGATCTCTCCTGCACAACCTAGACCCACAGGGGTTATCCGCAGTGTATGATCTCTCTGCACAGCCTGCAACCACAGGGGTTAACCCCAAAGTGCATGAGCTCTCTGCACAGCCTGCACTCACAGGGGTTAACCACAAAGTGTATGAGCTCTCTGCAAAGCCTGCGCCAATAGGGGTTAACCAAAAAGTGTAGGATCTCTCTGCACAGCCTGCAGCCACAGGGGTTAACAGCAAAGTATATGAGCTCTCTGCACAGCCTGCACCCACAGGGGTTAACCACAGTGTATGAGCTCTCTGCACAGTCTGCACCAATAGGGGTTAACCACAAAGGGTAGGATCTCTCTGCACAGCCTGCACCCACAGGGGTTAACCACAGTGTATGAGCTCTCTGCACAGCCTGCACCCACAGGGGTTAACCACAGTGTATGAGCTCTCTGCACAGCCTGCTGTGTGACTGGATTCCTGAACATACACACAGCTTTTCTGTCTAAAAAGCAAATTTTACAGCTCAGTGTGTCTGATACCCAACTGGAAAGAGCTAATGATTGTTTCCATTTCTAGGGAGTTTGTGGATGGCGATGAGCAGCTGAGTGTAGAACTGCAAGAGAAGCTCTTTCTAGAGCCGCCTAACTATCAGAAATAAAAAAACTAGAGAGGCAAAGCCTGGTCATAAAAGGGGATTAAACTCTGACATAACATTCAATAAAAACAAGTTTTCCTTCTTTTTATTACCCATACAGTTATCATATTTGCTTTTGTACACAAGGATTATTGCCCGTTTACAAGTTCCAAATTCCCAAAGTACAGTTTATCTGCTCTGAAAGCTACCATTGCAATGTATTGCATAGCTGTTGTATTTATATATTATAATGTAGCCACTGAGAATTTGTCTTTTGTTTTACTTTCTATTTGTTTTCAGCTGCAGCACTTGATGGAATGTTTACTAATAGTGGCTGATAAGGAAACAAAACAAGATAATGTAATCACTTCATCTACTTCAGCATTGGAGCAAAACTTCCCACTGAAGAAGAAAGTGCTGTGTTTAAAGAGACTCTGAAGCCTCCCTTTTTGCTTACAAATCCTCTTGAGCATTATGGTAGTAGCTGAAACGCCGCTATCCCGCGGCTGAACGAGTCCTCTTTGTCCCCCAAATCCCAGGGCAAAAATCCACGACTTTCTTGGTAGTGGATTTTGCTGCCCGGGAGGCAGGGCTTTCGGTTGTAGCTCTGCCTAAAGCACATCAATCTGCGCGCGGATCTCCGCCTCCTCCCCACCCCTCTCAGTGAAGTAAGACTGAGAGGGGCTGGGAGAGGCGGTGATCGGAGAAGATTGAAGCGCCTAGAGGCAGAGCTACAACGGTAAGCTCTGCCTCTTATAGGAAGCGATCCCCGGATTTTGCCCCGGGGATTTGGGGGACAAAGAGGACTCGTTCAGCCGCGGGATAGCGGCATTTCAGTTACTACCATAATGCTCAAGAGGGTTTGTAAGTAAAAAGGGAGATTTTGTAAGGCTTCAGAGTCTCTTTAACTGTTTTAATGGTATTCTGCTAGAAAAAAAATATTTCTGGTAGTACGGTGGGTTTCATGCTGTAAAAGAATCGTTTAGAGCAAAGAAGAAATGCTGACTTTCACACCAGTGTAAGGTGCCCATAAACAATTCAATTCCAAAATGATCGATAAAAACAGTTGTTTAAAATCTTTTTTTTTAAAGTTGAATATCATCTCCAAGAGCAGTGTAATTTTTATCAGTTTGTACGATAGATACTGACTAAATGCAGCATAATGCGCAGTAGTGCAGACCCAATCCAGACTGTCTTTTGCTGAAAAAAGCTGAGAGGTGGCGGTGCTAGTACGTCTGCACAAGCTGTGGACAAGTTCATTTTCACGCGTCCCAGTGCAAGAATGGGCCTGCGAAGGAGGACGAGGGCGGCCTCTTTAGGATCCAGAGGCTTCCCTCTCCCGAGGTAAGTACTCCCTTACCACTTTTTTGTTATAGGTTCCCTTTAAAGGATAGCTTAGCCCAAATAAAAATTAGAAACGGGGCCGGGACAACAACGTAGTGCACATGCTCAGAGCTCTCCCGGTCGTGGGCATGGAATCAAGGACCCGCGTCGCCGGGCAGCGCCTGTGCAGTCTTCACAAATGCCTGCTCACCCTGGTTTTCATTTTTTGTTTGGGATAAGGTATCCTTTAAAACAAGTTCTGATTAATACATATGCCTTCAACATCCGTGACTTGTTCTCTTCAACGAGTTGGAGCTGAGTTTTGGGAGCCAAACTAATCAGAGACAAGCATGTCCAAGTACCATGTGATGCTACTATCAGGAAACTGCAAACATTAGATATGATGACAAGTAGCTGTTAACATAATAGATATGCATGCTGTTTTACATTAAAATGAATAGAATGGTGTTGCTGATCCGTCTATCGTAGTTTATAGGTCTTTTCATAGTCTGTATAGACACATTAATGAATGTCAGATGCCTGCAGGCGATTCTCCTGTGCGGCTGCCCTCATCACTGGATCCCCTCACCAGTTGGTTAAATTCCCACAAAACAACAAGAGAGGCGCAGATGGTCAGACGGCAGGGTGTTGTTTTATGGCCGATTGTATGGGAAGATTGGAGAATGTGAGCATGAAAAGCAATGTTCCATAGCACTACATGATTATCACTAGTTCTCGGCAACAACACCGACTGGCCAAACGACCCAACACGTTCTCCATACTCCATAGCCCAGCCTCCAGAAAGAAGGCAACATTTACCCAAACAGATGGGAATATCCAAAACATTTTATGGCTGTCATCTGTCATACATTCATATATTTTGACATAGTGACTAAGCCCAACAAGCTCTAATAAGCCAAACATTTATAATATTGCTATAAAATATCCTCCATGGAGAAGCTGGACTTGTAGGTATTCTAATAAGAAGGCACAAAGAGCATTTTCGCAGGGAAGAGAGCAGCCCAGCATCTGTCCCATATCTAGAGATAAACAAAATGTTCTCCAGACATTCATCTCTCAATTGACTCAGTTGGTCTCCGAGTGCTGGTTAATTAACCAGTTGTCTCCTAATATATTGTCAGCTGCTGTCTTTGATAGGCTCGGTTACTTTCCCTTTTTGGTTCAGTGGAGATGTGTATGGGGATAAACACACCAATAACATCTGCCACAGCACCATCAGCAAAGCACCCCACCAAAAGCATCTGATCCAGGACAATCAAGAGAGCAGTCCACCAATAGCATCTCCCTCGGGACCATCATCAGAGAAGCTCGCTAATAGCATCTGCCACAAGACCATCAACAGAGCAGCTCAACAATAGCATCTGCCCCAGGAACATCAAGAGAGCATCCCACCAATAACACTCTGCCCCAGGACCACCAGCAAAGCAGCCCACCAATAGCATCTGCCACAGAACCATAAAAAGAGCGGCCCATGAATAGAATCTACCCGAGGACCATCAAGAGAGCATCCCTTTAATAGCATATGTCCCAGGACCACCAACAGCATCTGCCCCAGGAACATCAACAGATCAGCCCATCAATAGCATCTGCCCCAGGACCATCAAGAGTGCAGCCCGCAAATAGCATCTTCCCCAGGACCATTACAAGAGCAGCCCTAAAGAGCACCTCACCAATAACATCTGCCCCAGGCCAGGAACATCAACAGATCAGCCCATCAATAGCATCTGCCCCAGGACAATCAAAAGTGCAGCCCATCAATAGCATCTTCCCCAGGACCATTACAAGAGCAGCCATAAAGAGCACCTCACCAATAACATCTGCCCCAGGAACATCAGCAAAGCAGCCCCACAATAGCATCTGCCACAGGAAGATCAAGAGAGCAGTCCATCAGTAGCATCTGCTCAAGGACCATCAGCAGGACACTCCATCAGTAGCATCTGCCCCACGATCATCAAGAGAGCCGTCCATCAGGACCATCAGCAGAGCAGTCTACCAAAAACATCTGCCCCAGGACAATCAGCAGAGCAGCCAGAAAGAGCATCTGCTCCAGGACCATCAACAGATCAACCTACCCATAGCATCTGTCCCAGGAGCAACACGAGAGCAGCTCGCCAA
Organism: Hyperolius riggenbachi; assembly: GCF_040937935.1. Classification (NCBI taxonomy): domain Eukaryota; kingdom Metazoa; phylum Chordata; class Amphibia; order Anura; family Hyperoliidae; genus Hyperolius; species Hyperolius riggenbachi. The sequence goes on from NC_090652.1 coordinate 255,245,337, forward strand.
TAATATCTGCCCCACAACCATCAGCAGAGCAGTTAGAAAGAGCATCTGCCCCAGGACCACCAACAGATCAGCCCATTATTAGCATCTAACCTAGGACCATCAACAGATTAGACTAGCCATAGCATCGGTGACAGGTGCAACATGAAAGCAGCTCATCAATAGCATCTGCCCCAGAACCATCAGCAGAGCAGCCCCAAAATAGCATCTACCCCAGAACCAACCCACCAAGGCATCTCCCCTAGGATTATCAGGGTGTCATGTCCATGGTGAGGAGACACTACAATTACCATGCATTTGGGCCAATGTAACCCTTTCATCTTACCTTTCATGGGGCCTAATCAATTCTGATGGATTTTGATGGGCACCCTGGTTAAAAAGTGGAGGGGGGCCACTAAGGTGCAGGGATGCTCATCCAGATTCCGGATATCCGGGTAACCCGGATATCCGACCACTTTTACGCCATCCGGACGTATTCCAGATAGTTGGGCCCAAATCCGGATAGCTATCTGCGGATAGTTTGACTTATGACTCAGATATCCGCGGTTATCCCGATCCGAAATACTGTAACTAAGGTGATGATGTCCTGGAGCCAATCAGGGGGCTCCCAGCAGGAGGGGAACCGTGGCCAGCCCCACCTGACCTCATTGAGGCAATCAGAGGCCTCCCAGCCTAAGCCCTGGCACCCAATCACAGAAAGAAACACTGGCCAGCCCCCCTGGTATAATAAGGAGGGCTGCCATGATGAGGCAGATCCTCCTGGCTTGCTGAATGCTTCCTGAGAGACATGCTCCAGTGCTGGTAGCCTAACAAGGGCTGCCTGTACACAGTTATAAACCCCATGATTTGTAGTTATGCCCCTGCCGAGTTGGCTCAGGTATATGCTCCCCACCAGCCTTTACAGTGGCTACCATAGAGATAACCATGATTTGTGAGTATCTCCATCCGAAAATTTGTATACTCTTTGGTAAACTAACATACTACACTATATTGGGCTCTTGGCATTCTCCTTCTTTTAGTTTTACAAACCTGAGTTGTATAAGCACATACAGATCTGCCATAGCTAAGTCTTCCTAAGAGAAAAGGCTAAATGGCAGTGTCAGCCTGCTGAAATTACTTGACCAGTTACAGACCAAACGGCTAATGCCTCCTGTGAAATTACACTTGAATATGCTCTTAAAGGACAAGTGAAGCGAGAGGGATATGAAGGCTGTCATATTTATTTCCTTTTAAGCAATACCAGTTGCCCGGCAGTCCTGCTGATCCTCTGCCTCTCTAATACTTTCAGCCATAGACCCTGAACAGGGATGCAGCAAATCAGGTGTTTCTGACAGTATTGTCAGATCTGACAAGATTAGCTGCATGCTTGTTTCTGGTGTGAATCCCTCACTACTGTAGCCAAATAGATCAGCAGTGCTGCCAGGCAACTAGTATTGTTTTAAAGGAAATAAATATGGCAGTCTCCATATTCTTCTCACTTCAGTTGTCCTTTAAATCATGAAAGAGGCATAAAGCACTATGTAAAAGCCAGGGACAATTTTGAGGTACAGATGTTTCCAGGGACAAGTCTTTAATCCTAGGTTGTTGGGCACCAATTTTCTGAGCAACTGTAGGATGACCTCGGTAATATGGTTCATAGCAAACAACTTTAATTGCAAGTGTGTTAACTGTATGGATTCCATTTGCAAGTTTTAAAGGGAACCTGAAGGGAAAAGAGTGCCCAAAATGGGAACTTACCTCCTTAGTGGGAAGCCAGGCTTCAACTATTCATCCCACACACCACCAGTTTAGTGCTGAGACCCCCAGAATCTCTTTGACACGCGCTTGCCAAAAAGTGCATGCGGCCGTGCTCCCATCCATAAAGAGCATGGCCACACTGCGTAGGATGCCTTGAGCCTGCACAGTAGCACAGAGCTGATAGAGCTTAGGTTTTTCCACCCAGCACAAGCTGTCTCTGTGCCACTGTGCAGGTGCAAGACTTCCTACACAATGTGGCTGTGCTCATTCACAAAACTTCCAGAGGGTTCCCGGGCTGGATCGGTGATCGGGAGGAGGGCATGGGAAGCCTCTAGAGCAGTGATGGCTAACCTTGGCACTCCAGCTGTGGTGGAACTACAAGTCCCATGTAGCATTGTAATACTCTGACAGCTCTAAGCTGACAGCTCTAAGCATAACTCGGGGAGACAGAGGCATGATGGGATTTGTAGTTTTATCACAGCTGGAGTGCCAGGGTTAGCCATCACTGCTCTAGAGGTACCGAAGTAAGTATCTAAATTTTCCTTTTTTATTTTAAATTACAGGTTCACTTGAAAGTGGACATGAACTCTTGCACAGGACACAGGGAGAATAAAGAGAAATGAACCCTGTGTGCTTTTTTAGAGAAAAAAGCCTGTCTAATTCACCCTCATCTGTAAGTCATCACAAGTGTAATTTGATCTATCAGCTGCGTCAGCACAGAAATTCGTCAGTCCTCAGCTGACACAGCAAATATGTAAACACAGGATGTTGACCCTTTATCTGATTCCATGAAAGCAGGACATTGACACACTGCAGATTTATTGCAGGAGTTCTGTAAGCTGTAACAAAGAAATGTTTTTCTTTAAAGAGACACTGAAGCAAAAAAATAAAATAAAATTGTATTTTGTTATATTGTGTTTTTTATAACACTGCATCATTCTCTAATATTTGCAGTTTACACACTACTCAGCATTCTAAATGATTTTACAGAGCAGGCCAGTGAACTTTTGAACTGTCCTCTGCAGAGAAAAAGAAAATACATTTACAGACACTTGAGATAATAAGCTACAGAAGACAGAGCTCTCTGTGACTTTGAAAGTCGTGGAGCTCAATTACTCTTTTGCATAGATAACAACTGGAGTTTCTTACCTTTTCCTATCCTGGAAACAATATTAGACTTATGTCTCTGCTCCTAATGTTTTATTTCTTAGCTGTACTACACAAACAAATCATTATATCATATTTTTTTTTCGCTTCAGTGTCTCTTTAAAGGTTATTATTCTGTTGCTTATATTTTACAGTAGAGTGGAAGTTCTGAGTTTAGGTCTGCTTTAAGACACCTCATGTCTTTTGGTAAGGCATGGTGATGAACAGGTCTGAGCTGTCTAGAGAGTGTGCAATTGTGATGTACTCAGCCGATAATAAGTATAATTTTCATTCTCCTGCTGCTTTTAATGGCTAGAGCAGTCCATCACCTTGTTACTATTTTTAGGATCGCTAATTATGATAACAACTGGAGTTTCTTACCTTTTCCTATCCTGGAAACAATATTAGACTTATGTCTCTGCTCCTAATGTTTTATTTCTTAGCTGTACTACACAAACAAATCATTATATCATATTTTTTTTTCGCTTCAGTGTCTCTTTAAAGGTTATTATTCTGTTGCTTATATTTTACAGTAGAGTGGAAGTTCTGAGTTTAGGTCTGCTTTAAGACACCTCATGTCTTTTGGTAAGGCATGGTGATGAACAGGTCTGAGCTGTCTAGAGAGTGTGCAATTGTGATGTACTCAGCCGATAATAAGTATAATTTTCATTCTCCTGCTGCTTTTAATGGCTAGAGCAGTCCATCACCTTGTTACTATTTTTAGGATCGCTAATTATGGGGTTTTACGTAAGGTAAGGCAACATTAGCACATCATAACAGATCTGAATCCATAAAGCACACACTGTATGTTACACACGGAAGACATTAGAAGCCACCTGCTTATACATGAGAGATGTGAGACAGATTATTGCATAGACTACTGTGTAAGCCAGAAGAGGCCTATGGTGCCACCTTCAGGAAACAACTCAGCAACAAATCAACAGAACTGTATTTATGTTAGCGAGACACCCACATCTGTACAGCTGTACAGCACATGGACAATGAGTGGGACGTCACACATAGACCGGGAAAAAAGTGCAATCAAAGTAGAACTACTGGCATATATGCTTGTGTATGTTTAAAATGTGGATGATCTCTGCATAGCACCCAACTGTCCCTCTTTTGGAGGGACAGTCCCTCTTTGGATCCTGTCCCTCTTTCTTCATTTGTCCCTCTTTCCGGACTGATGTACAGATCTGTGTAAATATATGTACTTTTTAATGGAAAAATGTGTTTAATTGACTCTAAACGTTATTCCCATCCTTTAAACTGATACATTTCTTATTTTCAAATGTTAATATGAAGGAAAATGACTCAGCATAGAAAGGTCCAGTGTGGTTTGAATTATAAAATAACATTTTTCTTATGAAATCTTTATGGTATGCATGACTAGGGGTGTGCCGGAGGTGTGTTAAGGGGTATGGCAGGGGTGTGGCTTAAGTGTCCCTCTTTCTTATTTCAAAAACTTGGGAGGTATGTCTCTACGTACTAAAAACAACTCAATTATTGGGGCTCTGATGCTTCCCAGAGTAAATCAGAAGTGAAAAGTTAATAAAAGAGGTGGTTGGTTTGTTACTGAACACAATAGCTGTCACCAGTATCGATCAGTATCCAGTTGCTAGGGCAACAGTTATAGGCACAAGCATTAGGCACAGTTCTCAATAGGACAGATGCACATCTATGCATCTCCAGAATATCCTGGGGGGATATGTTGATTCCGGTTCGTCGCTGCTGTTCACACTAATATCGTTGTGCATCCATGTACACTGATTGGGTCGCCGCTGCCATTCAAGTCACTGTTTCTCCTGCTACTGGTAGCCAGAGCAGCAATACGAACCCAAGCGGTAGGGGCAAGAAAACAGTACAGTTACAGCCTAGTGAGGAAAAAACTGTCGGCTCTCATAGGTTTTTATCACACCTGTGTCCATCCGCTTTCTGTTCTGTTTCCGGAAAAATGGTACCTGTCGCAACTTCACATTCTGCTCCCATTGCGCTCCTGTTCCAACCCGCTTTACGTGACAAGTGTAAATGGATCAACTTTAAGTGGGGCCTCAGGCAAGGTAGTAGCTTTGGGCCCCTTATGTTTCTTTTGGTAAACTGAGTTAAGGTGGGGTCATAGATGTCCACTAGGCCCCAGGCACCTGCCTAGGTTGCCTTGCGGATGATCCTGCTCTGATCCTATTCTTAACATAAGATCCATTTACACATCTGTTTCTGTCTCGCTGAAACAGATTTTTTTTTAAAACCTAGTGGAACCATCCCTTATACTGTTTCAAAGGCGACTGGAGGAAGGAGGACAGAGCGGTGTACGATGAAGTGGCATCCGCTGGGCAGGATAACACACTACTTTCCTGTTGTATAGAAAAATTCTGTTTGCTGGCTGGTTGGGGGATACACAGCAAACATCCCATCACTGCAGATCAGTCTAATCTACTACACACCCAGCATCTGTGAAAATGATCACCGTACTGTAACATCAGCACAGCCATACAGAACATCCAGAGGGAATCTCTAGTTAAAATACCTGTTTTAGTCAATGGGCTTGAGAAGAGCTGCTGAAGAAGCTTATTTTCTGATGTTCTCAGCACGACCACAATGTCGGCCGGCAGAGTGTCTCTGTTCTTTTCCAGAAATCCGCAGGCATCATACAGAACCTGTGCAGGGAGGATAAGAATTACTGTTTACAAGTCAAAACTGTTATTAAAATTCATCCATAAGGCAAACACGCCATCTGAGGTGTTTCAGCCCTCGGATAAAGTGTACCTGTCATCTGATAGCAATGGTGGCTGCCATTTTCATCTTTCTTAAACAAAAAAAGATGGTTTGCCACCCCCTAATGAAACTATGAAATCAAAAGAGCCCATTTCATCCATGCCTGGGTTGCAGTTTTTTTTAGATCAGTAGTAACTTCTGTATAATGCTGGGAATACACAAAAAGTTTTTTCAGCAGATTTACTGGCCGATCATTTTTCCGATCGATTTCCATTCACTTCTAAGAGAAAATCTATCAGAAAAACTATCAAAATCAGACTGGACCTGTCGGAAATGATCTATCGAGCCATCTATGTGCCAAAAAAACTAATCGTGTATTCCCAGCATAAGACCCCCATTACACAGAGAATACCCCAACTCCAGGACTTTTTTAATTTTTTGTCCTTGATAGTGTGGACCTGTGCTAAAGACTTTGGAGGGCTATTGTTGCTAATTTCCACTCATTTTATGTCTCTGGTACCCTATGGAACTTTGTAGATTTAATATGAACTGTGGTTGTCGTGGAGACAGGAAATAAAGAACAGCAAATAAAATTTGAAGGAAATTCTAACACTTCCTCACTGTACAAAAAAGCGCTGTCTTTGTCACTTTTGGAGAGCTTTGTATTCTTCCCGACCGGACAAGAGGTATGGGAAAACACTCACATTGGAAGATGTAGGACAGCAATAATGAAAAAAAACAAAACCAAAGTAAAGAGGAACTCCAGTGAAAATAATGTAATAAAAAAGTGCTTCATTTTTGCAATAATTACGTATAAATGATTTAGTCAGTGTTTGCCCATTGTAAAATATTTTAAATCCCTGATTTATATTCTGACATTTATTACATGGTGACATTTTTACTGCTGGTAAGTGATATAGCTGCTGCTTGCTGTTTTGGCAGTTGGAAACAGCTGTAAACAGCTATTTTCCACAATGTAACAGGGTTCAGAGACAGGAAACTGCCAGAAGTACCTTGGTACTCAGAGCTTCTTGTGGGAGGGGTTTCACCGCAATATCAGTCATACAGCGCCCCCTGATGGTCTGTTTGTGAAAAGGAATAGATTTCTCACGTAAAAGGGGGTATCAGCTACTGATTGGGATAAAGTTCAATTCTTGGCCGGAGTTTCTCTTTAAAGGGAACCTTAACTGAGAGGGATATGGATGTTTAAAAAATACCAGTTGCTTGGCAGTCCTGCTGATTTCTTTGGCTGCACCAGTGGCTGAATCACACACCTGACAAACATGCAGCTAATTCAGTCTGACTTCAGACAGAGCACCTGATCTGCATGCTTGTTCAGGGGCTGTGGCTAAAAGTATTAGAGACACAGGATCAGCAAGAGAGCCAGGCAACTGGTATTATTTTAAAAGGAAAAATCTATATCCATTCTCAGTTTAGGTTGCCTTTAAAAGAAGTGTTCGCCCTTTACGAATCTATACAAAAGCCAAAATAAATATTTTAGTAAGTGGACCTTAACACGCACGCACGCACGCGCACACACACACCACACTCGAGATGGATCTACAATGGACAACCACGGGTAGTATCTGCTCTAGTGGTCCTTTGTGGTCTGCTTGGAGTCCAAAGGTGAAAGGTGAAAGGCCTCTATAAGAAATACACCTACTTATGCAGAAAAATCGTGTTGTTTGGGACTTTGTATAGCGTTGCACCATGTGTGAATGGATCCCAATAATAATATAGATCCGTTGCATGTCCATTATCCAAAACATAAAAAAGCTATTTTTTTGGCTCAAATGTGAACCTAATGGAATATACCCCTTGTCCTGATGGCAACCTTAATTACACCACTATGGCTTAATTTACTTAACCATCTTCAAAATCTATAAACATCCTATTCCTCAGTGGGGATATCTTAACCTCCTTAGCGGTCTGGACGAACTCAGCTCGTCCATTACCGCCGGAGGGTGTAGCTCAGGCCCTGCTGGGCCGATTTTGATGAAATAAAAAGGAGCACACGCAGCCGGCACTTTGCCAGCCGCGTGTGCTACCTGATCGCCGCCGCAGCGCGGCGATCCGCCGCATGCAGCGGCGAAAGAGGGTCCCCCCAGCCGCCCGAGCCCAGCGTAGCCGGAACAAACAGTTCCGGCCAGCGCTAAGGGCTGGATCGGAGGCGGCTGACGTCAGGACGTCGGCTGACGTCCATGACGTCACTCCGCTCGTCGCCATGGCGACGAGGTAAGCGAAACAAGGAAGGCTGCTCATTGCGGCCTTCCTTGTTACTTCTGATCGCCGGAGGCGATCAGAAGGACGCATCCGGAGCACCCTCTAGTGGGCTTTCATGCAGCCAACTTTCAGTTGGCTGCATGTAATAGTTTTTTTTTAATAAAAAAAAACCCCTCCTGCAGCCGCCCTGGCGATCTTAATAGAACGCCAGGGAGGTTAAAGGACAACTGTAACAAGAGGGATATGGAGGCTGTCATATTTATTTCCTTTTAAACTATACCAGTTGCCTAGCAGCCCTGCTGATCTATTTGGCTGCAGTAGTGTCTGAATCACACCAGAAACAAGCATGCAGCTAATCTTGTCAGATCTGCCAATAATGTTAGAAACACCTGATCCGCTGCATGCTTGTTCAGGATCTATGGCTAAAAGTATTAGAGGCAGAGGATCAGCAGGATAGCCAGGCAACCCGTGTTTTTAAAAGGAAATAAATATGACAGACTCCATATCTCTCTCACTTCAATTGTCCTTTAAAGAGACTGAAGCGAAAAAAATTTGCTATATTTACCTTTTAATTCGCTTCAGAAGTCTCATCAGCGGTAAACCGCGCATCCCCGCCGAAAAACGAGTGCTGCAGACCCCCCAAATCCACGGGCAAACATCCACGACCTACTTGGTTGTGGATTCTGCTGCCCTGAGAGGCAGAGCTTTCTGCTGTAGCTCTGCCTCTCCTGCCGTCAATCGCCGCACGGATCTCCGCCTCTCCCCGCCCCCTCTGTAAAGGAAGCGTGAGAGGGGCGGGGAGAGACGGCGATCCGCCGCGATTGACATCAGTAGAGGCAGAGCTACAGCAGAGAGCTCTGCCTCTTTTAGGAAGCGCCGGCCAAATTCCCCCCAGGGGATTTGGGGGGTCTGCAGCCCTCGTTTTTCAGCGGGGATGCGGCGGTTTACCGCTGATGAGACATCTGAAGCGAATTAAAAGGTAAATATAGCAAAAAATTTTCGCTTCAGACTCTCTTTAAGCAACTTAGAAAGTGTCGATTGGCTTTTTAAAGAACAAGCGACACCCATGCTAACATAGAAATAAAAAACACATATATACAGGGGCGTAGCAATAGGGGGTGCAGAGGTAGCGACCGCATCGGGGCCCTTCCACCCTCTATCACAGTATTACCTCTCTATTGGTCCTGTGCTGGTAATAATCACTTCTATAGATGCTTTGAATAGTAGTAATCCTTAACACACTGTTCCCCAACCCCTTCTTGCACCTCTGACACTGGGGTTGTCCTTGGCAGGTTTTGGTGCGCCGTATCAATTGTTATGTATAGAGTGCTTGGGGGGGCCCCATGTAAAACTTGCACCGGGGCCCACAGCTCTTTAGCTACGCCACTGCATATATGAGTAGATAAATACTACTTCTACTTACATAACAAATGTATTGTGCTATCCACGTAATGATTCCTGTGAATTTTACAAAGAAAAAGCAGAAAATCCTGTTCTAGGCAGTGGCCATCTTGCCAAGCTAATGCTGACATCATATCCTCCCTGACTCTTGTTTCCCCCCCCCCCCCCCCCCTTCTCTTGCTCATTGTGTATTCATTAGCTGCCCTCCTCCCAGAGTCTTTTTTTATTTACACATCCAATCACTGAGTCACCTCAGCCTTGCTTGTAAACACAAGTGATCAGCTAGGCAGGGAAATAAATGGAAGAGGAGGAATATATTATAGATAAAAAACTCCCAGCATTCAAAAGAACTCCCAGCATTCAACTTTTTGGCACTGTTTGGCACTAGGGACAGGTCAGAATTTATCAATCGAGCCATCAGCGGCTCGATTACACGGTTCAAAACGAACCGTGTATTCCCAGCATAACAGTCTATTTCTAGCAGACAGAGAACTCTGTCAGGCTCCCCGGAGCTATGATAGGATAAGCTGTGTGTCCTGTGAAGAGGTGAAATGCTGCTGATGCTTATCAGAACAGATCAGGAGGCTGGCTCCAACAAAAACACAAATTGCCTGACACACATATACAGGACTGTAGAACTCACATTATACTGCTGCTCTCCTGTATCCAGGTTTTGTATTGAGCGTGACTTGCTGGTGTCACATGGGCTGCTGCTAGGGCTTAAATTCGGGGGATGTCTTATATTTCAAGCATGCTAGGAATTCCTGCTAGGGCTTATTCTCAGGGGATGTCTTACTTTAGGGGAAACACTGTAGTTACTCCTTACATAATACAGTAATGAATATTTACCATACCTTTCCAGCATAATGTTGGATACCAAAACAAAGTTCAACACATTTTGGCCTCCAGAAGTATTTGCATCTGAGATTGTCTTCAAATTTATCTGTGAAAACATATGTGCATTTTTAAATACTTAACATGCATTCAAAAAACATTTAAAAAATAGTTATGCTACATAAATGTTACAAATGCTGCCATTCAGCCAGTGGCGAATTAAGGGGGCGGTGGCAGGCGTGAGCCGCTCTGGGTGTCACCATGGCAGAGATCCTCCTGCATCTACCCGAATACAGAATATTGCAAGCGAAAGCTATGACATGATTATCTCACGTGCTCCACCTCCAGGGTCCAGTGATTTCCGACCTCCTGGCACCACTCAGCTCTCCCCTAGTGCTGGCATTTCTTCCTGTACTCGTGTAATCACGTGATACAAGAAGACATGTCAGACGCTAGGGGGACAGCTAAGCGGTGACAGGACGAGGCATCGCTGGACTCTGGTGGTGGAGCGGGTGAGATAATGGCACGGCTTGCTTCCGCTCACAATAGTCTGCAGTCTGTAGTAACAGTTAGTGTTAGGTGAAGGGGAGCCTGCGGGCAGAGTCTAAGGCATCTGCCTACTTTCACATAACACTAACTGGGGCCCCAACATACGTCTAGCCTACACCTAAGAGCCCTTTTCCACCAGCACGTTTGCGCTGGCTAAATCGCAAAAACGCAAACTGCTAGCGATTTTACAATCGCTACGGTTTGCTTTTTAACATAGGAATCGCGGTAGGTCATTTCCACTACCGCGATTCGTTTTTGCCAGGAACGCGAACGCGCGGCGGAGCGATATTTGCCGCGATTTTGTTATGCAGTGCATAGCATAGCAAAATTGCTGCCGTGACCATCGGGGAATCGCCGGTAATTGCGATTCAGCAATCGCTAGTGTTCAGCGTGAATGCTAGCGATTGCTAGTGGAAAAGGGCCCTAACACTAACTCCCACCACCTACCACCTATGCCCAACACTAACACTCCCACCGTGGTCTGCCACATACACCTAACACTAACCACCCAAATTCCTCCCTTATACCTACACCTAACACTACTCGCCCCTATACCCAGAGGCGTAGCTAGGGTTTTCAGCGCCCGGGGACAAAGACTATTAATGCGCCCCCCCAAGGTGAAGGTTGCGGTTATGGGTGGAGCCAAATGTACATGGAGGTTAGCAGGCTCACGCTCACCCACCCTCCCTCAGTATGTACATTCCAGCATGTTCCAAGACAAATTCAGCAATCATGAGCCCCCCCCCCCCCCCCCCCCATCAAGACAAATTCAGCAATCACGAGCAAACATGAGGCCCCCAACATGACCAACTCAGCAATCATGAGGCCCCCAACAAGACAAATTTAGCAATCATGAGGCCCCCAACAAGACAAATTTAGCAATCATGAGGCCCCCAACAAGACAAATTCAGCAATCATGAGGCCCCCAACGAGACAAATTCAGTGATCTTGAGGCCCCCAACAAATAATGAGGCCCCCAACAAGACAAATTCAGTAACCATGAGGCCCCAAACAAAACAAATTCAGCAGTCATGAGGCACATAAATAGACAGCATTTGACATAAATAGGCAGAATGCCCCCTTAATATGGTAGACACATCTCACCTGGCAGCAGTTCCCCAAAATACACTCAATTGACAGCAGTGGTTGCCCAAAAATAGGTATCCCCAGTTCTATAGGTGTCCCCAGAATAGGTGGCCAGCAGTATAGATGTCCCCAGAATAAGTGGCCAGCGGTATAGATGTCCCCAGAACAGGTAGTCAGGGGTAGAGATGTCCAAAGAACAGGTAGCCAGGGGTATATGTGCCCCGTATATGTAGGCAGGGGTATATGTCCCCAGTATATGTAGCCAGAGGTATATGTGCCCAGTATATGTAGCCAGGGATATATATGCCCAGTATATGTAGGCAGTTGTATATGTTCTCAGTATATATAGCCATGGGTATATGTCCCCAGTATATGTAGTCAGGGGTATATGTCCCCAGTATATATAGTCAGGGGTATATGTCCCCAGTATATGTAGCCAGGTGTATATGTGCCCAGTATATGTAGTGGGGGGTATATGTCCCCAGTATATATAGTCAGGGGTATATGTGCTCAGTATATGTAGCCAGGGGTATATATGCCCAGTATATGTAGCCAGTGGTATATATGCCCAGTATATGTAGCCAGTGGTATATATGCCCAGTATATGTAGCCAGGGGTGTATATGCCCAGTATATGTAGCCAGTGGTATATATGCCCAGTATATGTAGCCAGTGGTATATATGCCCAGTATATGTAGCCAGGGGTGTATATGCCCAGTATATGTAGCCAGGGGTATATATGCCCAGTATATGTAGGCAGGGGTATATGTGCCCAGAGTAGATAGCCAGATGTCCCCCTCCCCAGCAGGAGGGGAGCAGCTCAGAGAAGAGGGAAAGCTGCTCTCCCTCCCTCACTGTCCCCTCCAGCAGACTTAGGTGCCCTGGGGTGAATTGGGCAGCCACAAATGGCCCCTACCTGACCTTGGGCTCCAGCTCCACGCACGCACGGAACATCCTCCACGCTGTCTGCCTGACTGTTTAGCCTCTAGAGAGGGATGGGGCTGGCTGGGCTGGTCTGGGGCTCAGGGGCCGGTGGGCTGGGCTGGCTGGCTGGCGGCGCCTCTTCTGCCGCTCTGCGCAGCGTTCCACTTCTGTATGGACGCTGCGCGGCGGTGCGCCGATCATGACGTGTGACGTCAGTGACGTCACTCGCTGAGTGGGGATGAGGAGATCCGGCCCGGCGGTGAGCGCTGCGTAGCAGCGTATCAATACAATAAATGAATTAAAAAAAAAAAAACACTGCAGCTGAGCTGGGGGCGCCCTAGGTGACCTAGCGCCCGGGGGCACTTGTCCTACCCCGACCCCCCCTAGACCTACACCTAACACTAACTTCCCCCATACCTATGCCTAACACTACCCTCCCTCACCTATGCCTAACAATATCACCCTTCACACACGTACCTAACACTACCACCCCCTCCCCCACACACAAACACCTATGTTCCCATATTGCTTGAAAATGGTGGTTTGTTTAATAATGTGGAACAACCTTCTTTAGTAGTTTTCAAGGGCTCACCTTGTAAACTAATTATCATAGGTGTCTGAAATTGATTTCAGTGATCAAAAGATCCCTAGACACAATACCATCCATGAGTTCCAATGAAAAACAAAATATTGAATCTTTATGACACTTTAATACAATTTGCATAATAATGTGGAATGTGGTGTAAGTGAATGAAGCCATGGATTGCCACTTAAAAAGTTATTATGGTCCAGTGATCGAGGCACTGATTGCAAAAGAACATGTCATAGCCCTTCTGAAAATAGGGCATTATATGATTGGCAATCACATTTTAAATAGCAAAGTACAATAAAGTGTCAATCTGTTAACAAACCGCTGCACTTTATGATTAGTCCTTTTTGTTTCTAGTGTTGCATTTGTTACTTATATAAAAACCTTATGTTAGAGCTGAGGACAATAATAGTAACGCACATATATAACTCCTAGAACCACATTTCACAAATCTTTTCCTACCAACTAAGGTCTGGTCTGTGGCTTGTGGAAACCTGCTCTCCTCATCAAGCAGAGACAGCATGCCCATTGGTTTCTGAAGAAACATATCCAAGAGTGGCCGATTGTCCTCATAGTTCACCAAGGCAGCATCTATTCCTTCACTCTGATATTCCATCTGTAGGAGAGATCACACATTACAGACTGAGTCAGTCCATACAACTCTGGTGCTTGATTCTAAATGGGAGCAGGGCAGCCATCAGGGGGGGACAACTGACACTGCAGTGAGGGGTCCAGGGGTTTCTTGGGGCCCTGGGCTCCCCAATGCGCTGGAAGGGCCGCATGTGCTGGCTGTGGGCCTGTTGCTCACTCACCAGCACGCCGCGTTCCAGCACTGAGAGAATAGTGACATCAGCGCTTGAACGTGGGGGAGCAGATGAGTGAGCCCACTACAGCGGTCTTTCTATACTGGGGCACCACCTGTATCTGGCTACAGGCTACCTGTACTGGGGCACCACCTATACCTAGATACCTATACTGGTGCACTACCAATACCTGGATATCTATACTAAGGGCACCACCTGTACCTGGCTACCTATACTGGGGCACCACCCATACCAGGCTACCTATACCAGCGGCACCACCTATAGTTGAATACCTATACTGGGTGCACCTGTATCTTGCTAGCCTATACTGGGGCACCAGCTATACCAGGCTACCTATACTAGGGCACCACCTATAGCTGGCTACTTATACTAAGGGAACCTATACTTGGCTACCTATACTGGGGGCACCTATACCTGGCTAGGGCAGGGGACGAGCTGAGACAGAAGGGGACAAGAGATAACACAGGGGGATAAAAGAGGCACAGGGGGAACAAAGGCAGACAAAAGAGGCACAGGGAGAAAAGAGATGAGATGGGAACATGAGGTCACACAGAGGGGCACAAAAGAGACACAAACTGAGGTGAGACAGAGGGGCACAAAAGAGGCACAGGAAGAAAAGAGGGGGACAAAAGAGAACGGATAAAGGATAAGAACGGACCTACAAGTCCCTATCTCATTTGTTAACCGGGGACTACCTGTATTTTGCTAGTATTTAGCTCCACCCACAACATGCCATGGTCATGCCCACTTTTTGCCGCATCACGCTGTGCATGCCGCTTTCCTCAGTGTCGGAACCATGTACATTTTTTGCCGCAGCGCACTTCGCACATGGACACAGGGTGGGGTGGCTAGTGGGCAGGCACAGCAACCAGTGGTGGGCCCAGGGAGGGGGCTAAGGCCTGATGATGTGTGAGGGGCCCCAAAATTTCTGATGGCGGCCCTGAATGGGAGCCTGAGACTTCAAGGCTAAGTAAAGGCACAAAAGATCCACCCAAAGCAGTAAATAAAAAAGAGATATCTACTTAAGAAGGGGGAGATCTCTGGATCCACCAAATGCCTCCCATGTACTCCCATGTTATGTGGCCATGTACGAACGGCCATACTGTGCCTGTGCAAGTACAGCAGTGCTTGTGCACATGGCTGGATTTACCATAAGGCACTGCAGGCTCATGCCTACAGGCGCCTGATGATGAAAAGGCAGCTTACTCCTCTCTTCGAGTGCCTCCCTGCTTCCTTATGCAGGGTCCCAAGTGGAGCATAAATGAAAGGTTATTCACCCAGTTCTCGGCCTTCCACTGATGAAATTTCCCTTCAATCGGGGGTACCTCTAGCTACCCAATTCCTGGGGGCACCTCTAGCTACTTAGTATTAGATAGCCAGAGGTACACTCAGTATTAAGGGACACCTGTGGCTGTGTACTCCGAGCTGGGGTAGTAAGGGAGAAGTGACAGCGGAACCAGCCAGAACATTTGTGGCGTGGTTCGGCGGGGGGGGGGGGGGGGGGGGGTTGTAGGTTCTTGGAGGGCGAATTGTAAGGTGCCAGAACATCTGTTCCTATAGGCTCCTGTCAAGTAAATCCAAGCCTGCTTGTGCATAAAGCACTTCGGTTTAGTGCACTCTTGTAGCAAGAACCATTGAGTTACAATTTTTGGCAGGTTTTCCCGAAAATGGTCATGAAAGACTAGCTGCAATTTATCAGGAAGCTGCACTTTGTCTTAGATATTTTAATTAATGAGTTTTACATGTTTTTGAAATATAAGCTTAGAGATCACAGCTCCTTAATAAAGGAAAAGAACATTTCTTTGCACATCTCGTTGCATATTCCACTTGCAAGGTTTGTAAGTTGTAACATAAAAAGTGAATTTGGAAAGGACTCTTACCTGTTCCAGAGCAAATATATGCTGATTAAAATAAAACTGGATCTGTTCGTTGGCAATGTTAATACAAAGCTGCTCAAATGAGTTCCGTTTGAAGTTCTCAAATCCAAAAATATCCAGGATGCCCACATTCATCCCGTGCTCCGCATTGCTAGGGGGAAACGGAAAGAGAACGTTACCTTCTGCCGCACAGCGTCCTGCCACTCACAGGCTTACACTAATATCTTAAACCAGGATTTACATATTATTTTCAGTTTTATTCAGTATAATTAGAGTTACACTATAGAACATAATTAACGAGTACTTAAAAATAAGTGGCCATATTTGGCCAGGTAGTTATACCTTACACATTCTGATGCATTTGAGTCTATAACACAAGACAGTTCAAGTAGCACTTTGTGATTAGTTAAAGTGGACTTGAACTGAGAGTGTCCACTCTGCTCTAAAAGATACACAACAGCATAATGACCGTTAAACAAAAAACATTTCTTTGTTACAGCTGAAACAAATCCTAAAATCCTGTACTTTCAAATGAGCTTATCTGCCATCTATGCCATGGCAGTAATGTGACACAGGGGAGAGGTCAAATTACAATCACAATCAACTTGTGATTAGACAGAAATAAGGGGGAGGTTAAGGTTAAGCTCTCAAAATACAGTGGGATGCGAAAGTTTGGGCAACCTTGTTAGTTTCATTTTCAAAAAATGTCAGTTAAATATATCATATAGGAGACACACACAGTGATATTTGAGAAGTGAAATTAAGTTTATTGGGTTTACAGAAAGTGTGCAATAATTGTTTAAACAAAATTAGGCAGGTTCATAAATTTGGGCAGAAAATACAGGCTCTAAACACTTCCTGTAGGTTCCAATGAGAGTCTGGATTCTGGTTGAAGTAGAGTGACCAGACGTCCTGGATTGCCCGGGACGCGTCCCGGATTCGGGGTCCGCTGTCCCAGGCTTAATGAGGTCCCGGGAAACGTCCCGCTTTCAGCAGCGGGACGTCCCGGCCTCGGGACTCTGGCCACTCTCTCCTCATGAACTGGCAGCGGCGTCTATAGACGCCGTGCCAGTTCATTGCCTGCAGCCCCGCTCCAGCCTCCTCTTCCGGTGTCTGTTCCGACACCGGCAGGCAGAGCAGGGCTATGGCAAGATGGCTGCCGAAGCCCTGTACTGGAGACTATTTGTGTCTCCAGTACAGGGCTTCGCGCGCCATCTTGCCGTAGCCCTGTCAGCGCGGGAGATATGCAGGGGGAAGGCGGTCCCAGGAGGAGCGCGCCAGAGGCCGGAGACTTCTGCCAGGTGAGTAAATGCTTTTTTTCCAGGTGAACTTTGCCCGCATTACGTTTCTTTTCTGGTGAAATGTTTGCCCGCAGTGCGTTTCTTGTCTGGTGAAAAGTTTGCCCACATTACATTTCTTTTCTGGTGAAATGTTTGCCCGCAGTGCGTTTCTTTTCTGGTGAAATGTTTGCCCGCATTGCGTTTCTTTTCTGATGAAATGTTTGCCCGCATTGCGTTTCTTTTCTGGTGAAATGTTTGCCCGCATTGCGTTTCTTGTCTGGTGAAATGTTTGCCCGCATTGCGTTTCTTGTCTGATGAAATGTTTGCCCGCATTGCGTTTCTTTTCTGATGAAATGTTTGCCCGCATTGCGTTTCTTTTCTGAGGAAATGTTTGCCCGCATTGCGTTTCTTTTCTGGTGAAATGTTTGCCCGCATTGCGTTTCTTTTCTGGTGAAATGTTTGCCCGCATTGCATTTCTTTTCTGGTGAAATGTTTGCCCGCATTGCGTTTCTTTTCTGGTGAAATGTTTGCCTGCATTGCGTTTCTTTTCTGATGAAATGTTTGCCCGCATTGCGTTTCTTTTCTGGTGAAATGTTTGCCCGCATTGCGTTTTCTTTTCTGGTGAAATGTTTGCCCGCATTGCGTTTCTTTTCTGGTGAAATGTTTGCCCGCATTGCGTTTCTTGTCTGGTGAAATGTTTGCCCACATTACGTTTCTTTTCTGGTGAAATGTTTGCCCGCAGTGCGTTTCTTTTCTGGTGAAATGTTTGCCCGCATTGCGTTTCTTTTCTGGTGAAATGTTTGCCCGCATTGCGTTTCTTTTCTGATGAAATGTTTGCCCGCATTGCGTTTCTTTTCTGGTGAAATGTTTGCCCGCATTGCGTTTCTTTTCTGATGAAATGTTTGCCCGCATTGCATTTATTTTGTACTGACATGTTTGCCCGCATTGCGTTTATTTTGTACTGACATGTTGCCCGCATTGCGTTTATTTTGTACTGACATGTTGCCCGCATTGCGTTTATTTTGTACTGACATGTTTGCCCGCATTGCATTTATTTTATACTGACATGTTTACCCCGCATTACGTTTATTTTCTGGTGTCCGGGGTAACTGTTACTGCATTTATTATTTAAAGGTCATAGATGGCTATGTTTGCTGCTTTGTGGTTACGGTATACTATTAGCATCACACAGTTTCTGCACACCCATGATGCAAAGTCTCGTTTGTCCACATCATGGCGTAAACACTGCTTTCTTATGCCTCGCTGTTACATCATTACGTTAGCTCCGCCCATACAATGTCATGACCACGCCCATTTTTCGTCACGGCGCCCCCTCCCCCCAGTCTTCGTCGCTGCACGCTCCTCAATCCTCCCTGCTTTTCGCCGCTGCGTGCGCCTCCCCCCCCCCCCCTGCCCCACGCCCCCCTCCCCGTCCCAGGTTGGACCCACAAAAATCTGGTCACTCTAGTTGAAGGTATCTCTAGTTCATTCAGGTTTGATGGCTTCTGAGCGTTTGACAGCTCTCTTTAACTCACACCACAGATTTTCAATTATATTCAGGTCTGGGGACTGAGATGGCCATTCCAGAATGTTGTACTTGCTCCTCTGCATGAATGCCTTAGTGGATTTTGAGCAGTGTTTAGTGTCGTCTTGTTGAAAAATCCAGCCCAGCCACAGCTTCAGCTTTGTCACTGATTCATGGACATTGGTCTCCAGAATCTGCTGATACTGAGTGGAATCCATTCCTCCCTCAACTTTGACAAGATTCCCAGGCCCTGCACTGGCCACACAGCCCCAAAGCATGATGGAACCACCACAATATTTTACTGTAGATCGCAGGTGTTTTTCTTGGAATGCTGTGTTGTTTTTCCTCTGTGCATAACACCCCTTGTTAAGCCCGAATAACTCAATTTTAGTTTCATCAGTCCACAGCAACTTCCTATAGCTATACTGTATATTGCTGTATAATGGTATGTAGCTCCGCTCTCCCAGTGATACTTAGCCTAGGCAGTTTAACTATGTGGAATTCTCCTCCCAGAGCATTGTGGGAGACCAGGCATTATTTGTATTACCTCTCATTACTCTCAGAAACAAACATTTCACAGAGTTGCACCTGACAGGACTAAAAATGTTGCTACTTAAGATAAGTTTCAGAATGTAAATCAGGATGTTTTGGGCAAATGGGCAAACACTGGCTAAATCATTTATAAATGAATGTTGTTAAAAAAGCAATTTTATTTATTATGTTATTTACACTACAGTTCTGCTTTAACCACTTCACCCTAAAGGTTTTTTTTACCCTAATGGACAAGAGCGATTTTCACCTTTCAGTGCTCATCCCTTTCATTTGCCAATAGCTTAATCACTACTGATCACAACTACATGATCTATATCTTGTTTTTTTTCACCAACAATTAGGCTTTTTGAGGTTAATATTTGTTTTCAGTAATTACTTTATTTTCTATGCATTTTAAAGGGAAAAACAAGGAAACAAATGAAAAAAAATACACTATTTCTACAATTTCATCCCCTATAGTTTTAAAGAAAAACTGTAATGAAAAAACCTCCCCCGGGGGGTACTCACCTCGGGTGGGGGAAGCCCCCGTTCCTACTGAGGCTTCCCCGTCCTCCTCAGTCCCACGGCGACGGCGAAAATCCTCCCAGAGTGGCGGCGATGTAAATATTTAACTCCTTGGCTCCAGTGCAGGTGCAGTATCCGCTCCCTGCACAGAGATAGGCGAAATAGACGATCTCCGTCGGGCCGCTCTGCTGCGCAGGCGCAAGTCTTCTGCGCCTGCGCAGTAGATCAGACCCGACGGAGATCGTCTATTTTCCCCTATATCTGTGGGAAGCGCCGCAACAGCGCCCCCGCTGGAGCCAGAAAAGGTAAATATTGCACAGGCCGACAAATTGTCGCCTGTGCGTTCTGTGGGCTGCAGCGAGACCGCCGTGGGACACAGGAGGACGGCGGCAGCCTCAATATAGTCCAGAGGCTTTTCCCTACTGAGGTGAGTACTCCACAGAGGAACTTTTTTCACTACATGTTTTCTTTAATAAAAACAATGCTACTGTACATAAAACCTACATATTTTATCTGCCTATTTCTCCTGGTTATTACAAGATTTGAATTATGTCCCTAGTACAAATTATGGTGACAATATATAGGTGTATTTTGTCCATGTTGTGTTTTTTGTTTTACCTTTCTCATGCGCACAGCGGCAGCAGCGCTGCTTAACTTATAAAAAAAGTCCTGGAGCCGTTAAGAGGCTCCAGCAGGACATTTTAATATGCCTGCTTGTCTTTAAGTGGTTAAAGTATCCCACCCCCGCTGAAAATAAGTCAATTAATTAAATACATTTTTAAATATTTCCTCTCCTTGTTTATTATTAGAAACAGGCAAGGAAATGCAAATAATTCCTACTTACGTGTAAATTCTATGCAGCTTAGAACTGGGCCAATCACATTGTTTCCATCAACTTCCCATTGATTCTAATTGGCCCAATTCTAAGGCGCATAAGACAAACAGTAATTAGTTAAATCTCATTCACAATCACTGTTTATTTTCTCCTTTGATAGATCGCGACACTGATACATCATATTCTGCTTTGTTTACTCTGTTTCCTGAGTTTGAAATATGAGTTTCCCACCAAGTGCGTTTAGCCGAGCTGAAATGTGGGAATCTGAAGACACTCTTCCGGGTGATCAATCCAACTGATTTCCCAGAAAATGATATGTCAAATGAGAATGCCATATCAATGTACACACATGTACCATGGCTCTGGTGTCTGCTTTGTTGTCCCCCAAAACTAAGCAGATAGAGGAGCCGGAATACTAACACCCTGCCACATTCCCTTCATATAACCAACCGTGTCCCTTCCACTGGACCAGCAGCAAAGCAGCCACATTCCGTCCAAACTGTATATCAATCAGTCATGTACAACGCATTCCAGGATCTATGTAGGAACAGCACGTCACATCATCATTCAGGAGTGAATGTTGGCTAGTGTGTACAAGCCCTTACAGATCCTTCACACATGGTTGAGCGCAGGGCCTGAACGCTGTATAGTCATGCTGTTCACTTATGTGTGTATTCTGCTATGCAGACAAAGTAGGAATGCTGGGTAGCATCCAGTGGCATAGAAACAAAATTTGCTGGTTTGTGGCAGACCACTAAATAAGGTCATGGGACAGAGACCTCACAGAATGAAGTATGCACTGCAAAGTATTTAAATTTCCCCACCCGTGCATGTGCCACTTTAGATTTTTAGTTGTTTTGAAAGGGCAGGGCTGGCTCTCCTAATGTACTTTACTACTCATGTTTAATGTGTGTACAAATCTTTCACCATTATGGACGGACCTGTTCAGTTATGTATTTTCTGTATCTCCTCATTTTTCATATGCCTGTATTTAAGGGCTATTTCACACCATAGTTAATTTCCTGCGTTTTGCCGGAAAGTCAATACTTTGCATTAACAAAGGTAAAAAGAAAGTCCATAGACTTTCATTGTACTTTTCACTGCGTTTTGGTGCGTTGCGGTTCGACGCACCCGGGAACTTTTAATCGTCTGGAGCCGGTCTTTTTCCGTCGGGTGAATTGTAACTACCGCCGCTAATCGCACCGCAACATCCCGACGTCCACGCCATGGATCATAACGCTTACAGGAAATCGGCTCCTGCAAGCCTCATGTAATGTGAAAGAAGCCTCATACCATGTACTATAGTTACATAGTTAGTTTGGTTGAAAAAAGACATCCGTCCAAGCAGTGGCGTAGCTAAGGAGCTATGGGCCCCGCTGCATGTTTTACATGGGGCCCCCCCAAGCACTCTATACATAACAAGTTATACGGTGCACCAAAACCTGCCAAGGATTTCCACAGTGTCAGAGGTGCAATAGGGGAGGAGGAACAGTTTGTTAATGATTACTGCTATTCCAAGCATCAATAGAAGTGATTATTACCAACAAAAGGCCAATAGAGAGCTAATATTGTGCTTGAGGGAGAGCCCCTTGGGGCCCCTCTGACCTAAGGGCCCCGATGCAGCTGCTACCACTGCAACCCCTATTGCTATGCCACTGCGTCCAATTTCAACCAGGAAAAAAAAAACAACCAAACAAAAAACACCATCCTGAACCCGCACCTATACCAGTTAATCAAGGGAAAGGCGAAAAACCTTACAAGGCCTGGGCCAATTAGCCTTAAAGGATACCCAAGGTGACATGTGACATGATGAGAGACATGGGTGTATGAGCAGTGCCTAGCACACAAATAACTATGCTGTGTTCCTTTTTTTCTTTCTCTGCCTGAAAGAGTTAAATATCAAGTATGTAAGTGGCTGACTCAGACAAGAAGTGACTACAGTGTGACCCTCACTGATAAGAAATTCCAACTATAAAACACTTTCCTAGCAGAAAATGGCTTTTGAGAGCAGGAAAGAGATAAAAAAAGGGTCAATAGTGCAATAGATTTTAGATCTGGCATACTTCAATGAATGTGTCATTGAGCAAAAACAATAAAACGGTTAAGACTTAAAAAGTAAACTTAAACATAAAATAAAACTGTGGAATATCTTAAAAAGTAATTTTTAGGAGAAGGAAGATAGATACAATCGATTATTTCTTTAGTTTATTTTTGCCTCGGTTGTCCTTTAAATGGAAAAAAAAAACTCTTTGCTGACTTCAGATGGAAGTCAAATAAATCTCTGTATCCACTCTCCTGGGAATTACCTTGCTACTCTCACTGTGAAGGACCCCTTTCTAAATAAATGGCAAAAAAAAACTTTTTCCCTCCATACACAGATCATTATCTACAGATCATGTCCCCTTGTCCATCGTAAAGCCCTAGGGACAAAAAGCTCATCTGCCAAGTTATCTATTGTACAGTGCCAAAGAAGACACTGGCACTTTATAAATCACTAATAATAATAATTATTGAATGTGTAGGATAATAAAACTTTATGATTTGCTCCTTTAATTAGGATAATAATCTTTGCGCTTTCATGCTGCACTTGTTTAGACTTTTGAAGTATGCACAAGGTCCACTGCAAAGTATTTACTGTATATTTCCCCACTAACCATGCAAAGCAATCAAAAGCTAACAATAGAATATGCATGTAATTGGGTGCAGCAAAACAATACAAGGGAAGAGGCTTGCAGATAATAAGAACATTTGCTCAAACAAGCTGCCACGTTGTCTTTTTGTTTATTTATTCAATCAGTTGCAACAGCCCAGAGAGCAGATAGAGGAAGGATAAGGCGGCTGCAGACTGGAACAAAGAGGATATTAAGGCAAAGCAGCTTATTATATTAATATTTACTGTGTGGGGGCAGATATGTTTTTCACACTGTGGATTGCTATAGGACTGCTCTCATATGTTTCAGACTGCAGCACCATATACAGTAAATCTGGCTTACTTCATCGGCCAGCTACATTTTTGCGTTCTTAAAGTGGACCTGTAGGCAGGGACCACACTTGTGTGCGTTCTTCTGCAATTCATTTTTCTGGAACTCCTGTCTGTGTTTCAATGTGTGCATTATTCCACAGTAGCTAATGATTGTCAGTGTGAAGATGCAGATATTGATATTAACCACTTAGCATTCTGGGTTTTTTCCCCTTTAAAGGTGGCCATACACTGGTCGATTTGCCATCAGATTCGACCAACAGATAGATCCCTCTCTGATCGAATCTGATCAGAGAGGGGTCGTATAGCTGCCTTTACTGCAAACAGATTGTGAATCGATTTCAGCCTGAAACCGATCATAATCTGTAGAGCTGCCACTGCTGGACCGCCCCCCCCCCTGCATACATTACCTGTTCTGGCCGGTGCGAGTCCCCTGGTCCGCTGTCTTCTTCTCCGCTCCAGCCCCGCCACGCTCCGGCTACTGAACTTCCTGTCCAGGGGAAGTTTAAACAGTAGAGGGCGCTCTACTGTTTAAAATTCCTGCCGGGACAGGAAGTTCTATGTAGCTCTGGAGCCCGAAACCCGAAGCGGAGAAGAAGATCAGGGGACTCGCGCCGGCTGGAGCAGGTAATGTATTGCCGCTGTATTGCGCCGGTCGTCGGGCATTCAAACGCCGCTAACGACGCACTCCCGACCCGCCGGCGACCGAGAAAAATCTTCCACGCGGATGGGTCGACGGGAACGATCGATTTCGGACGGAAATCGATCGTCCTGTCAGTGGTGTGCGCGGTGATTTCACAGCCGCTTCGATCATTGTGATCAAAGCGGCTGTATATCGGCGGGAAAATCGTTAGGTGTATGGGCCCCTTAAGATTCATGATAATTTTGGCATTTCGGCTATCACTATTGATACAGCAATTTCAGGGATATGGAGGTCAACATATTTAGTCCCTTTCACCACTTAATGACAACCAGACTTATACAAACGTCCTGCTAGAGCCTCTTAAAGGGATACTGTAGGGGGGTCGGGGAAAAATGAGCTGAACTTACCCGGGGCTTCTAATGGTCCCCCGCAGACATCCTGTGTTGGCGCAGCCACTTACCGATGCTCCGGCCCCGCCTCCAGTTCACTTCTGGAATTTCTGACTTTAAAGTTAGAAAACCACTGCGCCTGCATTGCCGTGTCCTCGCTCCCGCCGATGTCACCAGGAGTGTATAGCAGAAGCCCAGTATGGTCTGTGCCTGCGCAGTACGCTTCTGGTGACATCAGCGGGATCGAGGACACGACAACGCAAGCGCAGTGGTTTTCTGACTTTAAAGTCAGAAATTCCAGAAGTGAACTGGAGGCGGGGCCAGAGCATCGGTGAGTGGCTGCGCGGGCACAGGATGTCTGTGGGGGACCATTAGAAGCCCTGGGTAAGTTCAACTCATTTTCCCCCGACCCCCCTACAGTATCCCTTTAATGGCTCCAGGATGTTTTTATTAGTCAAACAGTGCTGCTGCCGCTGTGCGCGCTCCCCTACGTGAACATGTATTTCCGTGCGCATTCACGTGAGATTAGTGAGGAAAAAAAACACCATAGAAAAAATACACCTTTATTTCCAAATAATATATTGTCACTATACTTTGTACTAGGGACATAATGAAAATGTTGTAATAACCAGGAAAAATAGGCAGATACAATGTGTGGGTTTTATGCACAGTAGCAGTGTTTATATTAAAATTATAAGGAATGAGATTTGAGAAAGTGTATTTTTTCATTTTTTCCTTGTTTTTCCCTTGAAAATACATAGAAAATAAAGTAATTACTGAAAACAAATATCAACCCCAAAAAGCCTAATTGGTGGTGAAAAAAACAAGATATAGATCATTTCATTGTGATTAGTAGTGATTAAGCTATTGGCAAATGAAAGGGATGAGCACTGAAAGGTGAAAATCGCTCTTGTCCTTTAGGGTAAAAACCGCTTTTAAGTGAAGTGGTTAAACAATACTGGTTGCCAGGCAGAACTGCTGGTCTATTTGGCTGCTGAAGTGTCTAAATCACACCAGAAACAAGCATGCAGCTAATCTTGTCAGGTCTGACAATATTGTCAGAAAAACCTGATCTGCGTGCTTGTTCAGGGTCTATGGCTAAAAGTATTAGAGGCAGTGGATCAGCAGGATGCCAGGCAACTGGTATTGCTTAAAATGAAATAAATATGGCAGCCTCCGTATCCCTCTGGCTTCAGGTTCCCTTTAACAAAATGAAAGCTTTACTTGCCATATATTTTTGTCAGGCTGGAGGAGGGTGTTGATTCGATTGACTATCCAGCTGAAGAGCCTTCCATACAAAGCTTTGGACATGGCATCTCTGACATCGGCAGCTTTATCCACTGTGTTTGTGCGTATGATGGTCTCCCCTCTGGTGACAACACAGTGTGATGTCAGAGCCTCCTGGAACTCTTCAGCACCAATACTGAGAAGGGCGGCAGCTTCAAACAAAAGGACAGCACAAGCGTGAGATCGCATAAATGATCATTTTATGTCATTTTTCTCTACACCAAGGCTATAGTGATAACCATAATGTACTCATTACGATTTCGCTAAATTTTTACACAATTACGCAATGGAAAAACTGTAATCACTATGAGCGTACACATAATTTTCGTAAAGTCGATAGTTGTCGGGACAAATTTTTGTGCAAAACACAAAATTACTCGGGTAGCATGTGGAAGGAGTATAACATCTGTTAGATCTCCAGAAGGTCCAGTACTGCGCCAAATCAGTTATAAGGGCTTTCCATTCTGATTTGTGTTGGCAGCAATTGGTAATTTTGCTTTTGTGAATATTTTCATAATTTTCACAATTACGATTCAGATCGTTAATACAATTTTGTGGGTAATTGTAATTTCCTGGTATAATTTCTAGGCAATTTTCACAGGTTATGCAAGATTGCGTTCAAGGAATCCACTAATATACAAAAGTCGTTCACTTATCTGCCACACGAGGTATACTTCCCCCTTCCGACTTTGAAAGGAGGAAGTATCGGAGTCATACAAAACCTGCCGTTAAAGTGAACCTCTGGACTAAAAATCTTCTCAGCAGAACTGAAAAGGCCTGGTGTTTCTTTAACAGTTTCACAGCATCAGAACTTTGTTTTTCTTACCAAAGCATCATTTTTAGCTGCGCTCCACCCATCAAAGAAAAAAAGCCTGGGCTTTTTTTCCCTGATACTGTGCAGAGCATGATGGGATTTCCTATGTTGTTATACACGTTGCCTAACAACTGGGAGAGATGCTCAGGACACAGGACAGTTGGAACTGTGTCTCATGCTCCCTGTCACCTACTTTCAACCAAAAAGATGGCTATCCTCATGAAATCAAACATTTGCCTGTTCTTTTGAAACAGGGTGGGTAAGAGATTATATTACCTATCTATTTTAATGAACATAACTAATGTAACTTAATGACAGTAGGTTTGTTTAGGCTAGAGTTCCTATTTAAGCACAAGTAAGTGAACTCCCTCAACCCTTTCTGCTTGTTCGGTGCTGAAATGGTGCTGAGGTGGAGTGCTTGGCAGTATTTAGGTGTTCCGAATTTGCAATGACGAATTCGATCAACAACAGTGATAAGTGAAGTCTTTTTGTAAAGACATGTCAGTATCTTAAAAACAGGGCTAAAAGGAGTAATTTAGGTGGTATCACATAAATGAAGTGCATGCGGCTCCTGGACAAATCAGGCACTGCCATTGACTTTCACTGAAAATATCGGCAAGTCGACAGGCATTTTAGGCATCAGGAAACGTGTTTGTACAGGTGGGGGGCACTCAGGATTCGGGGGGGGGGGGGGGGTTCTGTGTGACAGTAAGGTTAGGTTTAGCTATAGTAAAATATTGGTAACATTTACCGATATTTTACTATCGAAAATTAACACTTTAAATAGTAGAATATTGGTAAAGGTACTAATATTCTACTGTTGGCAGTTTCCCTGTGCCCTATTTTGCATGTCACCCCTATTTTACATACACAATTTAGGTAAACTGAATTTATCAAACCACCATTTAATTAACATTTTAGCAACGCTTAAGTATAAGTAAAGTAACATTTTAAGAAGACACTACTTAGAAAGAAAGCAATAAACATTTTATAATTTAGCCTATATTATTTTTATGGGAATGCCGCTTTCTTGTAAAGAAAATGGAACTGCTAATTGAACATATTATCAGTGATGTACAAGCGCATTGAACGCTGATATTGGCTGCTTCGTCATACCGTTCTCTAAGGCTTCTCCATCCGGAACCTCGCTTTTGTCTGTCTGATGTTTAGAGGAAATTGCAGTAAATTCGATGTTTCCCGTATTTAGTATTCCAGCCAGAATCCTGTACACCGAATGGACCTCCTGTAATTAATGGTGAAGGTAAATGGCTTGTATACAAGGTGAGATGATTAGTATACACAGGCAGCCAAAAAAACAGATTACAGCTCTATACCTGATTAGATTAGTTACTGTGATAATCACCTGGCAACGGGCCTTTTCCATCTACAACAACCGCTTAATGCACTAAAAAAATGGATGATTCAAAGGAATCCTGTTTGCAGCCAGCTATGATTTTATAAAACAGACACAAACTCAAGTATGACTTTTAAGTAACCATGACAACATGTCTAAGTAAAGATCGCTCCATTAAGAGTACAGAATAATCCCAAATTCCAGTAATCTGTAGAGCAGAAGGTAAGTTCTTCGCACCTTCTGCTCCATCCATTCTTGGGTTTGTACTCCAAAGTCAATACTTGTGGTGGAACCCAGGCAACATCAAGTTAGAAATTGCCTGTTGGGATGAAGAATGGTGGGGACTTTGTGGGCCCCGCGCTGCTACGGTAGCCATGAAGGCCTGACAGGAACCCCCGAACACAATAAGTAAAGCAAACTGAAGACTGTGGAGTTGCTTTGGATCCCATCAGAAGGCTTCTTAGGTGGTGGATCAAGGAACAGTGGCAAGATATAGCAACTAGTGTGGTTACCCGGGGCCGGCCAAAATTAGCACCATTGTCTTACAGTGGAAGCTGAATTCCAAAGGCTAAGGGAAGGAATCACAGCAGAAAATCAGTGTGCCTGGTAGGGATGGCCCAGCCTTGAAGAACTCATGGAGAAGCACATGATCAGTTTGATCAGCTGACAGATTTGTAACACTCTGATTTGTTGGTCATGATCATGTGTTAAACCAGGAAGTCATCACAGCAAATCAGAGGCTTACAAATCTATCAACTGATCAAACTGATCATGTGCTTCTCCATGAGTTCTCCAAGGCTGGGCCATCTCTAGCGCCTGGTAGGTTCAGGTGGCAGCCTCACTACCACAATCAGGTGCTAAAGGCTAATATCCTACATACCTTAAATAAAATAAATACTAAAGTGAAGGAAATCCAGACAGTTCTTACAATTACAGCATTTGGCATAACATGGAAGATGAAATTTGGATTTTGGAATGACCGTGCGAGAGACTGGTAGACTAAAGCAAGTGGTAAAAGTGATGGGAGAATACAAACTTAGTATATCAGGTCTTTTGTGGGACAAGATGGACTGACTATGGGGAAGTAAAGAAACCAAATGAGCATACCTTTATTTATTCTGGTACAACTGAAGCAAGCAGTAGAACACATAAATGGAGATGGAATTCCCATTAACATAAATTCAAAGAAAAGTCTTATTGAATGGACAACTGTCTCCAATAGAATGATGAAGGTGTGCTTTAGATCAAAGGTTAGAAATGTAACTTTAATCCAACTCGTATGAAAAATCTCCAATATAATAGTACATCATACTTACATGAATAAAATACTGTGTTTCAAATGAAACACATACACCCCAAAGTATTGCAGGGACTAAATACTCAGCCAATGCGCTAGCCAGGGATTCACATAGTGGGTGAATGTATACATAAATTGCCCATAAAACATCCAAAAAGACTCTACATATTTCATTAATCAAATTTAACTCAGTATTGCATGTGGCTTACAGACACATGTTCATAATGAAACGGAATATTTGAGTGGGAAAAAACAGTACGGGACGCAGACTACAATCCGCATAGCACGATGTCCTTCTGTTTTAAATGCCAAAATATCCTGAAACAGCTGTCTACAAGTTGAATTATAGGGCTTCGTAAAGTTAAAGGGAGCTAAGCACCATTTTTTCCCTATAGTTTTTCCTGGTTTCTGAAGGAAACTGCCATGTTCTCCTCCTCCCCTTCTAACTGCCCTTATTTATCCAGTGACAGAAGTGAAGATAGCATGTGTGACTTCTCTAAACTCTTTGAAGAACAGTTTACTAACTCCCCACCCACCCCCTGCTGATGAAAGCTTTTGTTTGCTATCTGCTACTGGAGCTGATTCACAAAGCTTACTTATTTTTCACCTTAACTGTAAGGAGAGCTAAATCATGAGTTAAGTCGTTTAAGGAGAGATAAATTGTGACTTATTTCAACATAACAGCAGTCCTTATCTGCCTGAAATTTCTGAGGTTGGTCAGGCCCTGCCGTCCGCAGATGTGGGGTAATAAAAGCCTCTTCTAAACTTTTACATGTTAAAGGAAGAGGTATTTTATTAATGAGCCACATTGTTAGCATGCATTTTGAAGGTGCTACTGAGATGCCCTGTGTGCTAAAAATGCTGCTCGGTTCCCTGTTATGGCAATAAGCATGCTGTACACAAGTAGCTATGCAGTGGCGTAGCTAAGGAGCTGTGGGCCCCGATGCAAGTCTTACATTGGGGCCCCCAAAACACTCTATACGTAACAATTGATACAGCGCACCAAAACCTGCCAATGGCAACTACTGTGTCAGAGGTGCAAGACGGGGATGGAGAGCAGTTTGTTAATGATTACCACTAGTCCAAATAGCTATAGAAGTCATTATTATGAGCACAGGACCAATAGAGAGCTAATACTGCAGTTGAGGGAGGGCCCTTCGGGGCCCCTCTGGCCCAAAGGCCCCGATGCGGTCGCAACCTCTGCAACCTCTATTGCTACGCCCCTGTAGCTATGGATGTATATCTGGTTCTTCAGGTACATGAATGATCTGCATAGTCACTCATTGACTGAAGTGACACAGACAATTTAATCCCTTAGCTCAAAGTCAGTTGTGTGTAACCCCTCCCTCCCCAAAAAAAAGTCATTTTATAATCAATTTACACACATCCTGTTCGTTTTGATTTTGTTTCTCCTTTACAACGGGAGAGAAAAATGCAAAATAAAGCTGTGAAAAGTCACTTTGGAAGAACACTTGTTTCAAATCAGAATCAGGATGGTGTCTTCTTGCTGCTACAAAACTCAATCATCATTTAACCTCACCTCATTAGTAAATCCTATTATCCTAAAGCAGTGCTGGATTGCTGCAAACTGTCTTCGGTAAGATTCTTTAGATATGATGTCTTGCATCACCGAACCTGTTTCATTGTCAATGTATCTATTTAAAATGGAAAATAGTAGAATTAACAACAGAACATCAGAAAAAAATGGAGTTTAATAAGCTGCTACCAACCACAAACAGCAATACCTATAGCAGCTATAATTCTCAGCAGGCAAAACAATAAAAACTGATTTCACATTTGTTTCTATGGATTAGTAAACTCAGAGCATTCACAGAGTATAAAATATCAACATCAATAAGTGCAAATGTAACTGAAGATAGCTAGATAGGCAGACGGATGGATAGAGCGATAGGTTTGCTTTATTAAAGGGAATATGAATTGAAAATAAACTTATCATATAATGATTGGTATGTGTAGTACAGCTAATAAATGAAACATTAGCAGCAGAGATATGAGTCTAGTATTGTTTCAAGTACAGGAAGAGTTAAGAAACTCCAGTTATCTATGCAAAAAAGCTTCACTGATCTCTCTGACTTTCAAAGTCACAGAGAGCTTTGTCTTCTGAAGTTTATTATCTCAAGTATCTGTCACTGTATTTAGTTTTTTCTGCAGAGGAAAGTTCAAAAGTTCTGCTCTGTGAAATCATTTAGAATGCTGAGTGTAGTGTGTAAAAAAGCTATATAACTGAAAATAAAAATATGAGACTATTTTCTTTGCTACTAATGTTCTATTAATTATCCATACTACAGAACCAATTCATTATAACCACATTTTTTTTTTCGCTTCAGTGTCACTTTAAAATACAGGGTGGTGCACAAAAATTAGCCCAGCTGCCTGCCATGCGAGTAAGTTTACAAACAGACGTGGCTGGTCCCAAAGCGCCTCTAGGGCCTGGTTCACAATGTGGTGTGAGCACAGCGGATGCAGAGATGGCACGCAAAGCGCATACGCTCAGGATGTGCTGGCATTGTTCACATACTTGCTGTTTTTCATCCGCTGCCTTCGGGTCACCACCCTCACACTTTACCTGCCACACTGCCCGTCGTGGTCCGCCGCACGTCCAAAAACCGATTGGAGCCTGGCAGAGGCAGGCAGCTCCCTGCTGGATCGTAAAAAAATCAACAGGAATCCTACCAAGCAACAGGGAGGATTCTCATTGGTCCACCATGAACCAATGAGAATGTTTTTTTGTTAAAGCAGGATTGCCATTGTTTTTTTTTTTTTTTGCATGCTACTGCTTCAGACCACAAGGTGGGTGTCAGTGGCAGTGGAACTGAAACCACCGGTCATGGGAGTCTGCATTTTGCATGTGGTAATCAGCATAGACTTCCATTGCGTCTGATCATGATACGGTTGCGGCTGCATTTTTTATTGAAGTGTGAGCAGACTCTTATGCTAGGTATACACCATTCAATTTCCCGGGTCACTTAAGAGTTCACTCAGATCCATAGGATGGGTGTACAGTAATGGAGGTGCATGAACAGGTAGGAGCCACAAGGAGGAGGACCCTCCCCAAAGGCTTACAATCTAGAGGGAGAGGTAGGGACACGAAAGGTAGGGGACCAGAGTTCAGGGAGGAAGGGGGGGGGGGGGGGGGAGTAGGCTAGAGTGAAAAGGTGAGTTTTGAGGGCCTTCTTGAAGATGTTGAAGGAGGGGTAAACCCTAATGTGGATTTACTTGTGGGAGTGATGTGACAGGATACCCAGCTAACTTACGGAGAACCAGAACCACTGGTAATTTTTATAGTGGAACTAAAGGAACTTCAAATCTACCAACTAAAAAATGCATACCTAAAGAGGAAAAGAGATGGATAGACTGCCAGAAAGAGCGATGGCTAAATAGCTAAACGGAAAGATAGGTAAATAGGAAGAACAGTCAGACGTATGGATTCAAGGCAAGACCAAGCAGTAGGCAGAGAGGCACCTGCTTTGGCTGCATCTCTAAGAGATGGCGTGGTTTGGGGGTGTGGATGAGATATCCATTTATTTACCGAATCATGTGAACAGGGGCACAACTGCAAATCATCATGTGGCTGTGAAGCAAAACTTTGATGGATCCCACCAACATTTCTTATTCTTGATGGGGCCCACCCACACCATTTCTTGTTCCTCTCTTGGTGACCCCCACAACATGGTGGACAATCTGCTAGGAGTCAGTGTGGCCATCATGACACCCCCCACCCACAACTACTGTGGTTGCAACAAAACCTGATCTGGAGGATAGACGTCTGTATCAGAGGCAGGGAAAGTAGCTGGGGCCCCACAGCATTTGCAGGGCCTGTTCCCCCTATAGTTACATCTACATGTGAAGTATTGGAAGTGCTACACCCTATATTTATACTGTATATGATTCCAACTCAACTGCTTTGTCTGCATGTATGGATGGATGGATGTATGGATGTACAGAGTGTGATGGATAAACAAATAGTGGTGAGCCGAAATTTTGGATTTTCGTAATTATGACACAAAATTTGAATTGCGACACAAAATTGTCATTCACAATTATCAGGAAATTATTAATTCCTAACTTCGTAATTTGTAATTTTGTGTCATAATTTCCCGTTAAATCCTAATTTCGTGTTTCATTTTGTGTTACTTGTAAATTCTTGTAAAACGAGAAATTTACACGAAGTTACAGCTATCACAAAGTCATAATTTCGTGTTTAATTTGAACATTTTGTGTTTTACATGAAAAATTTGTCCTGAAATTATGAAAATTTCCATAACTACGAAAATGTTTACACAAAAAAACAACAAAAATGTGTATGGTCATAATTATGCGAAATTTCACGTAATTCTTCATGATTAGATTTTTTCCATTATGGTCGTAATTACGAAAATAACGCAAAATTGTAATTAGCTCATTACTATCATCATTGTAAAGAGACTGACAAATAAAGAAAGTCAGACAGATTCTTACCTAGGAGGCTTATTTTCAGGTAGATTATATTCCGAGAGCTTTTTGTGGTGATAGAGTCCAGCATAGATGTAGTAAAATATATGAAAATTTTTCTCGCCTCTGAGTGATAAAAATAAAACTATATTAAGACCTATATAAAATGGCACCATGCAAACTGATCAGTTGCTAACCAACTAACAATAGTACAGCAAGGGTCTAGTTCAGGCATGGGCAAACTTGGCCCTCCAGCTGTTACGGAACTATAAGTCCCGCAATGCATTTGCCTTTATGAGTCATGACTGTGGCTGTCAGACTCCTGCAATGCATTGTGGGACTTGTAGTTCCGTAACAGCTGGAGGGCCAAGTTTGCCCATGCCTGGTCTAGTTCAAACCTATCACATGAATGGGCATGCTTGAAATTAGTATTCAGTTTAACAATTACTGCAGCTACATAATAGCTCAACCAGGGCGCCCAAGTATCCTCCCCCCCTATGAGTTTGGCTACACATGATAGCTGAATCCTGGTTACCCGACTACTCACTCCGCCGCTGCCTCCACCAGTATCCAGAGTTTGGCTAGATGACAGCTGAACCCTGGTTACCCGACTACTCACCCAGCCGCTCCCTCCACCAGCATCCAGAGTTTGGCTATATAACAGCTGAACCCTGGTTACCCAACTACTCACTCCACCGCTGCCTCTACCAGTATCCTGAATATGGGTACTGAACGCTGGGCATAAGATTACTCACCCAGCCGCTGCCTTCACCAGTATCCAGAGTCTGACTACATGACAGCTGAATCCTGGTTACCTGACTACTCACCCCGCCGCTGCTGCCACCAGTATCCAGAGTCTGACTACATGACAGCTGAATCCTGGTTACCTGACTACTCACTCCGCCACTGCTGCCACCAGTATCCAGAGTATGGCTACATGATAGCTGAACCCTGGTTACCCAACTACTAACTCCGCCGCTGCCTCCACCAGTATCCAGCGTTTGGCTACAAGATAGCTAAACCCAGGCATCCAAATACTAACCCTCTCTGCTGTCTCCACCAGTATCCAGTGTATGGCTACATAATAGCTGAATCCTGGGCACCCGACTACTCATCCCACCAGCTGAACGCACACTAGATCTCAGCTGTGATCTCGCAGAATGACAGGCTCAGATAAGTCTTTTATAATGGGTGTATGAAGCTACCTGAAAAAAAGACCTAGATACTCATCTAAGAAGAGGGAAGGCTCTGGACAATATAGAGCCTCCCCAATCCTCTTTCCATGTCTTCATTCCCCTGCTGTCCCTGGTTTAAGATTGGCACCTTCCAGTAGGTCCGAAGACAGGGGCTCCGTTCTGTGCATGTGTGAGAGCAGACTTGCATGTGCGCAGTACGGATGTGCGCTCGTCTTCAGAAGTCTTCGGAGACACAAGTACTTGGAGGAGGAGGAGGGCCGACCATGTTTTCATCCTGAAGATCAAATCTGAGGGGACAGCAGTGGAACAAGGACACGAGCTCCATGAAGGCTCAATGGGATCAAGAGCCTTTCCTCTCCATAGGTGAGTATCTAAGTCTTTTTTTTTCTTGCTCTAGCCTCCCGGGTTGCTTTATCCCAACTGGTCATTCGGTAATAGGGTTTTTTTTTTTCAAACCAAATAATAGGGACGGAGAAGGAGATCTGGAACATGAAATAGGAGCAAGACTTTCTCAGGCTGAGCGATTTTGCCTCACAAATAATGGTATTCAGAATGTCTTCCCCAACCCCCACCCCCAATATGCTGAATTTACTTTTTACCTGGAGGAGGGGAGCAGTTATGGAAAAACTATTGAACTCTATCCATACACTGTAAAGGAAATACTTTTTTACTATCCATGTTTGATCTCTTACCGTATGTGCCTAAGACGTAATTGCGTAATAACCTCGTTCAACAATTGGGTAAAGCAGATTTTATGTAAATGCACTAAAACTTTAAATGATGCAAAATTAACCCAAATTCTGTTTTATTTCCCGTTCATTATTTCATTAGCTGCACTTCATTACTTTGTTCCATCATAACATTTTTATTATTGTGCTGCAAGAACAGCCGTTTGCACAACTCTTTATGGCGTTGCGGAGAGAGAGCTAAAAATAGCAGCTTTATATTTCTTCATATTTACAGCGCCGAGCTCCAGAGGGTAATTGTTTTCCCTCACAGGTTCTGCTGGGAACTGAATAAAAAACCATTTTAAGGAACGAGATTTATTATATGTATTATTATAAGATCGAATCATAGGCACTGATTTAGTAATGCTGCACAGGGCTAGAAGTCCATTCTAGACTGGATTTACAAACAAAAAACACTGATATTAAGTAGGAAATGTTGCCAACCTTTACCCGCGTCACATCAGACTCCAGAGATAGCTGCAAAAAGGTTGGTAAAATATCAGTCATGTGACTGAAGTGTCATCTGGGCAGTAATTTTTCTAAGCAATCCAGTGTGCATGTGAGCTAATGACATGTCACACTTATATTTTTAGGAATCCTCCTTATAGCATAATATGGAAAAGTCAGGAAGTAGGTCAGTGACACACACTTGTCCCTGGGCCCCTAAGCAGCTGCTGTAGCTACTGCAACACCCCTAAGCACAGCTCTGGATACACTATCATATAGTTCCCAACTGTCCCTTTTTCGGAGGGACAGTGCCTCTTTGGGAACCCTGTCCCTCTTTCTTCCTCATTTGTCCCTACATTAGTCCCTTTCAGGGACAGATCTATGTAAATATATGTATCTTTCTCCTGAAAAATTTGAGTAACTGACCCTAAACTTTATTGCCATACTTTAAATTGATATATTTATAATTTTACAGTATTCTGAAGGAAAATGAACCAGGATAGAAATGACCAGTGGGGTTTGAATTATAAAACAACATATTTTTCTTATGAAATCTTTACAGTAGGCATAAATTGGGGTGTGCCAGGGGCATAATTAAAGGTGAGGCGGGGGTGTGTCCCTCTTTCTTATCTCAAAAAGTTGGGAGGTATGTATTATCCATATAAACTCACAACCTGTGCTGATTTGTATGCAGTTTCCTGCACAGCTAAAGGAGGACCATGGCCGTTTCTACGGCCGTGCGGGGCGTGCCGCCGCCCGGGGCGCTGCTGGGAGGGGGGAGCCGCAGCCGCGGGGAGGGCAGCCCGGCCTCTCCCTCCCTTCCTCTGCCCGGGCCGCCCTCCGTGCGACCCCCCCCCCCTCGGAGTGCAGAGTAATGCAGCAGGGAAGCGGGCTATGCAAAACTACTCACCTCGCTGGCTCCAAGCGCTGCTCTCTCGCCGCCAGTCTCCTCTCTGCCTACACGCTGATACACACACACGCTGCTTCCTGTTTAGCAGCGTGTGTGTGTATCAGCGTGTAGGCACTAGGCAGAGAGGAGACTGGCGGCGAGAGAGCAGCGCTTGGAGCCAGCGAGGTGAGTAGTTTTGCATAGCCTGCTTCCCTGCTGCATTACTCTGCACTCCGAGGGGGGTCGCACGGAGGGCGGCCCGGGGAGAGGAAGGGAGGGAGAGGCCAGGCTGCCCTCCCCGCGGCTGCGGCTCCCCCCTCCATCATGGGGGGGCACCTACCTAACCTATACTGGGGCAGCTACCTATCTAACCTATCCTGGGGGGCACCTACCTAATCTAACCTATACTGGGGGCACCTACCTATCTAACCTATCCTGGGGGGCACCTACCTAATCTAACCTATACTGGGGGGCACCTACCTAATCTAACCTATACTGAGGGGGCAGCTACCTAATCTAACCTATACTGGGGGGCACCTACCTATCTAACCTATACTGGGGGGCACCTACCTATCTAACCTATACTGGGGGGCACCTACCTATCTAACCTATACTGGGGGGGGGGGGCAGCTACCTATCTAACCTATACTGGGGGGCAGCTACCTATCTAACCTATACTGGGGGCCACTACCTATCTAACCTATACTGGGGGCACCTACCTAACCTATACTGGGGGGCAGCTACCTATCTAACCTGGGGGGCATCTACCTAATCTAACCTATACTGAGGGGGCAGCTACCTAATCTAACCTATACTGGGGGGCAGCTACCTATCTAACCTATACTGGGGGGCACCTACCTATCTAACCTATACTGGGGGGCAGCTACCTATCTAACCTATACTGGGGGGCACCTTCCTAACCTATACTGGGGGGCACCTTCCTATCTAACCTATAGTGGGAGTATTAACTTATCTAACCTGTATTGGGGGCACCTACCTACCTAGCTAGTCTATACAGGTGACAACTATACTGGCTACCTATATTGGAGGCACCTACCTAACTAACCTATACTGGGGGCATCTACCTATCTAACCTATGCTGGGGCAACTATTCTGGCTACCTATATTAGAGGCACCCACCTAGCTAACCTGTACTGGGGGCTCCTAACTATCTAACTTATACCGGGGACGCCTGCCTATCTAACCTATACTGTGGGCAACTATACTGGCTACCTATACTGGAGGCACCTACCTGGCTAACCTATACCGGAGGCAACTATACTGGCTCACCTATGCCTGGCTACCTATACTGGGGTGACCTATAGCTGGCTACCTATACTGGGGTACCTATTCTGGGGGAATCTATACTGAGTGCAACTAGACCTGGCTAACCTACACTGCGGGCACCCATACCTTGCTTTGGGGGGTGGGGGGGCTTGGGCGCAATTTTTACACCCTCGCCCTGGGTGCATTTTAGCCTAGAAACTGCACTGAGGAGGACATTAGAGTCAGGTCCGGCCCCACCATGAAGCCACCTGAATAATATGACTCAGGTAGCAAAATCTAGGGGGTAACAGTGGTGACCAGTCCAGTCTGAATGGCAGAGCGCACAGCGGTTTACAAATACCTGGTCGAGTGCTGGGTCCTCTCCTCTTCTACACTGTTGCCTATCACCTTGTAGCAGAGTCTCTGTAGGCTCCTGATGTCATGTGACAAGCATCGGGAGCCTATGGAGGCACACTTCTGCATAGTGATAGACTGAAGTGAAGAAGAGGTGAAGACACAACATTGGACTAGGTAGCCTCCGTAGATGCGCAGACGTGCGCGAAACGGCCGTCAGGCTTGACCACCCAGCACCCACCGCACCTCCAGGTACCCTGTATCCAACTATATGCTTTTATTGTGCAAGATTTTTGTGCTGCTGTTGCCTACGTGCACACCCACTGTTTACATGGATCAAGATTAAAACACAGCTTGCTTGCAGTGCCGGTCTCTCCTGTCTTTTGCTTCATGTGCCATATACGTTTGTCTGTCCACCAGAGCACGCTCAGCTGTTTATCCAGGGTATCTGTTTGCACCATCTAAGCTCACTTGCCGCACCATAGTGCCAACCCGCTTTCCCTGTTTGCGGACTAGGTATTGTGCTTTGCTATTCAGATGGGGGAGAAAGCAGGTGGTCCCCCTTCCCTGGGCACTTATACTGGGAGGGAGGGGTGACATAGATACCGGCTGCTTTTCTTACTGGGGGGGAGGGATGACACAGTTACTGGCTGCACTTCTTACTGGGGAAAACAAATACTGTCTGCATTTCTTACTGGAGGTGATCGGTAGGGATTCTTCAGGCAGCAAAAAAGTCAAATAATAGTGTCAGAATGCAATGCAAAGCCAAAGTCACCAGAGTGTCTCCAGAAAAGTAAGCCGCAGTTTATCTATCTTGCAGGAAAACGTGGCTTGTCCTATGTTCTGTAACCTTAGTAAACTGAGGCCTTTTAGGGTACGTACAGCTCACTTACACAGCCTGTTTAATGACCCGGGATTTCTCCAGCAGGTATTCTGAGATCTTCGCACCCATTACTGCCCCTGTTGGTGTAAACATCATTTCAAGATATTTTCCAAACCGGCTGGAGTTGTCATTGATCACAGTGCAGGCATTCCCGAAGGCCTCGACCAATGGGTTGACTTGTAGGATCTTTTCTCTTAGCGCACGGTTATTTGCCTGTAAAAACAAATCACATTACTCTGGGGCTGATTTATGAAGAGCAGCGGAGAAAATACACTATATCAGGGTTTCTCAAACCTGTCCTTGTGACTCCCCAACAGTGCATGTTTTGCAGGCAACCTCACCTATGCACAGGAGTCTCAGTTATGTGAATTCCATGTAGCTGAGACACTAATTACCCCACCTGTGCATAGGTGAGATTACCTGCAAAACATGCACCGTTGGGGAGTCACGAGGACAGGTTTGAGAAACACTGTACTATGTGATCACACAATTCACAACTGGAGTTTTTATAAATTACCTGCTATTAAAGTAACCCCGAGCTGAAAGCTGAAATAAAAAAACAGTTACTTACGTAGTTAGAGGGAAGCCTTTGGATCCTCCAGAAGCTTTCATTGTCCTTCTTGCACCCACCACCGCTGCCTAGGACAGTCTGGAAGATTGCAGCCAAGCTCCTTGTCATGCACGATTTCGGCAAGCCAGTGCATTTGCAAGGAACTGCAGGTGTGGCCACACTTGCCCAAGTGCTGTACAGCCACGCCCATACATAGCAGGGGCGTGGCCAAAATAACATCCAACAATTTCTTGTTGGATATGTTACATGGGTCCCTGAATGGCAACGGTGGGGGCAAGGAAGACTCGGGAAGCCTCTGGACTATTCAAAGGCTTCCATTCTACCTGGTAAATATTTGTTTTTTTGGTTGCAGCTTTTGGCTCAGGTACACTTTAAGTCTTACAGACACTAAAACATTCTTGTTTATGTTAGTGCGCTTGTCTGCGGCCTTGAAATTTGAAAGATGCTTCTGTGTGAAGACTGGAACGAAACACGTTTAAAACTCACATTACTGCAGCAGATATGTGTATATATGTATATATATATATATATATATATATATATATATATATATATATATATATATATATATATATACACATTACTGCAGCAGATATGTGTATATATATATATATATATATATATATATATATATATATATATATGCACATTTGCACGTTTGCTAAATATTAATAATCAATACAGTCCTTCTAAAGAAAGAAATAGTTATTGTTAAACCCCATAATTGCAAATAATAGAATTTAATACTTTGAAATACAGTTAAAAGCTGGATTCTACCAGTGATGCTTTGGGTCTGTGAAACATTCTCGTGGGATTGTTTTGATTCTGGAGAATTGTTGACGTGTTCTTGATACAAGGCTGTCTAAGCTAGTTGAACACTGATAGCTGATAACACATGATGTTTTGGGAACAGGCCTCAACAAAATATAAAACAATAAAGGGTTTTCCCAATCAGTTACAGATGAGGAAATGCTGACATCTGCCGGTTGAAGTTATTATATTTATTCATAAGAAAGGCAAATATATAGAACATGATTTTATATTATTAAATTTTAATGTGCAGTTGTATCTTATATGATTAATTGTTTTAGGAAGAATTATATAATAAGTTTTATATTTAAATGAGTATATTAGAAGCCCTGTATGCTTTAATAAGCCTTAAATTGCTGAAGACTCTTAAAGGTCTGGTTACAGTGTCAACCTGACCAATCTTATTTCTGGGAAAGAAGAGACACATTCCAAACTAATTAGCAGAAGGGGACATTATCAGAAATGCGTCATGAATGACATTGTTTAGTCTTAATGTCTGGGGAAAAAAGTCAACCAGCAGACAAGATGGCTGGTGACGTCCATTTTTAATTAACTTCGTCCGAAATGAC
The DNA here is from genome assembly GCF_040937935.1 of Hyperolius riggenbachi. NCBI lineage: Eukaryota > Metazoa > Chordata > Amphibia > Anura > Hyperoliidae > Hyperolius > Hyperolius riggenbachi. The sequence goes on from NC_090652.1 coordinate 255,286,860, forward strand.
CTAATCAGATTTTATAAACAATAATATTATAATTTAGGTATTCAAAACATGATAAAGCATTGACGCATGGAAGCTTTAGCCGATTAGAATTGGGAATTAGGGAAAGTCCAGATTAGGCAGCCATATTGCATCCAATCACTATAAAAGTAGGAGCTGAAAGCTCATAGTTTGCAGAAGCCCAACAATCTCCTGAGAAGACACACGAGGCAGAAGCTACCTTCCCACACGTGGTTCTAGATGCTGAAGAGATGACAGAGAAGGGGTAATATGTTTAATATTCTGGTGATTTACTTTATTAATTTTTCAGCATTAAGTTCTGTTAAGATGTTAGCAAGAAGTTTTTTTAGAGGCTATTTTTTAAAGCCATTTCTTTAAGAAGATTACTACAAGTTTTACACAACTACTAGATACACAGCTATTAATACAGATACTTTTGATCTTATTCTACATAACACAACTGTTATATTATTTTTTGAATGTACTTAGAAGATTGATGATCGCTTGGCTATAGAGCCTTGATGAGATGGAATACTGTTAGAAGGAAACACTACTTGGAACTGTTCATATTTTGTATATATGCTGTATGATAAGCAAATACAATTTTTTATATAAAATCAAATACTGAGTGCTCTGATTCATTTTAAGGTATACCGTCAATCTATAATTACTGTTATAGAGGGTTCAGACCCCGCTATGCCGGATTTATATGATAGCAACGCTTTAAGGGCTGGTCATTTACTGAGTTAGCAATCATGAAAAATGCAAGAACCGCTCAGGTTTTTTATACTATTACTGACAGTCATTAATAAAGGGGTACATGCTGCAATAATATTGAGAAACTCTGATGTAGTATAGCAAAGGCGGGACAAGGTCCTCCAGCACCCAAGGCTGAGACACCAAAGTGCGCCCCTCCATCCCTCCTACCCCAGCCATCACACAAGGATTGCTATTAGACTAAGAGGTGCCACAGGGCCCACAACCTCCCCAACACCTTAATATCTAGTTATCTGGCTTGCAGTCACTGCTATGTATCCCCTTTTCTTATTTCTTTCTGCTTCAAACACAATTAGGAATGACAGCTGAATGAATTGTGCGCCCCCTCCTACACTGCGCCCTGAGACTGGAGCCTCTCCAGCCTATGCCTCGGCACAGCCCTGTAGTATAGCCCCTGTGACTTGTAAATTTGCTGGTTTCATTGGACAACACAGCCACAGCTATCTGCCTGTTCCCTGTATAGACTGTATTATATTACATACAGATGACCAGTAAATGATGTGTATATGGTGTATGCTTCTGCCGAGGCCCGGTTCAGTGAGGTGTATTTATGTAAGAGGAGTGATGATGAACAATATCCGCTGTACCTTTCCTAGGAAGGTCAGATGCTGCACAATGAGATGAGCACTTTCTGTCTTCCCTGCTCCACTTTCTCCACTTATGATAATGCACTGCAAAAGGTCAGAAATAATGATGTTTAAATAATTGCCATCATACAATCGAGTCACTGCATTTTCCAGTTATTTTTACATTTGCAGCCAGATTAACATCTAACAAAACCAAAGATATCAGAGGACAGATAATTTACATCAGAGTACTTACCGGTGTATAACATCATTTTATAACATGATGTAGTCCAGCTGTACACAACATCTGAGCACTTTATTAGGAACATCCCAATCCTTAGCAATGAGACCACAAGATGGAGGAAACATTCCTGTGAGATTCTAGCCTATGTATACATGCGATCACTATTCGCCATAACAGCCGTGTCAGCTGATGACCATTTTGTGTGTACAGTGACTGCTAATCGATGCAGCTTGGGGGACATTAAAGACTCGTCCTGTCTGCTCCTTAACATCCCTGGAGATATGATTATTTCCAGATTTTAGGGTCTAAAAGCGGTGCATTTTTTTGCATGCTTTTAGACCCTAAAACCACAAAAACATCACGCTGCCAGAAAGCCTACGGCAGCCCCTGCACTTACTCACCTTGATGGGTTCCGACACTGTAGTTCACCCTCCGTACTCCGGGTGGCGCTGTAACCCTGCAGTGAGATTGCCGTGTGTCTTCATGATGAAAGGCACCTATCTCACCAGGAAGTCGCAGAGCCTCGAAGGACAGGAAGAAGAATGGCTGCCAGTGTCTGGATCCCCAGGGTGGTGAGTGAAAACATAGACCGTGCGCATTGCTTTGCATAGACTTTGCAGTGGTCACCGCAAGTCTAACTCGGGGTTAACACTCTGAGCTGTGGATTTCCAACCCCAAACCTGACTCGGGGTTACCGTCAGGGAGGTTAATGACCCACGATGCCCAAACACGACTGATCATAATGTTCACTTCAACCAAACTTCCGACCGATGGAAGCAACTCCATAGCAACATTGGAGTTGTCTGTACAACATTGTTCCCCAAATTGTCGCCCGTGGGATCGTTTCCAAATCCCTGATGGGCGAAAATTATCATAGGTGTGTACTTAGCTTAAAGTGACATGGAAGCGAAAAAAAAGGATGATGAAATAAATTGATAATTAATAGAACATAGTAGCATAGTAGCAAAGAAAGGAGTCTCATATTTTTATTTTCAGTTATATAGCTTTTTTTGATAACATTGCATCATTCTCTGATATTTGCAATTACAAACCACAATCTGTGTTTTAAACTCTGAAACAGAGCAGAGCTAATGGCCCTTTGAACTCCCCTGCACTAAAACCTTATCTGAAGCTGCCTTTCACTGTTTCTTTGATGTATAAGTTCTTCAGAAAATAGGACTACTTGGGTTGGAGAGCTCAGAGAAGCTTGCATAGATAACAACTGACGTTTCTTAACTCCTCCTGTACAGGAAACAATATGAGACTCTTTTCTTAGCAACTAATGTTCTATTTCTTAGCTGTACTACTCATACAATTCATTAGATCGTAAGTTTATTTTCACTTCAGACTCCCTTTAAAGGGAGTCTGAATTGAGTATCCCGTTCTCCTGCCAGTCTCCTCGTTCCACCGTTCGAATCTCCCGGCGCGGGAGACTTCTGCAATCTTCATAAGCACTCGGACTCCAGGAGGCCGGTGGCTCTGTACTGCGCACGCGTGAGTGCGCCAAAGAGGGTGCTCGTACGTGCGCAGTATGGAGCATGCCCGTCTTTGGAAGTTCGAGTGCTTCTGAAGACTGCCGAAGTCTCCTCAACACGGAAGAGAACAGTCCACGACCAATTGGTCGTTTACTGCTAATGGGGGAGCTTGCGGGAGAATGTGGAGACTGGCAGGGGAATGGAAAGGCTCTATATGACACAAAGCCTTCCCTCTCCTTTGGTGAGTTTCTGTTTCTTATCTTAAAATCTGCTTCAGTGTAACGTTAAAGAAATTCTGAAGCCTAAAAACAAAAAACAGATACTCACCTAAGGAGAGGAAAGGCTCTGGGTGCTGCAGAGCCTTCCCGTTCCTCCTAAGGTCCCCATGTTCCACTGCTGTCTCCCCCATTAGCAGTCTCTGTCTCCAGAAGATTCCAGAAGCCTCTCACAGCAGTCTCTGCCATTGCCAGAGGCTTTGGCAATCTTCGGGAACCTGAGTGCTCCCAAAAAGGACGCTCCATATTGAGCATGCGCAAGTGTGCGAGAATGTGATCCCATGCATTCTCCGTGTTCTGTACCAGGTCCCGTTATTTCCTCCAGTCACGGCCAGTCTGCGCAAGAGAAATGCGCCCTCTAAATAGCGCACTTTACTTGCAGCAGACTGGCTGCGACTGGAGGAAGTAACGGGACCCACTACAGAACACAGAGAAGATTGAGGACAGCGTCGTGGGAGCAATTCGAGCGCAAGCAGCTGGAGGAAGCCCCAGGTATGTATAAAACTTTTTTTTGCCTCAGCTCTGGTACACTTTAAGGGTATGTAACCACATCCAACTAACATTGGCTAATTTTACCACCTCTATGTAGTATGAGGGCAAAGAGGTTTTGAAGATTATGAACAGATTGTGTAGATAAGCCCTCATTCTACATTGCCAATCAAAACTGGATGTGTGTATGCACCCTAACACACAATTCCTGCAAAATCTCCTTTACCAAGCCCACTGTTACCATGCACACCTTGGCAGAAATCGAGATGGATCGGCTGACCGGTTTTGGTGAGCCTGTGCCCACTGCATCCTCAGCTTTCTGTTCTTGGCTGACTCAAGAGAACGCACCATTGTTCATCCTTTTGTGCATTCTTACCACAGCTGAAGTTACCATGGTCTTTCTGATCACTCAAGCCTGTCTGACTCTTCTCCAATGATTCATCAATAGAAATGGCCAATGGGTTGCAAATAATTCCAGCTTGCATGCAAATGGTATGCGGCTGGGAATTGGACCAATTAATTACACTTCCTTGTGATTTTGGTTGGACAATTTCAAGCTGCATGAAATTTGCACTAAAATTGCAAGCAAGCTGGAATTGTCAGTAGTGTTGCTGTCCGTGGCATAGCTAGAGATTATGGGGACCCATAGCAAAACGTTCATGGGGCCATAAGATAAAGGCCATCTTGAGCAATGACACCTGTCCATACTCTATGGATGTGAGTTAATTGGGCTATTTACATTCTCATGCAATCTACACTATATATAGTCCATAGACGCTGAGACAAAGGGGTTAATTCATCAACAGTAACAAGTTAAATGGCCAGACGCACGCTAATTATAGTAGTGCGACCTTAATCTCCTGCGGGCATGCTACGTGCGCTACTGGCAGTGTAGCAGGTTTCCCTTAGCAATGCCCAATACTTTGAAAGGCCATGCTACTAAGTTAATTGATGAAATAGCGCCGGTGCCAGTGGAGTCACCATCACGCAGCATTTCAAAGCATCGGGCGTTGCTAAGGGACGCACGGTACGCACACGGAACACATGAAAGTTAATAGTAAATCTATTAAGTACCACCTGACCCAGTGACCCTCCTTTACTCCAAGGTCCCATAGGCCGCTATGGCTGCTTTGGCTATTGCTACACCCCTGGTTGCTGTTCAAATCATGTGATGGTACTGAACTACTGTGCATGGCATTATCCAGAAAGGAAACCAGGATTCAAACAGCAACACTAACTATCATCATCTCAGTGACTATCTCTTCTTGTCAATAGCAAATTCACCTATGCAAAATAGACATTGATTTATTGGTTTTGATTTTGCACATTCTAAGTAAACTCTAGAGACTGTTATGCGTGATAATCTCAGATCAGCAGTTACAGAAAAACTCAAACAAGCCAATCTAATACCAACATTTTTGAGGTCACTTTTTTCAATTCTGGTGTTTCATCAGAATCTTGTCCGAATCTGTATCTGGAGAATTTTATACACTGCATTGCTGTCACACTATTGGCTGGGTAGCAAGATGAATAAAAAGGAGATCCTAATAAAGTGCTCGGTGAGTGTATAGCGTTCACACCAAGCAGTCAGAGACCAGCTTTCATTCATGTAGGACATTAAATACTGGGATCTGTGGATCCCATGTTAATATGATCAAAAGAAGCCTTGAATACCGCAAGTGATACTCTTTTGATTTGCACTAAAAGTATTTTCTTAATAAAAATTGCTTTTCATGACCACTCTTCAGCTTGTAAGTACGGTATGTGGATCTGACAAAGAGAGGCCACACTCTTGAAAGCTAATCCTTGAAGAAATTACTTAATTTACATTCAGTACTCTTTAGTCTTTCTTTTGATGCTACCAGTGCACCAACACATATACCCAATGCCAGGTAAAAGGAAATATTTTAGTTTTGGATAAGGAATGAGGAATTAGAACCTCTTTTCAAACCTTTAGGCTGTTCATAATAATAATAATAATAATAATAATAATAATAATAATAATAATAATAATAATAAAACACTCCGAGAGTAAAAAATAAATTAACAAATTAAGGTTTTTGTGTTTTGTTTTGTTTTTAGACTGGAGAAGAGGCACAATGTAGGATCTTCAGGTAGTTTTTTTCTGTTGTCCTTTAATTTACTGTCTCCAAATCTATTAGCTTTCATATTAAAGTTACACAGTGCTTTGCAGGTTCCAGACAGGGAGTGAGGGAAGATCTCTCCAATGGTGATAAAGAAAGCAATAAGAAAAAAAAATTCAAAAATTGTGCATACCTTTTCACGCTATTCAAAATTAAAATAAAATATTTTTCTAGAAACAGGCTCTGTGTTATACTGGCAGGTTTCTATACAGACTTACGGAGCCATATAACAAAACAATTTGGACCAAGGTAAGGCTAGGTTCACACTGGGGCGTTGTATCGGACAATATAATCCCATAGTAAATCCCATAGTAAATTCAATGCAATTATATTGCAATGGTATTTTCACATTAGCGCATGAGCAGGGCCATACCTTGTACAGTACCCAGCGAGCCCTCCAGCTAACTGAACTCTTGGGGCCCCATACCACTCCTGGCCAATCAACCATCCCCACCTTCCCATGATCAATATTTTGGGCAGCCCTTATACCCCACAACCCCCTCCGCTGATACAGAAAAGCGCAGAGGGGGGAAGTGGCAGCATCATACTATTCCTGTTCTCAGCAGAACATCCTCCTCTCTTCTCTCTAGCTTAGGCCTGTAAATAAGGCTTATTTGCAAGAAAACAATAAAGATAATTCTTGGATGTGCTAGCTTCTTCATATCCAAATGATACTAAGGTATGAGTTAGCTGTCTTACTAATTTGGAAATATAAACCACAAATGCCAAACAACTCTGAGATTTCTACAGTTATCACCATTTCTGTGCTTGCTGACTTCAGCACTGCTGTTGTACTGCCTGGTCACAGCATGCCAGCTCTGTCCATAGCTTCAGGTAACCAACCCCATGAAATCTATTGCTAGCAGCTGGCTTGCAGAGAAAGCACATGATGCTGACCTGGAAGAATATGATTACTTCTGAAATAACCATTTTCAGACACTAAGATATCTTGATAGCTCCATTCAAGGCACTATTGTTTTACTAAATCTGTGTAGGAACTCAGTTTCACAGCTTGTTCTTGTCCATTTTGAAACTCCATACAGTGAACCCGAGCCTAAGCTCAGGCTTGAAATACGCTGTTACCATGATGAGAGGAAAGCCTCAGGATCCTATGGTGGCGTTCCTCGGTGGTCCGCAGTCCCCCTGTTGCTAAGCACAGCCCCCACCACATCATGACCATATGGCTCCTCTTCCACATTCATGGCCGTGCAGTAGAAGCTTGAGAGCCCCAGCGCAGTAGCACAGAGCCCGCAGCTCCGTGCTACTGCGCATGCACAGGTGGGCTTGCACATCTACTGCACGGATGAATGCGGAAGAGGAGCTGTGCGGCCCCTATAGGATTAGCGACAATGCTTTGTCACTAATCTTCGGGGGCTGATTTCAGCGACGGGGGACAGCAGACCACTGAGGGAAGACTCAGTAGGATCCTGAGGCTTCTCACTCTTTAGGTAAGTATCTAATTTTGTACCAGAGCTTCAGCTCGGGTACAGTTTAATTAATTGATATCAAATAAACCACTTTTAAAGGGAATCTGAAGTGAAAATAAACTTATGATGTAATGATTTGTATGTGTAGTTCAGCTAAGAAATAAAACATTAGGAGCAGAGTCATGAGTCTCATATTGTTTCCAGTACAGGAAGAGTTAAGAAACCCCAGTTGTTATCTATGCAAAAGAGCCACTGATCTCTACGTTTTTCAAAGTTGCAGAGAGCTCTGTCTTCTGAAGCTTATTATCTCAAAAGTTCACTAGCCGGCTCTGTGAAAATCATTTAGAATGCTGAGTAGTTTGTAAACTGCAAATATTAGAAAATGATGCAATGTTATATAAAAAAAACCCTATATAACTGAAAATAAAAATATGAGAATATTTTCTTTGCTACTAACGTTCTAGTAATTATCCGTACTACACAACCAATTCATTACATCATATTTTTTTTTCGCTTCAGTGTCAAGTGGTATGAAACACTGCATTTCTTCTTTGCTCTTATGCAGGGAATACACGGCTAGATTTTGAGCCATTTAGATGGCTTGATAGATAATTTGCGACATGTCCGATCTCCCGCCCAATCGTTTCCGCGCTCGATTCCGCATTGAGGACAATGGAAAAAGATAAGAAAAACGAGTGAAAGATAAGAGAATCACCTGCGGAATCAAGTGGGGATGGGAATCGATCAGGCGGGAGAATCGAGCCGCAAAATCGAGCCGTGTATGCCCAGCATAAGATTATTTACAGCTTTAAACTTTCTACCAGAAAAAAATAGAAGCAGAACAGCATTCAAACAGTTAAAGACAGCACTTTCTTCTTAAGTGGGAAGCTTACTGCTAAAGTTAGATGGAAACTCAAGTCATAACATTATCTTGTTTATGTTAAATCAGCAGCAATACAGCTACTATTTGTAAAAATAGCTAAGAAGTGTATCAGCTTGCCAGGATGGCAGAAGGTAAAAGGTAAAAAAGGTAAAAACAGCAGAGAACTCTCACTGGGCACATTATAACAAATAAATACTGTGGCTGTGCAATAATATGCAATGGCAGCTTCCAGAGCAGAAAAACTGTACTTTGGGAACTTGTAATTTGTAAATGGACAATAATACTTGTGCACAAAAGCAAATATAGCTGTGTGAGTAATAAAAAGTAGGAAAACATGTTTTTATTGGATATTATGTCATGGTAGTCCTGTTAAGTACTTGTTAAGGAGTCCTGTTAGTACTTGTTAAGGAGCTCAGACACTGTCCACTTCCTGTACCACAAAGGGTCACTGCTATAGGCTGAAGTCTTCCAAGAGAATTCAGACTGTGCCTGCCCCCTGCAGTGAGAATTGAAGAATAGCACAGAGAAAATTCTGCTCTCAAATACCTCTTGAGTTGTACTTTAGTGCCTCATTAAGGCTCCTTTCACACTTAACAGAACTTGTGTGCATTGTGTGGGATTGCATTTGTCACACCTCTAATGTATTTCAGTGGCATCACATTAAAATTGCATTTTAGGGCAAAAAATGTAATGTAAGTGAATAGAAACTCAGAAAATGTGCATTTGGCATTCGACAATTTACATGCAAATTTGAATTTAACCACTTCACCACTGAGGGGTTTTACCCCCTGACCACCAGAGCAATTTTCACCTTTCAGCGCTCCATCCATTCATTCGTCTATAACTTTATCATAACTTATCAGAATGAAATGAACTATATCTTGTTTTTTCCGCCACCAATAAGGCTTTCTTTAGGTGGGACATTATGCCAAGAATTATTTTATTCTAAATGTGTTTTAATGGGAAAATAGGAAAAATGTGGGAAAAAAATTAATTATTTTTCAGTTTCCGGCCATTATAGTTTTTAAATAATGCATGCTACTGTAATTAAAACCCATGAAATTTATGTGCCCTTTTGTCCCGGTTATAAAACCGTTTAAATTATGTCCCTATCACAATGTTTGGCGCCAATATTTTATTTGGAAATAAAGGTGCATTTTTTTCAGTTTTGCGTCCATCCCTAATTACAAGCCCATAGTTTATAAAGTAACAGTGTTATACCCTCTTGACATAAATATTTAAAAAGTTCAGTCCCTAAGGTAACTATTTATGTATTTTTTTTAATTGTAAATTTTGTAATTTTTTTTTTAATTACAAAAAAAAAAAAGGGGAGTGTGGGAGGTAATGAGTTAATTTTTAGTGTAAAACTAATTTATTTCTATGTAAAAAATGCTAAGGGTGTAGTTTTACTGTTTGGCCACAAGATGGCAACAGTAACTTTTTGTTTATTACTATTTGTATATTCCTTCCGGACGCTCGCAGGAGGTACAAGGAGGCTGAGTGTTTGTTTTTTCTCACAATGATCGCGCTGCCCATAGGAGAGCAGCGGATCATTGTGGGGCTTAGATCAACGAACGGGAATGGATTTTCCCGTTCATTGATCTCCGGGCGAGCGGGCGGCGGCGTGCTTACTAGCGGCGGGCGGCGTGTTTACGAGCAGGAGCGCGGGCAGCGGCGGGAGTGCGCAAAGAACGGATTTCTCCGTCCCTGGGGGTTAAAGGATGGAAAAAGGGACGGAGAAATCCGTACGGGCGGGGGTAAAGTGGTTAATTACATAAAATGTAATGTAAATTAACTTTATTGGCATGCACAAAAAAATCATTATGCAAAAAATTGCATACAAAATGTGTACAAACACACACACACAGGATTATTAGGAACAACATACTAATACGGTGTTTCGCCTTCAGAACTGCCTTAATTCTACGTGGCATTGATTCAACAAGGTGCTGAAAGCATTCTTTATAAATGTTGGCCCATATTGATAGGATAGCATCTTGCAGTTGATGGAGATTTGTGGGATCCACATCCAGGGCACAAAGCTCCCGTTCCATCACATCCCAAAGACGCTCGATTGGGTTGAGATCTGGTGACTGTGGGGGCCATTTTAGTACAGTGAACTCATTGTCATGATGTTCCAGAAACCAATTTGAAATGATTCGAGATTTGTGGCATGGTGCATTATCCTGCTGGAAATAGCCATCAGAGGATGGGTACATGGTGGTCATGAAGGGATGGACATGGTCAGAAACAATGCTCAGGTAGCCCGTGGCATTTAAACGATGCCCAATTGTCACTAAGAGGCCTAAAGAAAACATCCCCCACACCATTACACCACCACCACCAGCCTGCACATTGGTAACAAGGCATGATGGATCCATGTTCTCATTCTGTTTATGCCAAATTCTGACTCTATCGAGACTCATCTGACCAGGCAACATTTTTCCAGTTTTCAACTGTCCTATTTTGGTGAGCTCATGCAAATTGTAGCCTCTTTTTCCTATTTGTAGTGGAGATGAGTGGTACCTGGTGGGGTCTTCTGCTGTTGTAGCCCATCTGCCTCAAGGTTGTGCGTGTTGTGGCTTCACAAATGCTTTGCTGCATACCTCGGTTGTAACGAGTGGTTATTTCAGTCAACGTTGCTCTTCTATCAGCTTGTATCAGTTGGCCCATTCTCCTCTGACCTCTAGCATCAACAAGGCATTTTTGCCCACAGGACTGCCGCATACTGTATGTTTTTTCCTTTTCACACCATTCTTTGTAAACCCTAGAAATGGTTGTGCGTGAAAATCCCAGTAACTGAGTAGATTGTGAAATACTCAGACCGGCCCGTCTGGCACCAATAGCCATGTCAAGCTCAAAATTGCTTAAATCACCTTTCTTTCCCATTCTGACATTCACTTTGGAGTTCAGGAGATTGTATTGACCAGGACCACACCCCTAAATGCATTGAAGCAACTGCCATGTGATTGGTTGATTAGATAACTGCATTAATAGGTGTTCCTAATAATCCTTTAGGTGAGTGTATATAATGAAAGCAGTATTACATTCCTCATGCTCATTGTCTTTCCAGGCGTTTCAAGCAAACATTTTGGTTGCCTGTAGGACAGTATTGTACAAATCTTGCATTGGCACTTTCGCACTGTGAGCCAAGCTAATATGATCACCCATCTGAGCAGATGAATACTGCAGAAATAATATCCTACCTGGTCTTTGCTGAAGGTCACCATGCCCTGGTACGCAGCATCTGCGGTGGCAAAAATATGTGGGGGGTTTGAGGCACGTTTGACTCCATGATATAACTTGGAGAACTAAACAGAGAAAGCATTGAGATAAGGCTCCACAGTATAATCAAAAGATGAAACAGCTGTGCATTGTAATGGTTTCTTAATTGAACCAATGGTGTTTATTGAAGCAAATCCAAAGAAATAGACATAGTACAGTAAATAATGACAGTCAATACAATATACATATGCCACAAATCTATTGGTAATCCATCTAAATGCAATTATTGGACCATTAGATCCAATGCAACTCTATGGTGGGCCATCGATCTGCTGCCAGCAGCAGATCAACCTAGACTTTACATCCTGTGAGACAGATCAAATCAATCGAAATCGGCCGCAAATCGATCAATTGATAGAATCGATCGATCAATGGCTGAAATCAACCAGAGTATGGGCCCCTTTATAGGGGATAACCATCCATAAATGCAAAACACTATGGCCTCAATACACTAAGCAGTCTAGATTAGTCTACAGATGGTTTTTAGTCTGCTGATGGTTTGGTGTAATGTTTTAGACCTGTTTTTAGACCTGGTCTAAGATTCAGTAATTACACAATTTACAAAGGCAAACAAGGAGTAACCACGACCACTTTTTCTGACAGAGATTAGACCAGCTAATTTCTTGTCGGTAAAGTAATTCTGTGAGGTATTTTAGATGTGAGGATGGAACCTTTGAAATTAATTATGCAGGAGTTTAATTGTATGCAGAGGAGAGCTCATCAAAGGAGAAGGATGTCAGTCATAGCGACTTGTTTGTGAATTGCATCTTTTGATCATTTCCCCTGCTTTACCCACCTAATTACCAAATGGTTTAGACCAGGTCTAAAACATTTGGTAATAGTGTATTCCCGTTTGATGCAACTGACCAAACCATCAGTATACAAAAAAAAAAAACATCAGTAGACTAGTCTAAACTGCTTAGTGAATTGAGGCCTATGTAGAGAATAAGGATTCAACAATAAGAGCCTTATCAAACTTGGAGAGTCCCTCTTCTGTAAGGTTCAAAATGCACATTTTGAGGTCAAGTACCACAGGCGAGCCCATATTGTCCTGCAAGAAGGCAACAACCTGCCTCCAAAAGTCCTCCCGCTGGGAACATTGCCACAGTAGGTGTAAGAAGGAGTGGACCTGAACTCATGCACAGGACACAAGGAAAACACCGAATATTCCACCCTGTTTGTGTTTAGAGTGAAGAGCCTGTCTAATCCCCTCTCAGCTGCAAGTAATCACACTTGTAATTTGAGCTCTCAGTTGTATCAGCACAGGAATCTTGGCAGTTCTAGGCAGAGCAGCTAATTTGTAAACACAGGATGTTAACCCTTTGTCTGCTTCCATGAAAGGAGGAAGTAGACACTACAGAATTGTTGCTTGAGTTATGTTAGCTGCAACAAAGACATGTTTTTCTTTAACCTCCCTAGCAGCTCGTCCAGAGACGCTAGAGGGCATCGCTCAGGCCCCGCTGAGCCGATTTTGATAATTTTATTTTTTCAAACACGCAGCTAGCACTTTTCTAGCTGCGTGTTTGCCCCGATCGCCGCCGCTCACCGCCAATGCGCCCTACCCCACGCGTAAGAGAGCCCCCCGCAGACCCCGTGCGCAGCCTGGCCAATCGCCGCCAGGCTGCACTTTGGGGTGGGTCGGGAGTCCCTGTGACGTCACGACGTCAATGACGTCGATGACGACACTCCGTTCGTCGCCATGGCGACGGGGGAAGCCCTAAAGGAAATCACGTTCAGAATGGGATTTCCTTATGGGCGTGATCGCCGGCGGCTATCAGAAGGGTGGGAGGGAGAGAGGAGGAAGGGGAGAATAACGTAGCTAGCGCTAGGCTAGCTACGTGCTCAGAAATAAATATCGGGCGAAAAAAACCCTCCCGCGGCCGCATGAATTGAAACGCCCAGCAGGTTAAAGGTGGTTATGCTGTTACTTATCTTTTAGAGCAGAGAGGAAGTTCTGAGTTCAGGTCCGTTTTAACTGTGAGGAGATCAGGTATCTCTACAATAGGGAGATACCTGTTTCACAGTCAACAAAATGTTAACACAGTCACCCCATTATTGTTTCAAGACAAACATTTTCTTTTCTTTAACAGTAAAGATGTATTGAATATTACAACATAAGAAGCAAGTGGGCGTGCAGTACCATCCATGCATCAGGTTACAAGTAGATTTGCCATATAATGATGGACATACAGTATATCTGCAGTGGTCAAGCAGCATTTTTACGAGACTATAACAACCACAACATGTTTTCATCCATACAGATCCAGTAGCTGCATATCAGCATAGATACAGAGCTACCCCATCCATTCTCCTAGAAGACAGAGAAAGAGAAACGGAAGGAAAACAAGAAAAACAGAAGAAAAATGAATCAGAAAGAAAGATGATAAACATAACTTTCAGGATGGCCGGTAAAAGGAGCGGATTATAGATTTGCAATGGCCAAAATGTCTTATAGGTAAACCATAACGACACCAGACGTGCTAAAGAAAACAAATGAGACACAATTGGTGGGAATGCAAAGCCTCTCAAGGTTGCCTGAAATAGTTAATCCTCAGAAACTACATTAAACGACACCTGAGGTGAGTGGTGTCTGAATCACACCAGAAACAAGCATGTAGCTAATCTTGTCAGATCTGATAATAATGTCAGAAACGCCTGATCTGCTGTATGCTTGTTCAGGGGCTATGGCTAAAAGTATTCGAGGCAGAGGATCAGCAGGATGTCAGGCAACCTCTTTTGTTTAAACAAAATAGATATGGTAGCCTCCATACCCCTCTCACTTCAGTGGTTAAAGTGAACCTACGGACTAAAAATTGACTCATCAGAACTGAAAAGGCTTGGTGTTTCTTTAACAGTTTCACAGCATCAGAACTTTGTTTCTCTTATACAAGCCTCATTTTTAGCTGCACAGAAGAAAACTGCCCGGGCTTGATGATGGGATTTCTGATGTTGTTGTTCTCGTTCTGCTGTTTTGGTGCAATTTTTTTTTTTTTTACATTTTGAATGTGACATTTGAAGCCTAGCGTGTGCAGCTGGGAGGGGTTATCAGGACACAGGACAGTTGGAACTGTGTCTCCTGCTCCTTGTCACCTCCTTTCAACCAAAAAGATAGCTGCCCCCATCACAAAGATGGCAGCCTCCATGAATCACAAACATTTGCCTGTTCTTTTAAAACAGGGTGGGTAAAAGATTATATTACCTATCTATTCTAATTAACATAACTAATGTAACTTGATGACAGTATGTTTGTTTAGGCTGAAGATCCCCTTTAATGTATCATGAATAGTGTTTGGACTTTCGAACAGAGAGTTCCATGATTTTGTTTTTGTTGTCTTATCTTTTCCCTCCAGGTCCCCCCCTCTCACTGATGCACACCAGGGATTTGCTGAGTAAGTCAAACCTTGTAATTATGTAAAAATGTTCTGATACACGGTTCTGAAATGGAGATGGAATTGGGAGACAAATGTTTATAATAGCTGCTTGTGAGAGTGACATATTGCAAGGACTGTGAGATTATTGCAATATATTGAGCTTGAAACACCGCTTGTAATTAGATAACTGCAATTAGAAATGAACTGTTTAGCCTGCTATACATATACTGTATTGTCAGTCTCTATATCACGGAATTATTTCTGTTAACAAGAAAATAGGTTTGCTTTAGTCTCTTTATTAACTTTTTACTACTACAAAAAGCTGGGGGGAAATATTCTTACTATGTCAAACTTGATTCGAAAACACAGGCACTGTGCAGGCACATGTCATTGGCCTAAATTCACTAAGCTTATCTCCTGTCTTTAATAACATTTCTAGAGTTATCACCATGGTGATAAGGCATGTAGTATTCAGGAAACATTTTGCCTCAGGCAAACCTTAAGTTAACTCTTCTGTCTTTAAGTTAACTCTTCAATCCTTAAAATAACTCCAGAATTCTAACGTTATAGACAGGCTGTAAATTAACTGCATGTAAAAATAACTACAGAGGAGGTAACTTAACTACAGAGGAGGTAACTTAACTACAGAGGAGGTAACTTAAGGAATGAAGAGATAAGATAACTCTCTCACTGTGTGGAGGTAAGTTTTCTCTTGCCTTATGATCTCCAGCATTATCTTAGTGAATTGAAGTCAATGTCTTTACTGTCATACAATCACATAAGGAGGGGAGTTGGGTTAGTTGAATAGGGATTATGGAAGGACATTAAAATTGAGGTTGCATATGAGAGAGTGCAATTGTAGAGTCAGGAGCGGCACACCTTTCCGTCCTGTATGTGGGTGCTAAACCTTTGATGCAAAGCAACATCAGATAATATTCCAAAAGTCCAAAGGTAGGTTCGCACACCAGCTTTTCAGATAAGCCAAAGATAGTTTTATTCCATCATAATGTGTCAACACTATGCATGACAATTGTTTCGGGGCCACGCAGGGTCCCCTTCAGACTTGCAGACAACACGTATCTGAGGAAGGGGACCCTGCGTGGCCCCGAAACAATTGTCATGCATAGTGTTAACACATTATGATGGAATAAAACTATCTTTGGCTTATCTGAAAAGCTGGTGTGCGAACCTACCTTTGGACTTTTGTATATGAGAGAGGGTTAAAAGTAGGATTATACTCCCAAAACTAAAATTTCAGGAACTACTCTTGGGCACACAAAAGCATTCCTTAGCATTCTTATGTGTGTAAAAACTTACACTTTCACTGTAGAGATAAGTACACACTTGCTTTTCTCTGGTTAATCGGAAAATGTAATCATTGCCAGTCAGCAGACACACTCTGCCTGTGTGTCGATTCTGTTACACCCTTTGCTGAATAGACACATCACCCTGGAAACAGCTGAGACGCTTCAGTAGGAAAGGTGGAGGACAGAATGAAGACACAGGTGGAGAGATTCATTTGCCAATTAGCCAGAGATAAGCAAGCCTGTTCTGCTCTCAGCTGTGAAAAGTAAACGTTTTTACAAGTCGAGAATGCTTTGAAATGCCCCTTTATGTACCTAAGAATAGTTACTGAAATTTTAGTTTTCAGAGTATAATCCGACTTTAAAATGTGTAAAACATTTACAGTATATAGCCATACTTTGTATCTCTATTGACTTTCTGGCCATGCCCAGCAGTGTAGGCTTAATCAGCAGCTCCCACTTCTGTTTTCCTTACAGTAAAAAGGTGGCAACACTAGTGGATGCCTTGAAATACATATGCACAGGTGATGATAGAAGATAACTGTTAAAAATTCAAGTGGAGGTGCTGCCATTCCAGCTATTTCTCTGTTCAGGTAAAAAAATCGAAATAGGGAACTTGATTGGCTTCTTTGTACATTTCCTCAGATTTCCTGAATCAGGCATATCATTGTTAGTTTCATAATGCCTGTGGTTTTGTACTGTTCTTACCTGAGGAGAGTAGATGCTGAGATTTTGGAATGGATTTAAAGCTATTAAAATATCTCCAACGTATGTATAAATCTGCAGGTCAGCGAACCGTGTCTGTAACTGATGTACAATGGTTTCCTGAAATATAACAACAGCTGTGTAAATGTGACAGGCGGACAACGACAACACTTATTCACTGAAGATGGCGGCGTTCGCAGGAGATGAAAGTGGAGACAAACACAAGGCTGAATTTCAATGAAACACCCCAAGGCCACTTTTACTCTGCCTTTTTCACAGTCTCAGATCTGTCTGCCGTATGGTAGAAAGTGACTGATCTCCTGACCCATACCGGCAATACTCCATGCTGCTATATACGTAAAGTGACCTATATGACACGTCACTTATATCAGAGTCACTGACTCCAAAGTACAAATGAAGTATACATTAAGGCCTTATACACACAGGAAGATCCCAACTATTATTTTTAGGCAAGCTATCACACTGGTTGATTTCCTGATTGGTAATCAATCATACGGGAATGCCAACAATACTGAAGAGTGCATCTGTGCTCCGAGACGTGATAATATTCCCGCGACCCCAACCTGTGGTGTTCATATATCTGGCCTGTAGATGTCACTGTTCTACTTGGGTACTGCAGAAGTTTATCTAGACTGTCGCAGGGGCTGGGGAAATAATGCTAAGAAACAGAGGAGCGTTATAGATTACCTGCTTCCGGTGGCAGGACAGGTCCTCTTCACTCCAGCCCATCACTATGCCATGCAGCCAATCACCTTGCTGCGCCAGTCTCTGCATGACATGTGACATGCATCAAGAGCTGCATGGTGATTGGCTGCGTGGTGTCCTTGTCTGAGTTAGCCCCCACAGTATCTCACACCACTTAGCAAGCACATACTTCATGCATACAAACTTACATTTCAGTCAGGGTAATTGGGGGTTCTTAACCTTTAAATGAAGGGAACTGACATACATATACACCACCCAGTTATTTTTTTCAAGGAGCAGCAAACTTTCACCCTTATAGCATTAACAATGTGCACTAACCTCAAGCGGTTTCTCTTCCATGCCACTGCAGGCCATTCATTTAAAGAAAACCTGTAACAGAAAAAGTGCCCCTGGGGGGTACTTACTTCGGGGGGTGGAGCCTCTGAATCCTATCGAGGCTTCCTTTGTTCTCCTCCATCCCACAGTGGTCTCGCTGGGCCCCTCCGAACGGCGGCCATGTAAATATTTAACTTCCCAGCTCCAGCGCAAGCACAATAGCGGCTCTCGGTTCTGCGCAGTAGAGCAGACCTGACTGGGATCGGCTATTTCTGCCTTATGCCTTAGCCCATCGCGGAGCCGCTACTGTGCCTGCGGCTGCGCTGTAGCCTGGGAAGGTAAATATTGCAGGTGCTACTGCGCCTGCGTCACAGCTTGACAAATTGTCGGCTGTGGCTTTGGAAGGGCCCAGAGAGACCACTGTGGGACAGAGGAGGACAAGGGAAGCCTCGATAGGATCCATAGGCTTCCCACTCCTGAGGTAAGTACCCCACAGGGGCACTTTTTTTGTTACACAGTCTCTTTACAGAGACTCTGTAACAGCATGTTGAGCCTTATTTCTTCTATCCTATAAGTTCCTATAGCTGTTCTAATGTGCTCTGTCTTACTGAAGCCTTTCCTAGTTGCACAGTGGCTGTGTTATCTCTGTTATATGATCTAATATTCTCTCCTCTGTTGGGTCTGTCGGGCTCAGTCAGTCAGGCTGGAATGTGCTGTGCTGCTTGTGATTGGATAGAAGCTATACACACCCTCTCCAGGCCCCCTGCACACTCTGTATGACTCACACACTGAGCTACTCTCAGCCTATCACTTGCTATGTCTTTTGTTTGTAAACACTGCATAAAAATGGCAATTACAAGCCAGGATTGCAGCAGGGAGTGGCAGAAACAGCACAGAGGGGCCCAGGAGAACATAATGAATAGAATGGTATGCTTTTTATTGTAAGAATTTTACAGTACAGATTCTCTTTAAAGAAAGACTGAGGCAGGATACAAAAAGTTGTTTTTTACTTAACTGGGGCTTTATCCAGCCCCCGTAGTCTTGGTTCCTCAGTATCCCCCAGTATCCTCCGTTGATCCGTTATCAGCCATGGTACTGTCTGCTGGGTCAGACAGACACTACTGTGCATGCGGTGACCCAGCAACACACCTCCTGAAAGTGCTCCAGTGGCCGGGAGCAATATTAGCGCATCTACAGTTAAGAGTTTTGGCAAACTATTCATGGAAGCGCAATTGAGGAAGTGTACTGCTGAGTCAGCACATGTGCAGTAATCACGACCCAGTTGACTAGTGAACTTTACCAGGGCTGACAGCGGATCAATGGAGGGGTATGAGAGGACCACAGGTGTTGGGAGAAGCCCCAGGTAAATAAAAGCCAACTTTTTCACCCTGCTTCGGGCATCTTTTAAAGCTAGTTTCACAATGGGGTGTTGGATTAATTTGCAGTGACATGCGATGTAACCTAGTGCAACTTCATTGACTAACATTGTGCATGTTAACTAACTTTTGGGGGCCTCGCAGGGTCCCCCTTTATCAAGACGTGGCAAAAACACCTTGATAAAGGGAGACCCTACAAGGCCCCAAAACAATTGTTAGATTATTGTGGATGTCAAAGCACAATTAAAGCGTGTTGCTATTGAAACCTGGTGTGCTGATAACTTCCATATCCACTTGATTATGGGAAGTGATGGCCCTTTCCATAGCACCACCAAAAGTTAACCCAAGGTGAAAATAAACTGATGAAAACTATTGTATCTATCCTCCTACTCCTAAAACTGATATTTTCTTTATACATCCCACTGTTTTATTTTACATTTAAACATTTACAAAGAACCATAGATTTAAGGTTTTATTGTCTCTACTCAATGGCAGTCTCTCAAGAGTCCCAGCTAAAATCTATCAACTATTTACCTTTTTTTAATCTATCCCCTGCAGTCAGAAGCTGTTCTCTGCCAAGAAAGAGTTTTATAGATGTAATTCACGTTTATCTCACCATGTGACATCACCTGGGGTACACTTTAAAGCTAACCAGAGGTGAAAAAATAGATTAAAAGAAACATGCTACCTGAACTGGGGGGCTAGCAGGATCAGGTAGCATCAATTACCGCTGCTCCCCGACTCTCCTGCATCCCACAATCGCTGAGTTTCGGTTTAAAAGTTAAAGTGTCTGAGATCCCTGAGGTCATGATGCTGCAGCTCAGGCTCTATGTGTCTCATCGCAGAACAGAGTGCAGGGAGGCGGGGGAGAGGCAAAGCCTGCCATTCAGAGGAAGGGGCGTTCCTAACACTCAAGGGGGCGTTTTGCAGGAGTACCTCCCCTGCAAGGGATGCCGCTTCCCCCTGTTAGCTGCCGACAAACTGCTTGTTGACAATTTTGTGGGGTTACAGCATGGCACTGCGGGGGCTAAGAGCGGAGCAGAGGGGACACTGATGCATGTAATAGAGCAGGGAATATGCCTCAGTGTCAAATTTCCCCCCCCCTCCTGCACCACCTCGGGTACACTTTCAAGGGTGCTTACCTGAGGAAAATGTATGCATGCTCTAACACCAAGTTTTAATCCTAGCAAGTCTGGCTCTGCAAATCTGGCTGAATTGGCTATTCATGAGGCCATGCTCATGCAAATATGCATTTGCTTTCGCACGCCAAACTATGCAGGGTCAAAAAACGAATACCGCAAAGCGGTCGCCCTGCGGGAATTAGTTCATGCCACATTAGCACTATCCAGGAGCCCCACGGGGAGGCTTCCCAATGCCCCCATACAACCGGGGGACCGCGGGGTCCAAGGCACTCTCACCGCCTGGGAACCGCAGCTGCACCCCGGAGGGGGAGGCTGGGTGGGGCAGGCGATCCCCCCAAGCGTGGCCAGCGCCGGGGGGAGCCGTCCGCTCCAACCTCCCAATATTAAAAACAGGCACTTACCTTAACGTCCATTGCGTTCTGCTACATGCGCATTAACTTGGGGGCACCACATGAGAAAGGAGTGAAGCATGGGTCACCCCAAGCTTTAGAACTCAGGGCTGGCTCACACACAACACTCCAGAGGGGGGGGGGGGGGACAGGTGCAAGCCATCTTCCACCAGCCTCCAAAGGATACAACTACAAAAAATGCTTACCTGAGGAAAATGTATGCATGCTCTAACACCAAGTTTTAACCCTAGCAAGTCTGGCTCTGCAAATCTGGCTCAATTGGCTATTCATGAGGCAATGCTCATGCAAATATGCATTTGCTTTCGCACGCCAAACTATGCAGGGTCAAAAAACGAATACCGCAAAGCGGTCGGCCTGCGGGAATTAGTTCATGCCACATTAGCACTATCCAGGAGCGCCTGAACTGGGGGGCTAGCAGGATCAGGTAGCATCAATTACCGCTGCTCCCCGACTCTCCTGCATCCCACAATCGCTGAGTTTCGGTTTAAAAGTTAAAGTGTCTGAGATCCCTGAGGTCACGATGCTGCAGCTCTGGCTCTATGTGTCTCATCACAGAGCAGAGTGCAGGGAGGCGGGGGAGAGGCAAAGCCTGCCGATCAGAGGAAGGGGCGTTCCTAACACCCAAGGGGGCGTTTTGCAGGAGTACCTCCCCTGCAAGGGATGCCCCTTCCCCCTGTTAGCTGCCGACAAGCTGCTTGTTGACAATTTCGTGGGGTTACAGCGTGGCACTGCAGGGGCTGAGAGCGGAGCAGAGGGGACACTGATGCATGTCATAGAGCAGGGAATATGCCACTGTGTCAAATTTTTCCTCCCTCCTGCACCACCTCGGGTACACTTTAAAGGGTACCTCTACATCTAGTCAGTTATGCTTCCAACACTCCTCTAGTCCATAGGATAAACCACTTACCTCATTGAGGACTTCCAAGTTGACCAGATCATCATCGAGACAAATATTTTCCTGTGTGTGGACATAAGGCCGCCTGGTGTGCATTCTCTCATACCTGTAAGTAACAATACAATATTCCATGTAATAGAAGACATGACAAGGAGAAGCACATTGAAGATCATTTCACTTCATTACGATGAATACAACCATACAACTGTCCCATAAACTGAGATCTTCAATTCAGTATTTATATATGTTTTGCAGCTGGTATATCTAACTGCTAAACTGCAATTAGCCACAATCCAATCCATTTTGCCTAATTGGCTCCACTCTGCTATAAGTGAAAATGGTTGTTTAGTCATTTTTCTTACACATTACCTTCTTATGTGACACCAGGCTCTGCTGAGAAACCATGACTTCCTTTAAACACACTATATATTTGTCCCGAACAAGCTGAGATGTAATCTTGGTCTTTATGTTACAGAATTAGCAGCAAAGTCATTTCAGCTGCTAACTCTGTGTAATCTGATTATACCCCAAATCTTGAAACTATTCAGCTATTAAATTAAAATGGGCTAACAGCTAAACAAGGTTCGGAGATCGGCAAAGCAGCGCTGCTGATGCAGGGAGGCAGGAAAGCGGGTTTTCTATACTAGGCATATTTTTCATTGAATGATAAACCTGGGGGTAGAATGATTTTCAGGACTGGAGTGTAGAGGCCTCCTGCTGTGCGGCACTAAGCGCTGATCCGCAGTGAAGGCCGCTGACAGATACTTTGCTCGTGGTGGTAGCTCAGTCACGTGACCAGACACTTAAAAGACAAATCCCAAAGCTCTGTCAACTAAGGTCATTAATAATGACCATTTTTACAAGGTAAAACTCCTGCATCTTTCCCTTCTTTATCTTACAAGCATTAGGCAAGGAATTGCACTTTCAGCACACAATTCAGTGCAGGAAAGGCGGGAAATGGGCTCAACATTTGAAAGCAAACCTGAACTTAAAAATTAAAAGTCAAAATAAACATACAGTGCTGCCCATTATTCATACCCCTGGCATATTATGACTTAAAGGGGAACTGAGATAGGTATATGGAGGCTGCCATGTTTATTTCCTTTTAAGCAATACCAGTTGCCTGGCAGTCCTGCTGATCCTCTGCCTCTAATACTATTAGCCATAGCCCCTGAACAAGCATGCAGCAGATCAGGTGTTTCAGACTTTAAAATCAGATCTGACAAGACTAGCTGCATGCTTGTTTCTGGTGTTATTCAGATACTACTGCAGAGAAATAGACCAGCAGGGCTGCCAGGCAACTGGTATTGAGTAAAAGGAGATAAATATGGCAGCCTCCGTATACCTCTCTCTTCAGTTCCCCTTTAAAGTTACTTTTTTCAAACAGCAAGAAATTTTTTGACGGGAAATTACATAGGTGTCTGCTAAAGATCAGTGTGATGGCAAGAAGACCCTCCAACCTGAAAGATTTGAAGCTCATTGCTAAAGATGAATGGGCATAAATACCTGTGGAGACATGCACAAAGCTCGTCTGCAGTTATAGGAAGCGTTTGATTGCTGTAATAGCTAATAAAGGCTTTTCTATTGATTATTGTGAAGGGTATGCATCATATTGGACCGGACACTTTTTGTTCAAATGCAAATAAAAGCTGAGAAATGTTTTTTTTCTTCAAAATAATGCCTCTTGTACATTGTCCTATTATCTTTTGAGCGACAGCAATGTCATTTCCTGTCAGAAAATTACTTGCTGGTTGAATAAAAGTAACTTTAAAGAGAGACTCCTAACAAGAATTGAACTTTATCCCAATCAGTAGCTGATACCCCCTTTTACATGAGAAATCTATTCCTTTTCACAAACAGACCATCAGGGGGCGCTGTATGACTGATATTGTGGTGAAACCCCTCCCACAAGAAACTCTGAGGATGTGGTACTCCTGGCAATTTCCTGTCTGTGAACCTTGTTGCATTGTGGTAAATAGCTGTTTACAGCTGTTTCGAACTGCCAAAAAACAATGCAGCAGCTACATCACCTGCCAACAGTAAAAATGTCACCATGTAAAAAATGTCAGAACGTATATTAGGGGTTTAAAAGATTTTACAATGGGCAAACACAAACGAAATCATTTATACATAATTATTGTAAAAATCAAGCATTTTTTTATTACATTATTTTCACTGGAGTTCCTCTTTAAGTCAAAATGTGCCAGGGGTATGAATAATTATGGGCAGCACTGTACATCTGTCATACTTACCTCCCACATAGTCTACTCATTAATCTCTTTCTCCTCTATCACATCCTCTATGTTCACTGTGATCAATGGAATTCTCTGTCCTCCTGCTTAAAAATGGCAATCGCCTTGTGACAGCTTCTTGGTCAGCATACTGTTAAACTGTAATATCTTGAGCCATAGGGAAACATAGACATTACCTTGCACATCAGTTATCCTTTCAGTTATAACGGACTGCGATTGATATGTTTCAGTTCTGACAAAATCTTGTCAGAACTGGAAGGGATCGTTGTTAGAAGAAAATGGTGAGCTTCTGAGAGAAACTGATGGCAGGGTAAGTATGTAATATTCTTTTGCAGGTACATCAT
Organism: Hyperolius riggenbachi; assembly: GCF_040937935.1. Taxonomy (NCBI): domain Eukaryota; kingdom Metazoa; phylum Chordata; class Amphibia; order Anura; family Hyperoliidae; genus Hyperolius; species Hyperolius riggenbachi. The sequence continues at coordinate 255,311,262 of NC_090652.1, forward strand.
GTATTTAGTTTAAATAATTTGTGAGGTTCACTTTAAATATTGAAGTTCACATTGTTCATTAAAATAATATTGTTTTCATATGCTTGGCCTGCATGTAATCAAGGCAGTGTGTAGATTCTTCACTGTCACATATAACACTTTCTCAACTTACTGGTTACATGCACTGTACACCCTATATTTTCCCTATGCAGGTCCTTCTCAAAAAATTAGCATATTGTGATAAAGTTCATTATTTTCTGTAAAGTACTCATAAACATTAGACTTTCATATATTTTATATTCATTACACACAACTGAAGTAGTTCAAGCCTTTTATTGTTTTAATATTGATGATTTTGGCATACAGCTCATGAAAACCCAAAATTCCTATCTCAAAAAATTAGCATATCATGAAAAGGTTCTCTAAACGAGCTATTAACCTAATCATCTGAATCAACTCATTAACTCTAAACACCTGCAAAAGATTCCTGAGGCTTATAAAAACTCCCAACCTGGTTCATTACTCAAAACCGCAATCGTGGGTAAGACTGCCGACCTGACTGCTGTCCAGAAGGCCATCATTGACACCCTCAAGCAAGAGGGTAGGACACAGAAAGAAATTTCTGAACGAATAGGCTGTTCCCAGAGTGTTGTATCAAGGCACCTCAGTGGGAAGTCTGTGGGAAGGAAAAAGTGTGGCAGAAAACGCTGCAAAACGAGAAGAGGTGACTGGACCCTGAGGAAGATTGTGGAGAAGGACCGATTCCAGACCTTGGGGGACCTACGGAAGCAGTGGACTGAGTCTGGAGTAGAAACATCCACAGCCATCGTGTACAGGCGTGTGCAGGAAATGGGCTACAGGTGTCGCATTCCCCAGGTCAAGCCACTTTTAAACCAGAAACAGCGGCAGAAGCGCCTGACCTGGGCTACAGAGAAGCAGCACTGGACTGTTGTGTTGCTCAGTGGTCCAAAGTACTTTTTTCGGATGAAAGCAACTTTTGCATGTCATTTGGAAATCAAGGTGCCAGAGTCTGGAGGAAGACTGGGGAGAGGGAAATGCCAAAATGCCTGAAGTCCAGTGTCAAGTACCCACAGTCAGTGATGGTCTGGGGTGCCATGTCAGCTGCTGGTGTTGGTCCACTGTGTTTTATCAAGGCAGGGTCAATGCAGCTAGCTATCAGGAGATTTTGGAGCACTTCATGCTTTCATCTGCTGAAAAGCTTTATGGAGATGAAGATTTCATTTTTCAGCACGACCTGGCACCTGCTCACAGTGCCAAAACCACTGGTAAATTGTTTACTGACCATGGTATTACTGTGCTCAATTGGCCTGCCAACTCTCCTGACCTGAACCCCATAGAGAATCTGTGGGATATTGTGAAGAGTAAGCTGAGAGATGCAAGACCCAACTCTTTGGATGAGCTTAAGGCCGCTATCGAAGCATCCTTGGCCTCCATAACACCTGAGCAGTGCCACAGGCTGATTGCCTCCATGCCACGCCGCATTGAAGCAGTCATTTCTGCAAAAGGATTCCCGACCAAGTATTGAGTGCATAACTGAACATAATGAACATAAACTTTTATGAACATAACTTTTTTTGCTTTAAAAACCCTTTTCTTTTATTGGTCGGATGAAATATGCTAATTTTTTGAGATAGGAAATTTGGGTTTTCATGAGCTGTATGCCAAAATCATCAATATTAAAACAATAAAAGGCTTGACCTACTTCAGTTGTGTGCAATGAATCTAAAATATATGAAAGTCTAATGTTTATCAGCACATTACAGAAAATAATGAACTTTATCACAATATGCTAATTTTTTGAGAAGGACCTGTATAAGATGCGACCAAAGACTACAGGTAAAGAAGGGCATAATTCAAGTCGTTTTTGGGCTCCGCTTCTAGACTTCATGATTTTTTTAAAGTGGGACTGTAGTGGACATAACATAATAAATAAAATTGCTTTTTGTTTACAATATTAATTTATTGATTATTTAGTCAGTGTTTGCCCATTGTAAAATCTCTCTCCCTGATTTACATTCTGAAATGCATCACTAGTGGTATTTGTAGCCCACAGTTCCATGTGAAGCAGCCCCACAACCACCGCTGCGATCCCTATTCACCTTCCTCCTCCGTAACATCTGCAAGATCCGCCCTTTTTTTACCTCTGCCACTGCCAAACTCCTCATCCATGCCCCCATAATTTCCCACCTTGACTACTGCAATGCCCTTCAGTCAGGACTCCCTATGACCCGAATAGCCCAGCTGCAGTCCATCATGAATGCAGCAGCCAGAATTATCCACTCCTCCTATCGCTCAACCACGGCGGCTCCCCTCTGTGAATCCCTCCACTGGCTTCCTTCCTATCCAGTCCAGAATCAGATTCAAGATACGGTGTCTGGCCTACAAATCTGTCCACAAAATCTGCCCAACCTACATTTCTGATTTTACTCAGAGGTACACACCTAGCCGCGCTCCGCTCCTCCAATGAATTTCGCCTGACTATCCCCCGCATCACCCAGCCACATGCACGCTTCCAGGACTTCTCAAGAGCTGCTCCAACATTATGGAACGCCCTACCTCCCCCCATTAGGGTATCCCCCTTCTTCAACATCTTCAAGAAGGACCTCAAAACCCACCTTTTCACTCTGGCCTACCCCCCTCACTAGTGCTCTAAATCCGTAGCTGAACTCTGGCCCCCTACCTTTTGTGGACACACCTCTCGCTCTAGATTGTAAGCCTTTGGGCAGGGTCCTCCTCATTGTGTGTCCTACATGATCATGAACCTCCGTTACTGTGCACCCATGCTATGCATTTGAGTGAACTCAACTTGCTTATTCTCCATGCTCCATCCAGTGACTGACTAAGCATTACCTTGTACTCATACTGTGCTTTGTGATCTGGTTTTCTTGTATTCCAGTATTGTCTTATTGCTGCATGTCACCCCTAAATATTCTGTATGTCTGTAACCTTAACTAATGTCCAGTGCTGCGTAATATATTGGCGCTTTATAAATACAATAAATAAATACATTTGTAGCCCTCAGTTTCATGTGCTGCAGCCCCACACTCACTGCTGTGATCCCTATTCTACTTGTAGCCCTCAGTTCCATGTGCTGCAGCCCCATACTCACTGCTGTGATCCCTATTCTACTTGTAGCCCACAGTTCCATGTGTTGCAGCCCCATATTCACTGCTGTGATCCCTATTCTATTTATAGCCCTCAGTTCCATGTGACGCAGCCCCATACTCACTGCTGTGATCCCTATTCTATTTGTAGCCCTCAGGTCCATGTGCTGCAGCCCCTCACACACTGCTGTGATCCCTATTCTATTTGTAGCCCTCAGGTCCATGTGCTGCAGCCCCTCACACACTGCTGTGATCCCTATTCTATTTGTAGCCCTCAGGTCCATGTGCTGCAGCCCCTCACACACTGCTGTGATCCCTATTCTATTTGTAGCCCTCAGGTCCATGTGCTGCAGCCCCTCACACACTGCTGTGATCCCTATTCTATTTGTAGCCCTCAGTTCGATGTGCTGCAGCCCCTCACACACTGCTGTGATCCCTATTCTATTTGTAGCCCTCAGTTCCATGTGCTGCAGGCCCACACTCACTGCTGTGATCCCTATTCTATTTGTAGCCCTCAGTGCCATGTGACGCAGCCCCTCACACACTGCTGTGATCCCTATTCTATTTGTAGCCCTGAGGTCCATGTGACGCAGCCCCTTACACACTGCTGTGATCCCTATTCTATTTGTAGCCCTCAGTTCCATGTGCTGCAGCCCCACACTCACTGCTGTGATCCCTATTCTATTTGTAGCCCTGAGGTCCATGGGCTGTAGCCCCTCACACACTGCTGTGATCCCTATTCTATTTGTAGCCCTCAGTTCCATGTGCTGCAGCCCCACACTCACTGCTGTGATCCCTATTCTATTTGTAGCCCTGAGGTCCATGGGCTGTAGCCCCTCACACACTGCTGTGATCCCTATTCTATTTGTAGCCCTCAGTTCCATGTGCTGCAGCCGCTCACACACTGCTGTGATCCCTATTCTATTTGTAGCCCTCAGTTCCATGTGACGCAGCCCCTTACACACTGCTGTGATCCCTATTCTATTTGTAGCCCTGAGGTCCATGGGCTGCAGCCCCTCACACACTGCTGTGATCCCTATTCTATTTGTAGCCCTCAGTTCCATGTGCTGCAGCCCTACACTCACTGCTGTGATCCTTATTCTATTTGTAGCCCTGAGGTCCATGGGCTGTAGCCCCTCACACACTGCTGTGATCCCTATTCTATTTGTAGCCCTCAGTTCCATGTGCTGCAGCCCCACACTCACTGCTGTGATCCTTATTCTATTTGTAGCCCTCAGTTCCATGTGACGCAGCCCCTCACACACTGCTGTGATCCCTATTCTATTTGTAGCCCTGAGGTCCATGGGCTGCAGCCCCTCACACACTGCTGTGATCCCTATTCTATTTGTAGCCCTCAGTTCCATGTGTTGCAGCCCCATATTCACTGCTGTGATCCCTATTCTATTTGTAGCCCTCAGTTCCATGTGCTGCAGCCCCACACTCACTGCTGTGATCCCTATTCTATTTGTAGCCCTTCATTCCACATGGAGCTATTCTCCTCTCATTAGTAGTATCCCCCTTGGTCTTGATTTATGTGGCCTTTGCAGAAGTCCGAGCACGTATATATTTCTTCTGTGCTCCTGGTTATTTTTCTGCATCTGGGCTTTTATTGGGCTTTGTGGTGTGTAAAATGTTTTGTGTTAATGTATGGTTAGGCGAATATTGTGCTCCTCTATAAACAAAGTTGAGGCTACTTGAAACGCTGTGAGGTATGAATATATAAGGAGGCAGAAGACTCTCCTGCCGTTGTAGGATATTAAATGTCTCCATAGCAGAAGCCTATGTGACTATCAATGCATGAGTAACATGCACACAGACAGAAAAGATAGATGAAAAGCATTCTGCATGAATGAGCCAGAGATTGCTGCGGGGAACAATCTACCTTTGTCAATCTTTCCAATAAACAAGCAAAAGCTTATTAGGTACATTTTATCCCAAGAAAAATATCACAATGGAACAGCAATATAGTGTCCTTGCTGTGGACGTGACTGGAAAATATGTGTCTTTTTCAAAAGAGTAGTAATGCAATTCACAGGCCAGTCCAAACATTTTGGGTTTCCTTACCAAAGCAGGAGGTTTGGGCGGCAGTGACCGCCTGGTAAAATGGGCTCCACCTAGAAGGAAATGTTAATTGCAGCTATGCTGGCCACTCCCAGGACAGTTGGCAGTAAGTTGTGAAATTGCAGCTATTGTCGACGCCTGGCAATAGCTGTCACCGGTGAAGTAATTTGAGCACTAGACATGGGGGATGGTAGTAGCTATTATACCCCAAAGGGTACTAAATTGCAGCTATTGTCAGCTCCTGCTTTTAACAGGTGCCAATGAAGTAATTTGGCACCAGTCATCAGGGGAGGCAACAACAGCAGTGAAGGCAGCATGGATATCGGTGGATACCATAGAGGCAAAAGGGGCATTTGCCCCAGGGCCCCGACCTCTGCTTGGGCACCAGCAGCGCCGACCCTGCGATATTTCCCCCCCCCCCCGACCCCCTTCCTGCTCGCACTGCCCCCCGGGGCCCTGCTGCAAGTATATTAGCAGCCATAATCACCTTATCCTCATCGGGTGAGCGGGCGGCAGCGACTGCACTCGGAGACACTCTGTCTTCCTCCCACTCTATGACCCGGCGTGTGTTTACACATGACACACCGGGTCATAGAGTGGGAGGGAGATAGAGTGTCTCAGAGTGCAGCCGCTGCCCGCCCCTCACCTGACGGAGATAAGGTGATTATGGCTGCTAATATACTTGCAGCAGGGCCCCGGGGAGCAGAGGGGTAATGGGGGGGAACGATGAAGTTTGCCCCAGGGCCACAGGGCCCCTTGAACCGGCCCTGGGGGCTCGATCAACATTTTGCTGTGGAGACCCATATTTTGTAGTTACTCCTCTTTTCCTTGGTCTATCAAAAGTATTCACAAGTTAAGGAGTACCTGAAGTGACATGTGACATGATGAGCTTTAGGTACAGAGGTACATATAGTACCAATCCTACTAAGAACTTGCATGTGTTCTATTTTCTTTCACTTTTTTTCATTACAAGGGTTATTTAATCCAGTGCTTTTATCTATGCAAATGAGTCGGTCAAACTGCAGTGGAATACAGCAGCAGCTCTCCTGAAAAGGCAAGCATGTCACTAAGCTGTCCTTCACCTCAGTGTGTATCATGTCTAGAATCACCAAAATAAAATAAAGTAAATGTTACGCAGGTGCAAATGACTTTGCCACTAGTGGTTAGCATAGGCTCTCCAAATGTGCAGATTCTAAGGGACTAAAGGCCTTCATCAGAGCAATCTGCAATTGATGTTGGACTGCCACCCCTAATGAGGCATTTGAGCACATTGCTGTCTAGTGGCCATCAGGTCGTGACCCCTGACGTGAAATTTAAGAACCAAAGATAAGTAAGGTCACGACAGGTGGCAGACAGGTGAAAATGGGACACAGGCCAAACTTGGGGATGGTGGAGTTCAGTCAGCCTCAATAATCAAGCCAAGGCCAAAGCAGGCTGCAAATAAACGAAGCCAAGATGACAAGCGAAAGTCAGATAAGGGTATGAGTTCAAGACAAGAGTAGTCAGCCAAGACAAGCCACGTAATGTTATATCAAGAAACAGGCAGGCCAAAGCACATCAGATGTGGTCAGACAATGATTGGGACTGACAAAGTAATCAACACTCAGTGCTAGCTCAGGTAGCTGTAAATAGACAAGATGTAGCCGTTTACGCCCATAACCCTTGTGTATAATTGTTGGTATGACATATTGCTCATGTGCACTCTAAACATCTGACTGCACCATGTCCCCATCCTCAACCAAGGCCATATAGCCTCAGCTTGGAACACAGTGTGTAGGAAGCCACATGGATGCCTACCGTAGACAGGAACTGGGACACATAAGTATGTCAGTAAAGATGAATGGATCTACAAGGTCTTAGGAAAGCAGGGAAAAATACAGAGGTGATTATGCAGGAAAAGCCTTGTGTGCTAAGAATTATGCTGTGCTAGTTTTACTGAAGCTCAGTCTTCATATAGCCTTAAAGTGTACCCAAGGCGACATGTGACATAATGAGATAAACATGTGTATGTACCGTACAAAACATATTACCGGTAATTACCAGGCTGCTTTACTTTTTTTATTTTGCTGCCTGTTAATTTCTACACATGGAAGTGACAGTCTTGTCGTAAATATAGTAAACAAAACATCACTGATTACAACCATAAAAGTTTTCCTGGCAGAATACAACTTCTGAGGGCAGGGGAGAGATAAAATATGTGAACTATTGACCTTTTTCTAACTCTGGGAGACTTCATAGGCTGCCACTGATTAGAGACCATAAACATTCAACCTACTTTGTAATTGTTTAAATATAAAAGAAAACCTTGGGAGACTTAAAAAAGTCATTTTTAGGAGTAGGAGGATAGATATAATTGTTTATCTCATCAGTGCATTTTCACCTCGGGTTCACTTTAACACAGAAACAGAAATTCATTATACCGCCAACACATTTATACACATGAACGTCTCCTATAATTTAGTGTCACAAAGAGCACAAAACTGTGTGTAAAAAATGACAGTAAGGCCATTAGTAAAGAACCACCAGCACCATTTCCAGGAAGTGAGTGCTGCTTCCAGTGCCCTTTTCTCTGGCTTGACAAATAGCCCCATGCATGTCTGCTTCACTGCTTCAATCAAGAGCCGCATCCTGCGATATGATAATGAGGCCAGGCTGCAGCCCGAGAGGAAAACATCTACCAGCAAAATACATTATGCACTCTGGCAGTCCCACCCTGGGCACTGGCATTCACAGTCCTGATGTCATTTATGCTAATGAGGAACGCAGAGAGGAGGCAGGGGCACAACAAACTGCTCCGTGTCATAGAAAATTAACATTTATGACAGAACAACAAGCAGATTAATAGATATTTAATTGCACTCTTGTTTTATGTCTAGCAGACAGCTCAACAGTGTGAGCCTCTGAATTCTGTTTTACCATCCTATAGAATATTTATTCATATATGTATTTTTTATTTATTCATTCATGTTGAGTGGTTAAAAGAGAAACTGTATCTTTATAATAACAGAACTATGAAATACTTAAGCAGGACTGTCAGCTATAAAAATCAAATTCCTATTACCCACTGCTCTGTGTTTATTATGTAGTCTACATCCTGAGCCTGCATTGCAAGCATTCCAATATAAGCATAAATGTGTCTGCTGTCATAAATCTTATAGTCAGACTGGCCCTTTTCTCGTACGTTGACAGGGAGAGGAAGCTTTTTATCTTCCCTCCCAGAGCCCTGCTCCTCGCTGATTGGCTGAGGGCAGTTCAGTGTGAGAAGAAGTTCAGAAGGGAAATAAAAGATAAATCACCTAACCTCTCTGCAGAAGCTGCTGAAATCCGATCTATGTTTTGCTCGCATGTGTTTACAAAGCAAACTAGATATGATAGGGCAGTTTCTACATACACCATTTCAGGCAGAAGAGTAAGGGAGGAAATGACATCAGGATTGGCTTTAGTCAGAGGCAGTATAGATCGAAAATACCTGGAACAGTTTTCTCTTTATTTACTATATAAAATTCACTGAAATCAAAATGTGGACAGTACAATACATATGTTATGCAAGTAAAACAAGTATTTATCCTATATATGTGGGGTTTTTTTTCCTGGGATACTATGGCTGACCTTAGTTCTTTAAAGCTCTTCTACAGCCACAAAATTAAAAAAACAGCCTAGCAGTCAGAGCTCAAATGTTAGCTTTCTGTATGTGAATTCACTTCTGCAGTTGAAACTCCTCTTGAAGTTCTGATCACATGACCAAAAGCAGCTGAGTGCAGAAAGTACACGGAGGATCTGTGTGTGTGGCTATGATATTCAGATGACATCATCCCACTGTTTAGACTGCAAGGGGGAGGCACAGAATGAAGTTCTCTCAGGAAGTTGCAGCCTACAGCAATGACAGTCTGTAGTACAGGAAGTGTTGAGTGTTTAGACTTCTAACCAGGTACTGTAAAAGTGATTTGGGAAAAATGCGCCCGAGGTAAAGCTTTAAAGAACTGAACTTAAAGGACAACTGAAGTGAGAGGGATAGGGCTGTATTTATTTTCTTTTACAATACAATTTTCCTGGTACCCCGTTGATCTTTCATATATCAATGGTGTCTGAATCACACACGTGAAACAAGCATGCAGCAAATGCAGTCAAACTGCAGCCAAACACCTGATCTGCAAGCTAGTTCAGGGTCTATGGCTAAAAGTATTAAAGGCAGAGCATCAGCAGGACAGTCAGGTAATGTGCATTCTTTACAAGGAAATAAATATGGCAGCCTTCATATCCCTCCCACTTCAGCTGTAATATTGCTGCTGTGCTCTGTGTGTGCACAGTAGTGTTACCGCTGTCATGTGCATTAACCCCTTATCTCTTTATCTTGTGAATTTTCTCGCAAAAAAATGTACAGTCCAGAAACTGTAAATAAGGCACTTGTATCCTGTGCCATAAACCCTGCTTACAGTCATAGTAAATTAATGGGCATAAAGTGATTCCTAAAACTGGACCATGAGGTAGAGTATGCATGATGTGTGGAATGATGTACATGGAGGGCTTTAGATTTATCAGGAGTGGGTTTAGTAATTAAATGGGGGGGCAATATAATTTTAGCTTGCAGAAGTGATTGGGCAACCATTTCCCACAATTCCCTATGGCCTTAGCACCGCTAGAGCCAATGAATGTTAGTGGCTTGGTAACTCCAAGAGTATAATTTGGGTTCAAGGCTATGACCAAGCATAGCATGTCATTGTAATGCCCGCTGCACTCTATGTGGGTGTCGCCATAGACAACGTTATCACGTCTATAGTGGCGGTGCACTGGGATTTCAAATGTAGTTCGGGTGCCGGAAATTCGCTGGACCTCAAATTACTTCTCCCTCCGAGTTGCTACGACTCGAAGGGGAAACTGTATTTAATGCTGCCCAGTAGCAGGGCGAGCTGTCCGCAGCAGGGTGAGCTGTCATTCGGCTCACCCTGTGCCCAACTGAGCAGACGATGGGATAATAATACGTACAAATTTTATAATAGCAGGGCACACGAATTAAACTCTGCAGCCGATACCCAGTGCTCAGCTTTCCTGCATAGCACTACAGCTACTTATCTACTATTTTGATTTAGCACCACCAGGCTTTAAAGGAGTTATCAGGCTAATATAAAGAAAATAAGTGCTACTTACCCGGGGCTTCCTCCAGTCCCAATCTCCCAGCATGTCCCTCGCCGCAGCTCTGCCGTCAGCCGTTCGCCGCCGCTGCTTCCCGCTCCCTGCCGATGACGTCAGGCCGATCTGCAGGCCGGCCTGTACTGCGCCTGTGCGAGCGGAGCTGTCAATCACCGCTAGGTGGACCGGAGCAGACTGCGCCGGCGCAATACGCTTCGGTCCACGTGGTGGTGATTGACAGTGCCGCTCGCACAGGCGCAGTACAGGCCGACCTGGGGTGGGCCTGACGTCATCGCCGAGGATCGGGAAGCAGCGGCGGCGAACGGCTAACCGGCCGAGCTGCGGCGAGGGACATGCTGGGAGATTGGAGCTGGAGGAAGCCCCGGGTAAGTAGCACTTATTTTCTTTATATTAGTCTGAAATCTTTTTCACAATGCACTGCTATAAAAAAAATGCGTACTAGCGCATACCAACGCGTACTAACGCACATCAACTGATTAAATGTAAAAGGGCCTTTAGGCATTGGGAAGAGGCTTCTGTTAGGGGAAGTTTAGGGTGAGGGAATGGGGCTCGCCTTTGGGTTAGGCATCAGGAAGGGGTTTATGTTGGAGGGATGTTAGGGTTAGATGTCAGGAAAAGGTTTCTCTTAGGGCAGAGTTTAGGGTTAGGCAGCAGGGAGGGGTTAAAATGGGGAGGGGGGGTCAGTTATAGTTAGGCCTGGAAAATAGAAGAACACTGGTTGGGAACACCTGAGCGATGGGGTAGAAATGCCCAGCTTTCCTATTGCCTATATTGTTTCTTTATTTCAGGAGGTGTCTGTCAAGCAGAAACAGAATGATATCACGCAATCCTACATACTGCTGTTCATTTTTCTCTTGGAATATACTGAGAAAGACATGTAGTTTGGAGAAAATGTTAATTGTATGACTCATCCACACAACATATATTTATATGAGTCAGTGGACAGGCTACTAATTACGCCCATGTCACATTCAGCATTGTTACAGTATCTGATAGCGGCGTCGTGCTGCTCAGTCGTGCAAAGGCGTAAAGTCATTTACATAGGATCTCCCTCATCGAAGTGAACTTCTGCCACCCTCTGGAAAAAGGAGGAACAACAGCTACTCCTACATTATGTCCAAATTCAGACGTAAAACCCAGAAATTCTGCTGTTTGCAAAATCTGAATATGTTACATATGGAAAAGGACGGTGCAAAAAGATTTAACAAATTAAACTTTTGTTAAATAATGTTTCTGTATGTATTAGTCATTATCATATAAAATTAAAGGATATCAAAAATATATTTGAAAAAGTAGTAAAACAAATTGCTATTACAATCATTTGTAATATATTAAAATATATTATATTAAAATTAATATGACCTTTAATGTAATTACAATGACCTTTGCTTCAGTAAGCAACCAACTACAAATTCTGTATGATTTCTGTTACTGTGGCAACAGTACACAGGAATTTCAGCCATTTGCTTCATTATTTGGCTGACTGCTTTTCCTTGAAAATTACACCCCTGAAGGGAGAAGCTACCATTCTTGTAAAATACGCAGAATAGGAATGTCAGAATGTCTGATCCACTTTGCTGTTGTAGCAATTTTAATCAAATGGCAATATTGGCTGCTCCTGTATTTTTGTAAGGGGTATAGTTTTAACTAACCAATTAAACCTTGCAGTTTGTCTGTTAAAATGCCCTGATAGAAGAGTCATTGGCAGCTCAAAACATGGGCTTATACCATAATTTCAGTAACACGTCAATAGCTATTTTGAGCATTGACATCTCTGGAATTTTAAGATGGGACTTCATGGGCCTGATTCACTATTCGGTGCTAACCTAGTTAGCACGCCTAAAGGCTTTGGGTGTGCTAACTAGGGTGCTAAGTAGTTAGCATGCAGAAAGGGGAATCAGGCCGCATGCGAAGTCCCACGCGCAAAACTTCACAAAGCAGTGCTAACTGTTAGCACGCTTGTGAAAAGCCCCTTACCACGCCAAAAGATGTTTAGGACGCGCTTAACGTCGCACTATGCGACATTAAGGTCGCACCCAATGCGCCCCTTATAGGCGCATCGGGTGAACTGTTTTCATTGCACCACGATGCGACGTTTCGCGCGCACCGAAATTTGCGTGTGCAAAGTTTTGCGCGTGGGACTTTGCAAAGTAGCGCTTCCGAAACATCTTTTGGCGTGATAAGGGGCTTTTCACAAGCGTACTAACAGTTAGCACTGCTTTGTGAATCAAGCCCCATGATCAAGATAGTCACCCATCCATATCCCTATGATGTTTAAGTGCAGGACCATCAATAGCTTATGGCAGGGGCCACACTTTGGCAGGTGTATTCTGCACATAAAAACTGATTTAAACTGAGAACTCATGTTAATCAATTGGCTAATGCCCCCCCCCCCCCCTCCTTTTTTCCCTTATTGAGTACAAACTGTAGATGAATTTCATGAAGTTCCAGAAAGCCACAAATAACTTGGCACAGCAAGAGGTATGTGCTGGGAAGTCTACCTAGCAAAATGTGCACCACTCAATTGATGTTCAACTTCTCATCAACTGCTAACTACAGTATATAATCGAGTATAAGTCTAGAAATTTAGGTCTGAATCACTTCATAAAAGTATAGGGGTCGACTTACGAGTCACAGACAACACTGAGCACACTGAGTAATGTGTGTACTAATAGTGACATTCCCATTTGCAGCAATTTACCCAGTGGTAAGTCATACGTTGAGCAAATTAAATGCCAAGGAAACTCAGGTCTGATAGTCTTGACCATAAGGAAAGGGGCAGGGGGGAAATACTGGGCTGCATAAAGGAGACTGAATCATTGCAGCACTTGGGGGCCTGGAGAAGGTATTGGTTGCTTTTAAGGGACAGGAGGGGTTAATGGCTGCAATACTGTATGCATATTAACCCCTCCTGGGCCCCAAGTGCAGCCATTAACTTTAATAGGTAGACTTATACTTGAATCAATTAAAAATTCCTGCTTAAAGCGGAACTGTAAATATAATTTAAGCACAGTGTTCCACTTACCTGGGGCATCTGCAAGCCCCCAGCAGCCGCCCTGTCCTGCACCGATTTTGCCCGAGCCGCCGTTCTCCCGCCGCCAGCTCCGTTCCGTTCCTAGACTTCAAAGTCGATGCCAGCACAGCCCTGCCAAGCGTATCCTTTCTTCACGTTCCCCTCTGCAATAGCAGGGGATGCAAAGAAAAGATACGCGTGGCCCGGCGGCGAAACTGAAACTAGCTGGTGGCTGGAAGAACGGCGGCTCGGGCAGGACCGGCGCGGGACAGGACAGCTGCTGGGGGCTTGCAGAAGCCCCAGGTAAGTGAAACGGTGTGCTTAAATTGTATTTACAGTTCCGCTTTAAGAGGGTTGAATATTGGAGTCGACTTATACACAAGGTCAACTTGTATTTGAGTGTATAGGTAATTAAAAAACAATCCCCGTTTGGAGTACCTGGGGGCGGTGGGGGTTATGTTAGTGCCATTCAGTGTATGCTGCTTACTAAAAGATATATAACCATAATGGACTGCTTTCAGTTTACATGTGTATTATAATTCCTATCATATATTTTGGATAATGGGAGAAACATCCATGATTCATTGTGCCAAGCCACTCCACAATACCTTCTTTTCTTTAGTTCCTAAATCCTGTTTGTTTACATGAAAGTATCTTTCTACCCCCTCCTCTATTAATGAGTTCCTGGCTGCCTGTATGATATTCCAGTCCAGTGTCATTACCCTGTGACATCATGCTGATCACCACATTTATAGCTATTAGCTTCCCAGTGTCACTGCGGCTGAGGGACAGCAGGTGTACCTTGTTTTTGCTATGGAGCCGGACTGCTGCTGAGTGGCGATGAGTTTAGCCAGCTGTTTCTGTAAGGCTGCGTCTTTGCCGTGGGCCTGTCTGATGAATGGATGCTCCAGTAGATGGATGACTGATGGCCTCTTTTCAAAGTCCTTAATAAGACACCTGTAACAACAAACAGCAAGAAATGATAGGGGCTGACGATCTGCTTGGCATCTTTATTTTGATGACACGCTCATGTTCCTTTCTTGATTATGTTTTGCTAATAGTGGTGATGCTAGGGAATATCAGTGCCAAGTAGCCACTTCAATACTTACTTAAAGAGTACCTGTAGTGACATATAGTAGAATGCAGTAATATATTCAGGATTTCTATGGTAATTATCCTGGTTTCAGCACACGAAATACATTCTGTAGCTAAATATTGCTGTATATTGGTATGCAACCCTGCCCTCCCAGTGATGCTTAGCCTAGGCTGTTTAAGTTATGCGGGATTCTGCTCCCAGAGCATTCTGGGAGAACAGGTATTTTTTTCACTAGCTTAAAAATTCTTATGCTGGGAATACACAGGTCGATTTTAGTGCTCAATTCTGCGCATGATTGTTTGCCCGCTCGATTCTCTTATCTTCCGCTCGTTTTTCTCATTGTTTTTCAATTCACTTCAATGTGAAATCTAGCGGCAAAACGATGGAACGGTGATCGGACACTTCGGAAATTATCTATTGAGTCATCTTATCAGCTCAGATTCGAACCATGTATTCCCAGCATTACAAACAAACATTCTGCAGTGATGCACCTGACAGGACTAAATATGTCACAACCTGTAATTCATTTCAGAATGTAAATCAGGATGAGGAAAAATTTTAAAATGGGCAAACACTGACTAAATAATTTAAAAGTTAATATTGTAAAAAAAAAAAAGCATTTTAATATTATTATTGTGTGTGTCTTCCACAGAACTTCACACTGTATTATTATTATTATTTATAGGATTTATATAGCGCCAACATATTACCCAGTCCTGTACAATAATTAAGGTTACAGACAATGATAATAGGGGTGACAGACAACACAATACAGGTAATAAGCAGTAAGACACACAATGCCAGATCATACACTGGAGTAATAGTCAAGTAATACAAGTTCATGTTATTCTGTGAGCAGGATGCATGATCAGGTAGAATACAGCAGGAGGGAGGGCCCTGCCAAAGGCTTACAATCTATAGGGAGGGGGTAGTGACACAATCTGAGGGAGACTGCATCAAGAGGTTCTAGGCAGAGAGAAGGCATCAGCGAAGTGAGCCTTCTGTATGTAATCAAGTCACTAACTGTCCCTCAGAGGAGCTCACAATCTAATTCCTATCATAATCATATCCCCCTATCATAGACGAAGGCCAATTTTGAAGAGAAATCGTAACCAAGAATTGAACTTCATCCCAATCCGTAGCCGATACCCCCTTTCCCATGAGAAATCTTTTCCTTTTCACAAACAGATCATCAGGGGGTTCTGTATGGCTGATATTGTGGTGAAACCCCTCCCACACTGTGATGTCAGGACCATGGTTCTGACATCACACTGTGGGAGCCTTGTTGCATTGTGGGAAACAGCTGTTTACAGCTGTTTCCAACTGGCAAAAAAAGCAAGCAACATCTCCTTCCATTGACATCACCTGCCAGCAGTAAAAATGTCACCATGTGGTAAATGTCAGAATGTAAATAAAGCAGAAAGAAAGATTTTACAATTGGCTAACACTGATTAAATCACTTATACATAATTATTGTAAAAATTAAGCACTTTACTACATTATTTTCACTGGAGTTCCTCACAGTTAGCTTATTTGAATGTTTTTGGGATGTGGGAAGAAACAGGAGTGCCTGGAGGAAACCCACACAAAACAGGAGGTGATCGTACAAACTCTATGCAAAAAGTGTCCTGGCCCCATACTAAACAGGTGACCCAGCACTACAAGGTAAGAGTGCTATCCACTACACCACCATGCCGCCAAATATTAATTAATAATATTCGTCAGCTTCAGTTTTGTTCTAAGTAACTGTACAAGATTTCAGGGATTAGCAAACATTATCCCGCACCCTTTTGCTGTTCAGTTGTTATTAATACAAAACAAATCTATATTCCTCTATAATGTTCAACTGTATAGAAGTTGTGCTTTTTAAGATTTTACATTGGATCTAAAGTTTGAATAAAAGTTTGAATAAGGCCTACTGTCTAAAGTTTACTTTTTAAATCTTTTAAAATAAGCCTGGAAATGGTATTATCCTGATTCAAAACTCCCTGCCATGACTGATGGCTAACATAGTGCAATACTCTACTGTTACCACCAGGGCAGGTAGTGCTGTTTCAGCACTGGACAGCTCCCAAGCAATTGACTTACATGAGGATGAATTACTGATTAAAGGAGAAGAGAGAGGAATACGGACCGGTCATCTTCATTCCCTTGTCCCTTGCCATTTACTTGGCTATCATGCTGAACTTCTGGTTTTGGTTGTTTTTGAGTCACACACCTGCAACCAGGGGAGGACTGGATAGGGGGGAAGGGGGGAGATTTCCCCCCAGGCTGCCCCTCATTTAATGATTTAGGGCTGGCACTGTGCCTGGTGAATTCAGGTTTTTGTATAAGGCAATGTGAAACACTAGGCTGAATGAGGGAAATAAACGCCCAATCACAGAGCAATTGCAGGGCGGGAAAGCTAGTAAATATACACAGCATGATACAGAGCAGAGGCTTGCCTGCAGGGTCTGTGGGAAAAAATCTGTCTGGTCTCTCACCATTGTTAACTGCGTGTGCACAGCTTAATAAGATATTGTCTAGGTTGAAAAGTTTTCGACAGTCCCTAGACTCCAGAAGGGCTGCTTGCAGGACTTGTGTAAGATAGAAACTCCAACCGTTGTAACTCAAAATGTATTATGTGCCCCCCCGGTGCCAGTGCATTTATACTTTATCTGTCACGCTGTCCCTCGACTGTCCTTGCTGCATTTCCCACGTGACTATCGGCATATAGCACGTGGGGCACGTGTGTGATGTCATTTAGGCGGGGGCTGCCGTGAAAACAGGCCTCTAGTTTGTGTTTTCCCCCCAGGCCAAAAGGTCCCAGTCCTCCCCTGCCTGCAACAAGCATGCAGCCATTGGAGTCAGACCAGAAGCCAGGCAAATGATCTGCATGCTCATTCTGGCACAGTGACATATAGTATTAGAGGCAGAGCATTAACATAGAAGTCAGGCAACTGGCATTGTTTATTAGAGAATGCCTCCATATTCCTTTCACTTCAAGCTCCCTTTAATTTGTTACCATTTTTGCAGGATTGTGTTATTTGTAAAAGCAAAAACAAATCATGTGAGATAAAAAGGTTCCATATGATTCAATGTTTACACAACTTATATTTAGGCTTTATGAATTCTATAAAGATAAGCAGTACAACCACAAAAATCTTTTACAGAAAGCTGCTGGGTAAAATCTGTTTATATTCATCTGTTTGCATACGTCTGCACAATGCACAAATCGTTTTGTGAAGAAAAAGTAGCACTGTAAGAAACTAATTGTATAGATGCCCATTGATGGTACAATCATATTTTTGTATCATTTCCTTGGAGAAGTGGAGATCAGCATGGTGGATTTTTTTCATAGATACAACCACAACTGATTTCTAAATCTGGAATAGTTTGGATTCTTTAATGCCGTGGATCAGTTAAATACAATCTTTTATTTTAATCTGAACAATCTTATCACAAATATGATTGTTTGCTAAAAATCACACAGTTAATGGCCTCCTTAAAGGGAAGGTTCAAGCAAAATAAAAAAATGAGTTTCACTTACCTGGGGCTTCTACCAGCCCCATGCAGCCATCCTGTGCCCTCATAGTCACTCACTGCTGCTCCAGTTCCCCGCTGGCAGCTTGCCGACCTTGGAGGTCGGCGGGCCGCATTGCGTACATTTTTACGCATTCCCGCTAGTGCAGGAACAGTAACACATACATTTTTACGCGTACTGGTTCAATGCGTAAATTTTTACGCATTGAACCAGTAATGCGTAAAAATGTATGTGTTAATGTTCCTGCACTAGCGGGAATGCGTAAAAATGTACGCAATGCGGCCCGCCGACCTCCAAGGTCGGCAAGCTGCCAGCGAGGGACTGGAGCAGCAGTGAGTGACTACGAGGGCACAGGATCGCTGCATGGGGCTGGTAGAAACCCCAGGTAAGTGAAACTCATTTTTTTATTTTGCTTGGACATTCCCTTTAAGGCTAGCCTTGGCAAGGAGGCTAAAGAAACGAGAACTTGATTCAAGTAACCCTGTATCAGAGTTTCATTCCTTACGTTGCATTTTCCCCAAAATTAGAATGAATGAGAAAAACAGCAGAAAAAAGAATGTGTATGCTGAAGTTTAAACAATCTGCGCAGGGAGGATACACAGCACAAAAGAACAATTTGCAAGAACAGAGAGAAGGTGGCACATTTGAGAAGCACATACTTCGCGAAGGCAGCACATGGCATATCTACCTGTCCTAATGACAGAGGTGCGGTGCGCTTTACTTGCACGTTGCTATGGTAATGCATGTTATGTCACTTATGACCATTGCAATGCACATGTTGTCCTGGTGACACATGTAGCACAAATAGAGTAATGGGCAGTGCTCTCCTGGCATTAGGACCAGGGCTGTGGAGTCTGAGTCATTTTTAGGTATCTCAATTCAGAGTTGTGGTTTCATAAACTGAGGAGTCAGAGTGGGAATTGGAGTTGGATAATTTTTGTAACCGCTCCATAGCCCTGCAAAGGCTGTGGAGTCGGATTTGGAGCAATTTTTGGGTACCTGGAGTCAGAGTCGGTGGTTTCATAAACTTAGGAGTCGGAGCTGGAGTTGGATGATTTTTTTTTGTACCGACTCTACAGCCCTGGTTAGGACCAGTAAAATTGCTGTGCGCTATCTTCGCAATCACCGAAATTTTGTGCACCAAACCATTTAAATCCTTCACAATCCCATGTGGATACTGCTATGCATACAGTAATTCTTTAAAACTAAACTCCACAAACACAAAAATACATTACTCAAGTCTCACAATAAAGCACAAACAGCACGGTTTTCAAATAAGGGCCAGCAGGTGGAGAGCCTAAGCTTGAAATCAGCACGTTTTAAATAAATATTTAATCAACACATGTAAGCTGTGCAAAGAACGATGACCGCATGCAAACTGCAGTAACCATAGCAACCGCCTCTTCTCAGTTTCCTTACTAATGTGAAAGGGGATGGCTGATTGCATGCAATGCATTGCTGCCCTTTGCCTTATCCCATCATCCAGACAATTTCAGTTATAGCTCAAATGCAGCACACATGTAGAAAGGCAGCTAGCTACCATGACATGTATCAGCGAATAAAAAAACAGATGAATCTCACCTTGAATTTGCACCAGAATTCTAAAGCATGGTCCTTCAGCAATCCCGTATGTCAGACATACAGCACATTACTTTTGGAATAGATGGTTAGATCCATGAAGAGCTGGGACCATAGGCTGCACTTTGCAGATCACAGGTGGTTTAGGGCTGGTGGGACTTCCATTCCTCTCCTCCGTGAGTTGAGCCAGTCACACCTAAATCATGCTGAAGCTTTGTGTGTATAGAGTCTACCCTCCCATTGAGGGACATTTATCACTGTGCTCTGCTTACAATAGAAGCTTCTGTCTCTCCTTTTGTTACTGGGTGCAGGAGGCAACAATTAGAGAAAAGTAACCGAGGTATAGATTACAAACAGGAGGCAAGAACAGACATTTACATTTGGGTCACCCAGTGAAACATGAAGACTAACCAAAGGATGAATGATTGAGCAGGCATGACCCAACTGCCCTCAGGACCCCCTGTGTTCAACAGGTCACATACACAAAAACACGACTGGCTTGAAGAATACTCGTTTTTATATCTAATGAAAGAAGAGAGTGGAGAAGGCAGTGGTATAACTAAAAATCATGGGGCCCCCAGTGAAACTTTGATGGAGCCCCCCAATGTTCACACCACTTCCCTTGCCTCCCCTTGGGCCCATCTTGCAAGGGTCATAAAACAAGTGTGGTTTTTATGATCTTCACACCCATAACAAATGAAGCACCTAAAACACCTAAGCTGAAGTATAGTCCCTTGTATCGGAGGAAGGGAAGGTTAGTAGTTGGGGCCCCCCACAGCACTGGTCCCCTGTGCAGTCACAGGGGCTGCTCCCCTCTAGTTACGCTCTTGAGAGAAGGGAGTGGGCACCAAACACTCTCAAACACTCTTGAATGAGGAGACTCTAGAGATCTGGAAAATGTACTATCCTGACAGAAGCAGACCACTAGCCTCCTCCCAACACAGGAGACGACTGTCCTCCATCTGACACAGGAGACCACTATCCTCCTCCTGACAGAAGCAGACCACTAGCCTCCTCCCAACACAGGAGACCACTGTCCTCCTCCCAACACAGGAGACCACTGTCCTGCACCTGACACAGCAGACCACTATCCTCCTCCTGACACAGGAGACCACTATCCTCCTCCTGACACAGGAGACCACTATCCTTCTCCTGACACAGGAGACCACTAGCCTCCTCCCAACACAGGAGACCACTATCCTCCACCTGACACAGGAGACCACTGTCCTCCTCCCAACACAGGAGACGACTGTCCTCCACCTGACACAGGAGACCACTAGCCTCCTCCCAACACAGGAGACCACTATCCTCCACCTGACACAGGAGACCACTGTCCTCCTCCCAACACAGTAGACGACTGTCCTCCACCTGACACAGGAGACCACTATCCTCCTCCTGACACAGGAGACCACTATCCTCCACCTGACACAGGAGATGGCTATCCTCCACCTGACACAGGAGACCACTATCCTTCTCCTGACACAGGAGACCACTATCCTCCACCTGACACAGGAGACCACTATCCTCCTCCTGACACAGGAGATGGCTATCCTCCACCTGACACAGGAGACCACTAGCCTCCTCCCGACACAGGAGACCACTGTCCTCCTCCCGACACAGGAGACGACTGTCCTCCACCTGACACAGGAGACCACTATCCTCCTCCTGACACAGGAGACCACTATCCTTCTCCTGACACAGGAGACCACTATCCTTCTCCTGACACAGGAGACCACTATCCTTCTCCTGACACAGGAGACCACTATCCTTCTCCTGACACAGGAGACCACTATCCTTCTCCTGACACAGGAGACCACTATCCTCCACCTGACACAGGAGACCACTATCCTTCTCCTGACACAGGAGACCACTATCCTTCTCTTGACACAGGAGACCACTCGCCTCCTCCCAACACAGGAGACCACTATCCTCCACCTGACACAGGAGACCACTATCCTCCTCCTGACACAGGAGACCACTATCCTTCTCCTGACACAGGAGACCACTATCCTCCTCCTGACACAGGAGACCACTATCCTTCTCCTGACACAGGAGACCACTATCCTCGTCCTGACACAGGAGACCACTATCCTTCTCCTGACACAGGAGACCACTATCCTCCAACTGACACAGGAGACCACTATCCTCCACCTGACACAGGAGACCACTATCCTTCTCCTGACACAGGAGACCTCTATCCTCCAAATGACACACGAGACCACTATCCTCCTTCTGACACAGGAGATGGCTATCCTCCAACTGACACAGGAGACCACTATCAGGGCCGGCCTTAGGTTTCATAGCGCACTGAGCGAAACCTGATTTTTGTGCCTCCCCTTCATCCTCTTCCTGTGTGCATGCACACAAACGCACGCACGCACGCATGCACGCACGCATGCACGCACACACACAGGCCTATATGCAATTCTCCTGAGATATCTTCTAGGAAAGTGGTTCCCAACCTTTTTGACGTTGTGACACAAATGCTCAGATCTCTGTGACACGTCACATATGTATAATAGAAAAAAAACTTTTAATAACCACGAATGGATGGAAAGAGAGCATTATCCTGAATATACTTAAAGGGAAGGTTCAAGCAAAATAAAAAAATGAGTTTCACTTACCTAGGGCTTCTACCAGCCCCATGCAGCCATCCTGTGCCCTCGTAGTCACTCACTGCTGCTCCAGTCCCCAGCTGGCAGCTTGCCGACCTCGGAGGTCGGCGGGACGCATTGCGTACATTTTTACGCATTCCCGCTAGTGCAGGAACATTAACACATACATTTTTACGCGCTACTGGCTCAATGCGTAAATTTTTACGCATTGAACCAGTAATGCATAAATGTATGTGTTAATGTTCCTGCACTAGCGGGAATGCGTAAAAATGTACGCAATGCGTCCCGCCGACCTCCGAGGTCGGCAAGCTGCCAGCGAGCGACTGGAGCAGCAGTGAGTGACTACGAGGGCACAGGATGGCTGCATGGGGCTGGTAGAAGCCCCAGGTAAGTGAAACTCATTTTTTTTATTTTGCTTGGACATTCCCTTTAAAAATGAAGGCTAGAACCTTTCTGGAATATTAATAAAAACAGTGGGACAGTTTGCCGCCCCCCCATTTAGAATGATAGCACAGCACCGACAATTAATACCACGCGTTATAGCCTCAGTGCACCCCCCAAAAAAGTGCCCTCTAACTCAGTATAGGTAGGTAGCCAGGTATAGGTGCCCCCAGTATAGGATCTCATGTGTAGGTGCCCTCAGTATAGGTTGCCAAGCATAGGTGCCCCCAGTATAGGAAGTCAGTTGAAGGTCTCCATCCCTTCCATAGGTAGCCAGACGTATGTGCCTCCAGTATAGGTAGCCAGGTACAGTAAAGCAAAAAGCAGAGGGATGGTCGGCACATGCAAAGTTGTCAGCATAAAAAAGCTTTATTCCATAATGGCTTCATGCAACATGCTTAAAAAAAAGTCCATGCAAAGAATAGATCCTACCCGATACTCAGATGGCCGTGGGGTGAGGTGGGAGCGGTAGGGGCCGCCTTACGACCGTTTCGCTCTACTGAGCGTCTTCAGAGGCAGTGCGCATTGCCTCTGAAGACGCTCAGGAGAGCGAAACGGTCATAAGGTGGCCCCACGCATATAGCAGTATACCCGATACCAAAATCCCAGCATCCAATGAAATCTAATTGAATGCACATGATCTGAGATCTGCAGTGCCGGCATGGGCAGCACCAGGGGGGTGCAAGGGGGTGCTCAAGCACCCCCTAGAATTGTCCAAGCACCCCCAAAGCACCCCCTGGTGTGAACTGACTTCAGGCGTCTAAGAGACGCCGAGTCAGTTCACAGCGGCAGCCTGAAGCAGCAGAGCAGGGCTACGGTAAGATGGCCGCCCGAAGCCCTGCTCTGCAGACTTTGAGTCTGCAGTGCAGGGCTTCGGGCGGCCATTTTCCCATAGCCCTGCTTGCCGGGTAATGCAGGCTGCAGGCAGGAAGTCACGTGAAGGAAGAGGATCATGGGTGCTGCGCGCCACAAGGAGGTCGGGACAGGAGGAGGTCGGGACAGGAGGTCTTCTGACTGTAGGTGAGTAAATGGGTTTTTCTTTTCTTTTTCAGGTGGTGCTGCTGATTGTGGTCAGAACTGCTGAGGATTGTGTATATTGGGGTCAGATCTGCTGAGCATGGTGCATAATGTGGTCAGATCTGCTGAGGATTGTGCATATTGGGGTCAGATCTGCTGAGGATTGTGCATATTGTGGTCAGATCTGCTAACAATTGTGCATATTGGGGTCATATCTGATAACGATTGTGCATATTGGGGTCATATCTGATAACGATTGTGCATATTGGGGTCATATCTGATAACGATTGTGCATATTGGGGTCATATCTGATAACGATTGTGCATATTGGGGTCATATCTGATAACGATTGTGCATATTGGGGTCATATCTGATAACGATTGTGCAAAATGGGTTATTGAACGTGTTTTTTGTTCAAATCTGCTCACATTACGTGTATTTTCTTGAGAAAAACTGCACAATTATGTGAATTTTCGGGGGAAAGGGTCACCAAAACTTGGGCCCTCTGTCTTTGCGTTGCACTTTTAAAGGGAACCCGAGGTGAGAATAATATTGAGGCTGCCATATTTATCTCCTTTTAAGCAAAACCAGCTGCCTGGCTGCCGTGTTGGTCCTCTGCCTCTAATTCTTTCAACCATAGCCCCTGAACAAGCATGCAGCAGGTCAGGGGTTTCTGACAATATTGTCAGAACTGACAAGATTAGCTGCATGCTTGTTTCTGGAGTAATTCAGTTCACTACTGCAGCCAAATCGATCAGCAGGGCTGCCAGGCAACTAGAATTGTTTAAAAGGAAATAAATATGGCAGCCTCCATATCACTCTCACCCTGGGTTCACTTTAAATTACAGTTAGCCCCGCCCTCATCCGGTCATGGCCACGCCCATTTTTTTTCATCGCGCCGCACCGCAGGTTGTAGCCACGCCTATTTTTTTGCAGGTCGTCAGCTACCCCGGAAATTTGTCCAGCACCTGCATAGCACACCCTAAAAAAAATTCCTGGAGCCGCCACTGAGTGCCGGTTCTTTTTTCTTATTTGTATACATTATAGGTAGCCAGGTGTTGGCCGGCTATGGCCACTATCCTCCTCCTAACACAGGAGATGGCTATCCTCCAACTGACACAGGAGATGGCTATCCTCCACCTGACACAGGAGACCACTGTCCTCCCCCTGACACGTGAGACCACTATCCTCCTCCTGACACAAGACCACTATCCTCCTCCCGACACAGGAGACCATTATCCTCCTCCCGACACAGGAGACCAGTATCCTCCTCCCGACACAGGAGACCACTATCCTCCTCCTGTCACAGGAGACCACTATCCTCCTCCTGACACAGGAGACCAGTATCCTCCTCCCGACACAGGAGACCACTATCCTCCTCCTGTCACAGGAGACCACTATCCTCCTCCTGACACAGGAGACCACTATCCTCCTCCCGACACAGGAGACCACTATCCTCCTCCTGACACAGGAGACCACTATCCTCCTCCCGACACAGAAGACCACTATCCTCCTCCCAAAACAGGAGACCACAATCCTCCTCCCGAGTCCCGACACAAGAGACCACTATTCTCCACCTGACAGACCACTATCCTCCTCCCAACACAGGAGACCATTATCCTTTACCCGACACAGAAGACCACTATCCTCCAGATCAGGAGTAGTCATAAGTGGGGGATCATAATGGCCATACTAGTTATATGACCACTGCCGTGTGTGTGTGTGTGTCTATCTGGCAATAATCAGCTGCGCCTACAAACGAGATCATTACCTAATACAGGGGTCCCCAAACTTTTTCGGTCAAGGGCCGGGTCAACATACTTCAGACTGCTGGGGGGCCGGAACATACAATGATATTGAAAAACATTACATTGAATCTAGGTATTGATTCCCGCCAATCATGGGCCGGGGAAGAACTCCCAGCAGCAGCCATTCAGTCATGCGGTGCCCGAAGAACATCTTTATGCACCAGACAGTGAAGTATACCAAGGTGACCAAATGTCTGCTGGAAGCCAGCGAATGACTGCTCGCTGACTTCTACAGTATGTGAATAGATGGTGCCAGTACTGCTATTCTATATGCAGGCCATCGATATTTAAAGGTGCAGTGGGCCACATCTATAAGTTATACATTTTGTGTTTGGGGGCCAATAAAAATGCCTCGGAGGGCCGCATTTGGCCCGCGGGCCATAGTTTGAGGACCACTGACCTAATATGACATTTCCATATGTGATGGTTTCCAGGATTTATATTAGTAATCTTCAAGTTCTGAGAATTTAAATATTAGCTTTCCAAACTTTTCTGCATAATGATTTAACTACATTATATAAAGAGGTTCTGCTTGAATCCCTTGCACACCTTGCGCTCCTCATCTCAGTCCTACTGCAACCCCACCATGTGGAAAAACAATAGTTAAACTCCCCTTTAACGATCTCCCAGTCTATAGGAAAAAGTTCATATGTTGCTTACTCTATTTCTATTAAATAGGTATAGCCGAGGACATAGACAGGGTGGCATGGTGGAATGGTAGATTTAATTCTTGCCTTGCAGTGCCGTGACCCTCTATACAATGATTTCCCTATATTTTCTTTTCTTTTGAAGCAGCCTAAAGGAGATCAGCCTAATGGTCAGTCATATCTAGGGCTGTTTTTAGGAATAGGCAACTTAGGCAGTTGGTTAGACCACCAACTTCTTCAGGGCAGTAAACAATCCTGCCAAACATTCTGATCTTTGACCAATCATTTTACATAGCTGTTGATAGGGATGTGATAACAGTAGTAGTAAATATGATATGGGACAAAAAGTTAAAAGAGTATGCCATAACACCTGTGTGTCAGGTGCCAAAAAGCAGACTATAGCTTTAGATATGCTCTTTTGTTGGATTTCTGCAGATTTCTGTGGCAATACCCCAAAGTGGAACTGTGTAATGCTTTATAAAGATGCACAATGCACAACAGAATACATCAGATAATTGGGTACAGGAGTCTAAAAAGAAATGCTGGAGAAGTTTGCCATCTCTGTCTCTTAGTACTGTAACAAACAAGTGGTTGAAAATGTAAAAAATACTTTTTGAAGCAAATCACACAGTAAGCTAAAACTGAACTACATATAAAACGTTTCCTTTGTTCTAACAGACCATACCATAAAACATGAAAGGACAAACATTAATTTATAAAGTTACTAAAAGGGTTATTAGACTGTGTTTCACTTTGCTACAAAGCTTATCAAGAACATGGCACAGAAGGTTATCACTGCCATGGAAAATCCCCAAATTCTTCTTTGAACACTAATTGCAGATGATAAAACTTAGCAAACACAGGACAGAGTTTTTTCTTCCTGCAGGACTCAGTGACCATGAACAGCTTTGTAACCATAGCAGGCCTCATCAAAAACACTGTAAATTTGATGATATACCACATACATATAATGACAGCTCCTAGCAATTCTGTACTCTGAGCTGAGGGGACTTGTGATTTTTACAGAAAGGACATTACCATGGGATAAATGCAAATAGGATATTGCTATAACCAATAAAGCCTAGAAAAAAACAAGTTTTAGTATGTGTTATGCTGAACTGCAATTCCACTTAGTAAGATGGGTTCAGGGTAACAAACAGGCCACAAATGGCCTTAATCATAACAGCCCTTTATGGCCCATGTCATAATTGCCAGATTTCTAGTCTGGGTCCAAGTTCTTCTGGTAGCTCTGCAAGTTAAAGAGAAACATATAGTAGTGGGGGGGGGGGGGGGGGGAGAAATCAAGATATTGCAAAGCGAGAAGTCAAAAAGTATAAGAGAGATCAAGAAATTATTGATATTTGTTGTGTGTGTGTGTGTTAACAGCAAAGTCTTGAAATATCTTGCTTTGCATGTAATGAGTAATTCATATATTAGTTTCACGTTTTAAGTTGAATTACTGAAATAAATTGACTTTTGAGCAATATTCTAATTTTATGATTTTCACCTGAAAGCATAGAGGTACTATACTACTACTAAGTAGTACTATATACTAAGTAGATACTACTTGCTTGGCAACTGGAAACAGCCGTTATTTCCCACAATGCAAAAAGGTTCACAGACAGGAAACTGTCATGGCCAGGGCCCTGATATCACACTATGGGAGGGGTTTCACCACAATCTCAGCCATACAGACATCCCTGATATTCTTTTTGCGCAAAGGTTAAAATTCCTCATGAGCAATCTGATATTGGCTACTGATTGGGATGAAGTTCAATTCTGGGTTAAATTTCCTCTTTAAGGCCTGTAAGGCAGCCTTTATAAATATGCAGCAATGCCAGGCACGGCTTACATTGGCCTAGATGAAGCCAGCTAAACAAATGTAGATGGTGCATGTTGGCTGATGATAACATTGTAGAGAGGGCTGCTTTTTGTCTGTTTTCATGAGCAGAGCAGTTCTATAACTAGTAAATCAAGCGCCGACCTTCTGGACAGGATTTCTTTACAAGCAGAGAAGATATCATTAGCGCAGAAAGAGAGAATTT
Source organism: Hyperolius riggenbachi (assembly GCF_040937935.1). Taxonomy (NCBI): domain Eukaryota; kingdom Metazoa; phylum Chordata; class Amphibia; order Anura; family Hyperoliidae; genus Hyperolius; species Hyperolius riggenbachi. The sequence continues at coordinate 255,339,358 of NC_090652.1, forward strand.
TTTACAAGCAGATAATAAGCCGTATGCTGGAAGCCATAAACACAGACAGAGTTACAAAAGTCTCGCTGCAGTTCATTCTAAGCGGCCCGCATTTGTTTACTTCTACCCATTGTAAATCTATCCACACAGGCCGGTCCCTTCTTAATAAGAGCCGCCTTGCTGAAATCCATCTTTGGAAAACAACCACAGCAGAGCACCCTTTCAGTCTTCTTAATAGAATGTGTAAACTACGGTAACAATAAATTAGGCTCGCCAATGGAAGACTTGTGGCTAAAAATATAGATGAAGAACGTTATTTGTTTAACGTGAGATGCCAGCACTAGGGATACATCCTGCTAAAAATACTCCAAAGAGATTAAGTGGTTGTTGGCTGCATGCTAAATAGCCGATTGTGCTGCTGTTCAGTAAACTGGACAACCGTGTGGTGTAGAAAAACTGCTAAGCGATCACATTAGCATTCATGGGCTTAACCAGACAGGATGATAAGGAACAAGCTATTTACCTTCACCTGAACATGCACATGTGTTGAAGGGAAGCTCAACTTCAATCAGTTGCTTTTAACACATATTGCTTGCAAACTGCCGGGGCTGCATTTGCGCTTCAGGAGCTCATAGGCAGTGCTGCTCAGATACCCCTTTTCAAAATCCGGATCCGATTCGGATCCGGATACCCAGATATCCGAGTTCAAAATCTTCTGATCCGAATCTGAATTGGATATCCGACCCTAGTATCCGGGATATCCGGGCAAATTCGGATATCCGGATAGAAAAACCGGAAGTGGCCTTTAAATTGCTTTACAACCGTTTTTTAGGGTATACGAGGCATGTAGCATCATTATTTTGTAAAGGGAAACACTAACTGATGATGTGGGGACTTAAACCCCCCCCCCCAAAAAAAAAGAAATGGCTGTCAATTAACATTAGGCCTAGGTTCCAGACAGTGGTCGTGCAGCCCACATTGTGTTCAAAGTCCAACTGGGACATGACAGTTTTCAGCCAAGACACTTCCAAAAAATTACGCAGCAATTGTGTTTTGGGTTAAATGTAGGTGGTATCAGTGGCCTGTGGCACCTTGGCCTGGCGGTGGGAGCTGCACAGGCAGCAGGAGCAGGCAAATGCAGCAGCAGCAGGTGTAATGTGTGCCAGGAGCATGCCGGACATGGCACGTTGCAATTGGCACTTGGCACGTGTTTCTTGCCACGTGACACTTGGCAAGTGCCACGTGACATGTGCTTAGTGACAGTCAGACAGCAGAGGAGAAGACACTAGTGCACACTAACTGTCACACTGCCACTGCTCACAGAACAGCAGTTCTGTAGAAAGCTAACACAGTAGTACTACTACTCTAACAACTTCTAGCACACTGACTGCAGTACTACAGTACTAACTACACAATAACACAGTAATTCTATCCCCTAATCCCTAACCTATACCTAAGGCTAATAGCTGACCAGAAGGCAGCAGCTGGCCTGGTCTGTGCACAACACACACGCAGACACATAGCATCTGCCTGCAGCACACACTCTGACTGCCACACAAATGACATCAAGCTAATTAATGATTTAACAATAGTGTAGTGATAGTGAAGGGGTTAATCACTGAACAGTTTTCGGTTTATCACTGCTAGGCCAGCAGCACTGGAGCACACACTCTGACTGTCATACAATGACATGAAGCAAGCTAATTAACGATTTAACAATAGTGTAGTGATAGTAGTGAAGGGGTTAATCACTGAACAGCTTTAGGTTTATAACTGTGTACAGCCCTTGGTAGGCCACCAGCACTGGAGCATGTCTCTCGGTGAGCATTCAGCAAGCTAAGACGATATGTCTCATCATGGCAGCCCTCCTTATTATACAGGGGGGCTGACCAGTGTTCCATTCTGTAATTGGGTGCCAGGGTTTAGGCTGGGAGCCCTCTGATTGGCTCAATGAGGTCAGGTGGGGCTGGCCAGGGTTCCCCTCTGTGATTGGTTGCTAGAGCTTCTGCTGGGAGCCCTCTGAATTGCTCCAGGACGTCATCTCCTTAGTTACAGTATTTTGGATCCGGATATTTATTATTTATTGTATTTATAAAGCGCCAACATATTATGCAGCGCTGAACATTAATTTAGGTTACAGACAATATTTAGGGGTGACATACAGCAATATGACAATACAGGAATACAAGAAAACCAGATCACACACCATAGTATGAGTACCAGGTAATGCTTAGTCAGTCACTGGATGGAGCATGGAGATTAGGCAAGTTAGGTTCACTCAGATGCATAGCATGGGTTCACAGTAATGGAGGTGCAAGATCAGGTAGGACACAAAAGGAGGAGGACCCTGCCCAAAGGCTTACAATCTAGAGGGAGAGGTAAGGACACAAATGGTAGGGGACCAAGTTCAGCTGTAGGTTTAGAGCACTTGTGAGGGGTAGTAGGCCAGAGTGAAAAGGTGAGTTTTGAGGGCTTTCTTGAAGATGTTGAAGGAGGGGGCTGCCCTAATGGGTGGAGGTGGATATCCGCAATATCCGTGGATATCCGGGTTATGCAGCCAAATATCGGCAGATAGCTATCTTTCTAGAGAAATCCTGAATCCGGAATCCGGTCCGGATAGCGTAAAAAAGTTCAGATATCTGGGTTACCCGGATATCCGGAATCCTGATGAGCAGCACTGCTTGTAGGCAGAGAGATTCTAGTGTCCTAAACTCCGCCCCTCAACACAGGGCACATCCCCAATCCCGGTCCTTATTTACTTATATCACATAAAGAGCTAAATGTACATGAACCTAGCAGCAGTGTAAATCAAAGAGTGGGCCCCCTCTACTTTAACAATAAAAAATGGCAATAATTTTATAAGTGGCCCTAGCTACCATACAAAATCGGCTACACATGATCAGGGGCGGGACTACACATGATTCAGAGCTACACACAACTTAATCACCACCTTACATTGCCTCAAGCCCACCCAGCACCAAGATGAAAAGAGCAGGGGGCAAATGGTAGTGTGTGTGGCCAGAGTGCACAGCTGATCTGTGCTGCAGTGCAGAAACAGAGGGAGGAGGATGCAATACTCCCACCGCACTACTCTCACTTTAACAGGAGGCACTGATTTATTATTATTGATTTATATAGCGCCAGCATCTTCCGCGGCGCTGTACAAAAGCATACAGGGTATAACAATACAAAATAAACAATACAACACTTAATACAAGGGAAGAGTGGATAACAGCTGATGCAGTGAACAAATTAACTACATATTTTACACAGGGGTGAGAGGTATGCACACCCATTACACAGCATTGTGAGAAAAGGGGAAGAGAGCCCTGGCCAAAAGGGCTTAAGCTGGCCATACACTGGCCCGATTTGCCGCCGTTTCGACAGCAGATTCGATCACTGGGATCGAATCTGCTGCCAGTCGTTCGCGCTACACGCCGAATTTCAATCCATTTCGTCCGATCCCGTTGATCGCTCCGTGCGGAAAATTACCGTCGATCACCCGCGGGTAGGGAGCGCGTCGCTAGCGGCGTTAGAGTGCCCGACGACCGACGCAATAGAGCGGCAATACATTACCTGCTCCGCCGGCGCGACCGGTCACCGCTGCTCCGTCTCCGCTCTGGTCTCTGGCATGCTTCAGTTCCTCCTGCCCGGCAGGAAATTTAAACAGTAGAGGGCGCTCTACTGTTTAAACTTCCTGCTGGGCAGGAAGAAGTAAAGCATGCTGGACCTGGAGACCAGAGCGGAGACGGAGCAGCCGTGACCGGGGGCAGTCATGCCGGCGGAGCAGGTAATGTATGCGGGCATGCGGGGGGGGGGGGGGGGGGGGTGAGTGCCGGCAGCAGCAGCAGCACCACCACCACCACAACAGGTTGTGAACGGTTTCAGGCTGAAATCGGTTCACAATCTGTTTGCAGTAAAGGTAGCCATACGATCCCTCTCTGATCAGATTCGATCAGATAGGGATCTGTCAGTTGGTCGAATCTGATGGCAAATCGACCAGTGTATGGCTACCTTTACAGTGTAATGGTTTAAGGTATAGGACAATAGGTAAAGGGAAGCTGTGATTAAGCCTTGGATCTCCGCCCCTAACTACATGCCTGTGCCTGCCTGACTGGAACTGGGTGGTAAGTGACATCACCCTCGGCTCTGCTGAGAGAGGAGACATTTGGGAAGAAAGGGGAGCCAGCTCTGCCAAATTAGGCACCTGTAGATAAATCCAGCCCTGCAAACTGCTTTTTGCATCCTTATGTTTCTGCAAAATTGAAAATAAATGTATTGCTTTAGGGGTCTGACCAGCCCAGTGGCGTATTAAATAATAAGGTGAATCAGGTAAATTGAGGGCTGCAGTAGTTTGGGGGCTGCCATGGGCACTCACGAGTGGCTGGATAGCGTAACATGGCTGAATAATGTACTGGAAAAGGGCCTACTCAGTAAGGAAACCTTGGGCAAGCTTCCTAACATGGCTACTGCCTACTGAGCATGCCCTAGTGGCTGCAGCTCAAGCGCTTGGAGAAAAGCGCAGTATAAATGTTATTTGTCTTGTCTTAACAGCCGCAATTAGTGGACCACACCCGCTATTTGTAGATGCAGTTTTTATAACTTCCACTTATAGGCGCTAATCAAGGCTATTAACATGGGCACTTATTGCAGTGCCTGAACAACCACAGCAGATATTTATCACCAAATCAGTCAGGGATTGCGGCAGGCAGGGCCGGAACTACCATAGGAAAAAATGGGCAATTGCCCCAGGGCCCCATAGCCTGTAGGGGCCCCCAAGGTGTCCCTCCCCATCTTAACTGTTGCTCCCCAGGGACTCTGCAGAGTCTGTTAAGTTGGGAGGTGATTGGGGGAGGGTCAGCAGCCAGCTCAGGGGCCCAGAAGGGAAATTTGGCTGCAACCAAGGGCCTCTAATGGTGCTTTTTGGTCGGGGGGTGTCTGTTGGGGGACTCCCAGGCTAATTTTGCCCTAGGGCCCAATTATTACTTGAACCGGCCCTGGGGGCAGGAGGGGACGGTTTAGAGTTAGGCATCGGTTGAGAGGTTTATTAGGGTTAGGCATTTAGCGGCAGGGGATCAATTAGGATTAGGCCCGGTAGAGGGAGGGTTAATGCAAGAACAGAGTTAAGTTAGGTGTTAGTAAAATATCAGCAAAAAGTACTGATATTAAACTATCGGAATTAAGTAGTGAAGTATGTGTAATTTTACACTTTATATAAAAGTGGGAATTCTGAATAATTTATTACATTCTACTATTCTAATGTATTACATTCTAGTAAAGTCATTAGGGTGTCTTTTTAAAGGAAATCAGAGCTCACTAAAAGAAAAAGATTTATACATACCTGGGGCTTCCTCCAGCCTCATGTGCTCTGATCGCTCCCACGCCACCGTCCTCCATTGTCTGCAGCTCTGGTACCGGGTCCCCGCACTTCTGTCAGTCGGAACTAGTCTAGGCAGGAGAAGTGCGCTCTTTGCGTATCTCTCCATCGCATTGAGTGATCCAAGCAGATGGGGCTGGAGGAAGCCCCAGGTGCGTATAAATCTTTTGCTTTTAGTGAGCTCTGGTACACTTTAAGCATGTCCATTAATGTCAAATCACATAGCGGAGTCCTTGCATGGAGTTCGTTCCCCATTGCTTCCAGTAGGTTGCATTGGGCAAACACCTAAATATGCAAATTCTTAGTGAGCATGGCGATTGCATGGACAGTAAGTAGCTAGAGTGGAAGCTGGAGTTAAGGCAGAACCAGTGGGAGGACCAGGATCAGCGAGACCGGGACCAGGGAGAGGGTTTGAGCCTTGGATGGAAGATCAAGTGAACACAGGCTTGGGCAGCACCAAAAGTAAACTATAACAACACTTCCAGGGCCAGATTTTCCATAAGGCACTGTAGGGTCGTGCCTACAGGTGCCTGATGATGTAAAGGCAGCTCATTTCCCTCTCCAAGTGCCTCCCATTCTCCTTCCCTATGCAAAGTCCAGAGCAAAGAGTAAATGAGCGGTTACCCACCCGGCTCTCTGCATTCCACTGGAGAGATCTCCCTCCCTTCAGCCTAAAGGCATCTCTAGCTACCTAATACTTGGGGACAACTCTAGCTACTTAATACTGAGGGTACCTTTGGCTGCCTAATACTAAGGGGCACCTGTGGCTACCTACGCCAGGCAGGGGAAGTAGGGAAGAGGTGACAGCTGGGCCCGCCAGCACACTAGCAGTGTGGTCCAGCAGGGGTTTGTGGGTTCGTGGAGGGCAACGTCTAGGGTGCCAATCTGTGCCTATAGGCTCTTGTGATGTAAATCTGGGCCTGGGTATTTCTGTTTCCCTCCCCATTAAGGCAATTTCCTGTTATGTCTGCAGGCCTAGAAGCATGATGAGACACCTTTTCTAAATGCAGATGATGCGCTATTTTGTAGGAGTCACCAGAACAAATGTAGGTACATCTAACTCTAGCTTTGGAGGCCACCTTAAAATATTAAAATGTATCTCACTTTCTGTCCCAATGTCAAATACCCTATGAGCAGGAAGTGATAAATGTCTCCAGGCTGTACAGAGATTCTTACCCTTCTCCACTCTACCCAGTATTTACATTACTTGCAGATAACTAAGCCATAACTTACTGTTGTGCTGAAGTTGAACAATTTTTCATTTAGCTATTTAGCATGCAGCTGACTGGTAGGTATTTACTGTCTAAACCTAGAGCGAGATGATGAATAACCTTCAGTGCAGCCTTCCTCCTCGTCCTGAGAAAGCGTAAGATGATTGATTTATCATGTGACACTGCGGTCAATTATCATCCGTGTTGTAGACATTCTATTGTGCAGAAAGCATTTGTACCTGTATTGATCTAGCTTTGAATTGTGCCATTCAGCTACTAATCTTCCATGTGTTTGTCATAAATACTGTGAAATTATAGCAGACTCACCCCCTACTGTTCTTACTGTAAATAAATGTGGCGGCAATTCTCTGGACGTGGGATAACTCTTGCAGCATTACAGGACTGGAGAGACAATGGGTATGTAATTTACTGCTCCGTACAACGGTCTGCATTTAAGGTCTTTGCTTTACATAACACAGTAAATCTCAAAGGGCATCCAGTCTTGTTCAAGTAAGCAGAATATATAGCTCCATAAGCTTTGTTAAAGTTATTTTCTAGTATAGCAGGTCTATCCAAACCCCCTCCTGAATGTACTGTATGGGTGATTGAAGTAACAGAATGTACAGAATACATTATATCAGGGTAGTTTTTAGGCATAGACAAACCAAGCACAGGCCTGGGGAGACACCTCCAAGAGGGGGCACCGTATAGCTATTCTTAGCATGCTTTGCTTTAGGGAATGCATACACCACTGCTAGTTTGATTACGACAGGGTTAGGTGATTATTTGAACACCCAAATGGGCACTGATTAGAACAACAACAAATATCAGAATGAGGGGTGCTGCTAAGGTTTTTGTGGCTCTACGTGGCACTTAACTTGTGGGATTCCCCTCCAGTCAGAGGCCCCTAATCTCCCCACCCCCAAAAAAGCAGCGCTCCAGTATAGGTAGGTAGCAAAGGTCAACCCTAGTATAGGTAGCCAAGGCGTTCCCCACCTAGTATGACTAGCCACCCACAGTATAGATAGTCACCTCCAATAAAGGCAGCCAAAGTGCCCCGCCCCAGTATGGGTAATGCACCCAATATAGGTAGCCAAAGGTGCCCCACCCCACAGGGCATTAGTGTCAGTGGGGGTACGTAGCTTCCTGCTGCCTCACCATCCTCAATACTCCCAGATCTTAGATTTGGTTTGCATTGTTGCTTTTGGCTATCCAGGACACTATTTTGACCTGTAAAGACCCAGGCTGTACATAAGCAATGAATATATATATATATTTATTTATTTTATTATTTTTTTTTTAATTTATTTACTTTTTTTTACAAAGTGGCTACACACCCCTTATAACAATTATGTTATGAGATGTGTTTGTCATGCAGATTTGGACCCAATGAGATGGATGCTATCAATTTGATATTGGTGACCGCATAACTAATTAATGTAGGCTATGATCTTTCTATTCATAAGATTGGGGGGGGGGGGGGGGGGGGAATAGGTGACTTGCCTGGAGCACTAAAATAGCTACAAGCAGCCCTGGCTTTGCACATATAAGAGAGGTCTGCAAATGATTTAAAGAGACTCTGAAGCGAGAATAAATCTCGCTTCAGAGCTCATAGTTAGCAGGGGCATGTGTGCCCCTGCTGAAACGCCGCTATCCCGCGGCTAAACGGGGGTCCCTTCACCCCCAAACCCACCCCCGCAAGACTTGGTCGCAAGTTGGTCGTAAATCTTCTTCTTCCTGGAGGCAGGGCTAACGGCTGCAGCCCTGCCTCCAGTCGCGTCTATCAGACGCGCATCGCCACCTCTCCCCCGCCCCTCGCGGAGAGGCGGAGATACGCAACTGACAGACGTGCGTGGGGCAGGGCTGCGGCGGTTAGCCCTGCCCCAACCAGAAAGCGCTCCCCCGCTGCACCGAGGGTATTTGGGGGTGAAGGGACCCCCGTTAAGCCGCGGGATAGCGGCGTTTTAGCAGGGGCACACATGCCCCTGCTAACTATGAGGTCTGAAGCGAGATTTATTCTCGCTTCAGACTCTCTTTAAAGAGGGACAGCTATTCATGCGTTGGAGCTGCAATTGCTGCATTAAGAAGGACAGAGATTGGTGGTTGCACAAGTAGGGAGTCACATGACAGAGGGAGGTGGCTATACATGGTATGGGGGCTGCGTCACACATGGAACGGAGGTGCTCCAAGAAAAAAAGACTAAAGAGGACAAATGAAAACCTGGCCCTGCTGGATAGCCAAACTGCTGGAGAGTGACCCTCTTCTTTATATAATAAAGCAACATGATTTATCTGTTGTGAGAGAAGAAGGAAGACTTTACTAAAAATAAATCCTGAATTTCTACATTAATGGTCTGAAAGTCAGCATTTCTACTTTGCTCTAAAAGATTCATCACAGCTTTAAAGGATACCACAACTGACATGTGGCATAATGAGATAGACATGGGTATGTACAGTGCCAAGCACACAAATAACTATGCTGTGTTCCTTTTTTTCTTTCTCTGCCTGAAAGAGGTAAATATCAGGTATGTAAGTGGCTGACTCAGTCCTGACTCAGACAGGAAGTGACTACAGTGTGACCCTCACTGATAAGAATTTCCCCCTTTTTTATCTCTTTCTTGCTCTCAGAAGCCATTTTCTTCTAGGAAAGTGTTTTATAGTTGGAATTTCTTATCAGTGAAGGTCACACTGTAGTCACTTCCTGTCTGAGTCAGGACTGAGTCAGCCACTTACATATCTGATATTTACCTCTTTCAGGCAGAGGAAGAAAAAAAGGAACACAGCATAGTTATTTGTGTGCTTGGCACTGTACATACCCATGTCTATCTCATTATGCCACATGTCAGTTGTGGTATCCTTTAAAGCTACTAACCCAGAAATGTTTTATAGCAGAACATCACTGAAATGGATAAACAAAGCACTTTGTCCTGCTATTCAGCTTCAAATCCGCATCCATACTGGAGATAACAGTATCTTTGTTTACATTCCACATACATGTGTGTCTAACAAGTAAAAAACACTTTATGAGAAGCTGTCTCTGCTTCAGGCACACACACAGTTCAGAACAACTCATTAGAAGATTTTAACATATAATAAAAAACAGTTAGAATAAAATGCAAAGGCAGCTTTCAGGGCTAGGAAAAAATATACTTTGGAAACTTGTAATTTGTAGACAGACCATATTACCTATACAAAAAAAGAAAATATGATAACTGTATGAATAATAAAAAGTAGAAAACACATTTTTGTTGAATGTCATGTCAGAGTTTCAGACCACTTTAACTACTTCACCTCTAAGCTGTTTTTACCCTAACGGACAAGAGCGATTTTCACCTTTTAGTGCTCATCCCTTTCATTTGCCAATAGCTTAATCACTACTAATCACAATGAAATGTTCTCTACCAGGCATGGGCAAACTCTGCCCTCCAGCTGTTAAGGAACTACAAGTCCCACAATGTATTTGCCTTTATGAGTCATGACTGTGGCTGTCAGACTCCTGCAATGCATTGTGTAACCTGTAGTTCCTTAACAGCTGGAGGGCCAAGTTTGCCCATGCCTGTTCTATACCTTCTTTTTTTTCACCACCAATTAGGCTTTTTGGGGTTGATACTGTATTTGTTTTCAGTAATTACTTTATTTTCTATGCATTTTAAAGGGAAAAACAAGGAAAAAATACATTATTTCTCCAATTTCCTCCCCTATAGTTTTAATATAAACACTGCTACTGTACATAAAATCCACCCATTTTATCTGCCTATTTGTCCTGGTTATTACAACATTTTAATTATGTCCCTAGTACAAAGTATGGTGACAATATAGTATTTGGAGATAAAGGTGCATTTTTTCTATGGTGTTTTTTTTTCTCTCACTAAATTCACGTGCACGCGCACAGGAACGCACGCGCAGGAGCATGCACGCGCACAGGAACGCACGCGCGGGAGCATGCACGTGCACAGGAACGCACGCGCGGGAGCATGCACGTGCACAGGAACGCACGCGCGGGAGCATGCACGTGCACAGGAACGCACGCGCGGGAGAAGAAGCTAAGCATGCTACACACATTGCTTTACTTCCCATACAACAACTAGTAATTTAATTACAAGGCAGCAAACTGCACATCAAGAAGATGACAAAAAAGTTGCATGCGAATCTCCCTTTCCCAACAGAAAGGCAGCGTGGGCTTCTGAGAGTCGCAGCTTCTAATCCTTCATACAGGAAATGCAGGAAGTTCTGTATTGACAAATGCATAACTAATGCGAATAAATGAGTCAATTATCTGTAATGGCCAAAGGCTCGCCACCACGCGCCCTGATGTTTTAATTTAAATGAATGGAACGCGGATTATTAATGTGGATCGGGCTTGTCATTTCACAGGAATAAACAATGGCCTGAACTCTGTGCGGGGAAGAGGAGGAAGCCGGCAGACACACACATAGACTGTCTGCAAAGCAACATCAAACCGCGGCTCTGCTCTAACTGTTGTTGTTTTATACTTAATACATTTCTCTTGTTCTATGCTTCATTACCCCATGATCTATTGCAGAGGAAACTCGTTTAAGAATCGCCTGCATAGATGATTACCGTACAAAAATTGCAGATTGCATAATGCGAGGTCAAGGAATGCAGAGTGAACAATTTAGCAGGGAGAAAGAAATATCTGGGTTGCATTCATATTATCACTGAATGTGAAATAAGGAAGGCCCAGGGTCACTAGGGCTAGGGACTCACTGGCGGCGCTTCCCGGGAAATCGCCAAACGCTCGTGATTTCTGAATACCGGATGTTCCCCCATTTTAAACTCGATTCCTGGAACGATCATGATTTGGCTCTGCAGCTATTAATGCGATCACTCTGGGATCGCTCCCAAAAAGCTGCATGCAGCAAATTTTTATCGCTCTGCAGTCGCAATGCTGTAAGAAGAACCACCACCATACGCATCCACTGTTGCAGTGCTGCAAGATCACTGCCAGTGAGTCCCAGGCCTAAAGGGGGACATTAATGGGAAGATTCAATCACAGTAAACTAATTTGTTTCCTCAACCACACTATCAGCCCAAAAACTGTGGCTGGACTTCGTAAAGACTTGTAACTGCACATACGCTGAATGTTCCCTGGAACGCAGCGTGACCAAGCGTCCGTCGCCGACCCTTCTGCAGCCCTGAGCACCCACCTCCGCTTTACCCCGCACAGTATCGCCATGGAATACCAGGTGACAACCATTTGATACCTTGTACTGCACTAGTTGTTTTACAATAAATGAGCTAAATGACGGACGGTGCCCGAATCTGCTTCTTGTCAACAATACACTGAATGTTCACAGCCACAGAAGCACGATTGAGGCGGGGCGCGGCTGGAACAGCGCATGCACCATAATGTGCGACTTAGCCAGTCCCGGACTTTACTTAAGATCGTAGCGGCACAACGGAGGGAACCTGGAGAACACAGATGGACCTCAAAGACTACGTGGGGGGGGGCCTAGAAAAAGTAAACTTTTTTCCAAATACTTATTGCTATTTTAAGTCTGTGTGTCCAGACTTTCAACCCCTCTCTCCTAGGGTGGAGACTGTAAGGAGAGATGGGCAGACTGACAGTTGATACAGTTCCTCCCTTCTCATTAGAGGGAGAAATCAGTTTACAATATGAAGGAATATCATAATTCCCTGATGGCACATCCACCAGTGAACATGACACCAAATTATGACTACCGGTAATCATGATCTCTCCAAGTTCTACATACCAAACACTGTGAAGTTATGTTTTATAACAGAGAAACCCTATCTCTGCGGCAGAAGGTGCTACCGCTTTGACTGTCAGTTTGGGATGTTCGTAGTTTAACCAGCGACAGTCCCACTCATTTTCGTGTAGTTTACATGAATAAAAATATATAATTCTAATAGTGAACTGTTATTATTTATAACTAGTTTAATTACAGGACAGTTAGAGCTGATCTTCCTGGGGGCAGGACATGGGGGATGTTGCTTTGTTTGTTTGGGGTTGATTTACTTCTGTTGATCAAGCTATTAAATCAACGTCGCAACTTAATTTTCTAGCCATGCACATTATGCACGCTAGTGGCAGCGTAGCGTGTGTAACTAAGCAGCGAGCACTGCTAAGCAAAGCCACGCAGAAGTGATGTATTGCTATCGCGGTACTTCACTAGAGCAGCCGCTACTATGTTAGTGCTTAGTGAATCACCCCCTTAATGTTTTATGACCCCGCTGGTTCCTGGCTTATCAGCTTTTTCTGTGATGTATGCATTTAGTAATGTAGAGAACTCTTCATTACTAGGTCCTGCCAGGGAGATTTTATTATTTGTCCCCTATCTGATAAACAAAAATACTTCTTTATAAGGGGCCTGGAATGTTGTTCCCGACAGTTTCTAGCTACCCTTGGGGTTTTAAGTCGCCCTGCTTTGTACAGAACTCAAACTTAAGGGGAACTCCAAGGAACGCCTTTGTGCGCATACTTTCGTGCCAATGGCAAATCCGTGAAAGGCAAATCCATCACACAGCTGTACATATTTCCATACAAATGTCAGACCCCTGCACTGGCTTACATCCTGTTCAAAAGTCAGGTCTTGTAATCTCACTTCCTGTGAGCTACAAGTCTATGGCAGGTGATTTACGCAAGCACTGCCAATCAATTGTACAGAGAACTATGGTGACCAGACATCCCAGAATTGCCTTCCTTGGTATGAATGTGTCCCGGGTAATGTCCTGGGTGGGCCACCTGGTGCCCCAGCTCTGTGTCCACTCAGTACACACAATCTTGACAGCAGCCCACCTGCAGATCAGTGTGTACAGGCAGGAGCTATACCCCCTAACGAGCCTGAGTGCATGACGTCACTGATATAAGGCCTGCACTCTGGTCATTTGTGCTCCCGCTTCTCTTTTCTGTGAAAACTGGTGCCCAGACTCCTGGAGGAAGCAGCTTAGAAGTTGTGGTAGGAGGGGCGGAGTGGCTTGTAACGGGAGACTAGTGACCTCTGAGAGGAGCTGCAGTGACTGGTAAGGGGGGGGGGGGAGACTAAGGTGTACAAGGGAGAAGGGAGCCTGAGCAGCTTCCCCGCCTTCCACAAACTGTACAATCTATGCTGCTGCTGTGTGTCCACCTACCTGCCAGTGCTAGGCAGAGTGTCAAAATACCATTAATACTGTAACTGAGGAAAAGTCCTCGATTACTAGTCCCTGAGTTCTTGTCATTGCCGAGGCAGAGTCCCTGGCACATCTGGCCAGGACAAATCCCACATCCTCTGTCACTGCCTTTTCCCAGCACCTTTGTCACATATTCTACTGTGCCTCTAGGAAATGTACAGTAGTCTGGCAATCTTCACAGTGCATGAAGCAGACTGTACTGAAACTTAACTACTTTAGACTAATCAAAAAGTTGTTTTGAAAACCATTTTGGTTCTATACTCCATTTATACTCACTTATTAGCCTGTTTGCTATTACAATTTGACTTATTTAATTAAAGTGAAATAAATATGGGCAGTTTAACTTACCTGGTACTTCTTTCAGCCCCCTGTTGTCTTTCTTTGTTCTGCCCCTCTCCCTTCAGTCACTGTGCCCCTCTGAAAGCTGCATGTGCAGCCCCGGACCACGCTCTTCCTTATTGTGCTCCCATGGACATGGCCTGAGGAAGCGGGCTTGCACCTGCAAAACGCATTGCCTGTGCACAATAAACCTTGTTTGGCTCATATGACTGTCTTTATTGAGGTAAGCGACCTAATTTATTTACATTTGACTGGTTTTTAACCTCATTTATTCTATCTGGGTGCCTCTTTACCCCTGCTGTGTGTTTAATACCCTCCACACCTGTTGAGAGTGGAGGAGCTACCTCTGATTACGCATTGTTGATGCTGTTGCGATACTCAGTTGATTTTCGAACAAGTGAGCAGTGAGTATTTGGTTGCCCCAATTGAAACCACCTTTGTGATAGTTTTTATTTATTCTCAATACCATATTTGAGCTACAAACATGTTACACTATCTGGGCTCCTAATTTTTTCTCTCTAAGGGCCTGTACACACTGAAAAACGCAAGCAAAATTGCAAGCGCACGCATTTTTAAAATCACAAGTGCATGTAGTTTTAAAAACGCATTGTATGCCTGCGTTTTTGATGCGTTTGCGTTTTTCTTGTAATTGCTGATTGGCTAAAGAATCCTTTGTTTTTTTCTAGTTTACATTTCAACAGGAATCAGGAAATTGCAGAGTCTTCTGGGATACTGACTTCTGAAAAACGCAATGGAATCGCATTGCATTGTGTTTTTTCATGTGTTTTTCAAGCGCTGCGCTTAAAAAAGCGCAGCAGGCACTGCGATTGCGTTTTTTCTAAAAACGCATCGCACCAGTGTGTACAGGTCATCACGATTTTCATTATTTTTCAAAAGACCTTGTGATTTTAAAAACGCAGCGCAAGCGCAGCAGTGTGTACAGGCCCTAAGGTGTTAAGACTTGTGCAGTTTATAAAAATTGCAACTGTGCAAAGAGGCGTGGCCGGAGCCTTGCATGTGCAGTAGCCTGTGACTAGCCCAGTCAGCTAACTTTCGAAGGGGGACAATGGCTAAATTGATCAGTGTGGAACAACGACGAAGAACCAGGAATGCTACAGGGTTCTAGAAAAAGCCAGAGGTAAGTTATACTTTTCACACTTATTTCACTTTAGGTTCCCTTTAACACCTTTCAAGCCTGTTTCCTGTTAGCATATAGGAGGCCATATATACCTTTCAAGGCCTGTTTCCTGTTGACACCCTCCTGATAGCATATAGAAAGGCTGACTGGCTCTCACGTCAGGCCAGGGAGGAACCCCACCAACGTTGGTGGGGTGGGGGATACAAAAGCACAATAGGGATTAACAGTTAAAAATAATGATACAAACAAAAAAAGGTGAGGTGGCTTACCTCAATGACGACAGTCTCATCAGACAAAAACTAATTTATTTAGCACAGACAACGCGTTTAACAGGTCGCAGCTTGCTTCCTCAGGCCAATAAAAGTGCCAAACAAGGAACAGCCAGCAGCATTAGGCGCCTTTCCTGTTTTGGGATCTTACAGTTGTTCACTACCTGCTTCCTTTTCCGATCTCCGCATTTAGATACATAAAATCTACTGTAACACAGGGATGCTGTAATTGCAGTGTTTAGAAATCATTTAGTTCTATAATTATCTGGTGATTAGTGGTCCCAGCACAAATCTGTAATGCCATTGTACTGATAACTTGTGAATGGCTTTAGCTTTATCTGGCCCCTATCCCAAGAAAAATAATAGAACAGTCCCGTTATCTTTATACTTCTGTACTGTGACAGGGCCATTCATCATATCATGCACACACAATGGAAAAACACAAGCCCAGTAAGGGGGAAGGACAGTAGCGTGGCAGGCTGGTAATGCCTTGGCGTGGGTGTGCCCACATCAGGAGCATGGAGCTGGTCTACACTATCAGCGCTCTCTGAAATCTTACACTGGCAGGTAGATTAAAACATTTGCTCTATCTGTGACTTCCAGGCGGGAGGTAAAATCTGTTGTGTGATGATAAAATGGTCATTTCTCCAGCCATTACAGCCCCACTGGAGATAACAAAGCGCTCTGGTTTGTCCAGAAGCCAACAGAATAAACAAAGTATGCCGACAAATCGGAAATAAATGCTTCGCTTAGCTGGGTTTCCGTTTACTGTGTTATTTCAAAATCAAACAAAACGACGGCGAATAAAAAGGCCTAATATAATTCCAATGTAGAAATTGCTGTGTTCACTCACACAAGTAAAAAGGTGGTTTTTATACCGCTGATAAATATTACAGTTCTATTCCAGCATTCAAAAGAAATTACCCAAAGGAAATGTGTGACCAGTTTATCAAAGTGTTCTACAGATAGCCGAAGAGGGCCATGGGGCAACCACAGCCATTCCTAACCTGAGACGGATTAAGGTGAAATGGAGCCCTAGGTAACTTGGCAACTTTGGCCCAATCTTGATGGCCTCCTGGCTATTTTGGTAAGATTTTGTGGGACTAGTGTCAAGAAGGCCTATGGTCTCTCTACAGGCCCTAGGCAACTGCCAGTGTTGCCTTGTGGGGGATCTGGCTCTCTCCCTAACCCAACACTCTTAGAAGGGGAGGAAGAATGATTGCATTGGTTACTAATACTGGTGTCAGAGAATGTTCCAAATACATGACTGTGACCATGGCTGCCCTAGCTCCAATCCATATTAGAAATTTCCCTTCAACCATATAAAAGTATAGTCAATGAAGCAAGTGATAACCAGGACAAATGTTATCTAAACACACCTTTCACTTTGAGCAGATTCTGAGTTGACATTCATTTGAAACCCACTCATTGAGTCATTTTTTTTTCTGACCTGGGAGTTGAACTCATGACCTTGTGCTTCACAGGCTGAGGCAGTACCTCGTGGCCCATCTCAGCTGACTCATTTGGCCATTTTTAAGTACATACAAACTATGGCTCCACCAGTAGGAGTTGTCACCAAAAACCATACTATGTACGGAATCATTATAGAGGGCTACTAGGGTAATTAGTTGATGGAAGAGACAATCATATACATATAGGGGAAACAGCTTAAAGGAGAGGCAATAACAACAAGCCAGTCCAGTAAATGTTAACTAATACATGTACAACCTAGTAGTATTTTTAGGGAATAGGGTTTCTTTAACGTTAGGTTAGAGAAATAAAGAGTGGGAACAGACTGTTGACTTTCTCCCGTACATTGCAATGTGCTGACTGTTTTGGAAACAGAGTGCCATGCTGTGACTGTAGAATGAGTGTTGTGTTTTCCAGATCGTTCCAAGAATGATCTTTCTGGGTGACAACAACAAAATATATACAAAGGTGTGCTTTTTCCAATCACATTCATGGTTTTGTGTTTATTTCACATTACCCTAGCTGAAGGAAAATGAACTTACTGTGCAATGAAATGGCTGAATCCTCTGCACCATTGTTCTGGGCGAAGAAGAGTAGGTGGGGGGTTTCTAGGAAAAGAAGCAGAAAGATGTTGGGAAACCGCAAAAAAGACACACGAAAAAAATGAGTGATCTTAACAAACTGTTTAAGTGGAGGTGAACATTAAGCAATACTGCTAAATCAAATCTAAAAATCCGTCAGTCTAATGATGCAACTATGATGAAGTGACTTAGGTTGGGTTCCCACTTGAGCCAGACTCCTAACAGGAGCAAACAGTGTAGCGCCTGCACTGATAGTCCATTTGTGGTTTGGCTTGAGCCCGGGGCAGATGGGTTTTTACCATTGGCTCTCTGGGAAGAACCGTTGACAGCACAAAAGTGCGTTCCATTTCAAGCAACGGATCCATTGCTGACTCACAACTGAGAATGGATCATATTTATAAAATAGGATCCGTTCACTGGCCTTTTTTAATTGCAGTTAAAAGTCCATTTTCCACTGTAGTGGGAACCAAGCCCAAGTTCCTGCACCAGCAGATCCCTCTCCCCTAAAACCTGCTGTCTATAATCCGCCCTTTCCTGTCTGGGCAAAGAACACTGTTCACACCTGAAATCCAGTTAACAAATCACATACCGGTATATGTAATTGAGATCACAGTCATGGAGTAGAAACTCTAATACAAAGACATGCACAGCAGCTCGAAAGTGGGAGAATAAGTGAGAAGCGACTGATCATCACCCAGACAGTAGAAGAATACCTTTATTATTGTTATTATTATTTAGTATTTATATAGCATCAACATCTTCCACAGCGCAGTACAGATTATATTGTCTTGTAACATAACTGTCCTTCAGGGGAACTCACAATCGAATCCATACCATAGTCATATGTCTATGTATGTATCGTTAAGTGTATGTATTGTAATCTGAGGCCAACTTTTAGTGGGAAGCAAATTAACGTATTTGATTTTTTGGGGGGATGTGGGAGGAAACTGGAGAGCCCGGAGGAAACCCACACAGGCACAGGGAGAACATATAAACTCCATGCAGATAGTGCCCTGGCTGGGAATCGAACCAAGCACCCAGTGCTGCAAGGCAAGAGTTCCAACTACTATGCCACCATGCTGACCTTTATTAGAAGAATGTTGCCATTTTGATATAGGAGATTGAGTAGCCCACCCATTTGATGAAGCCTTTAAAGGTAGCTATACCTGATACAGTTTTTTATATTTAATTTCAAATTCAAGAAGTACAATCAATTTTTCTGCTTAGCGGTTACATTTAAAACGCTGATCAGTGAATCACACGTCTGTGTGCAATTTTTACCCAATTATGAAAAATAGTGATTGTAAAAATTCAGGAAAAAAAGTGCTTGAGTCTATAAACAAAGAAAATGGCAATCTATCCTAACCATTCAGGCCCCTTTTACCCTTACTTTGCAAATGTGCGTTGTGTTACTCTGTTTTAGTGCAGGGCAATGCAACGACAATGGAAAGCAATGGGGCCTAGCACACTTATTGCGTTGCACCAAAAGTTCCCGATCAGCCACCGACTTGCTGCAAAATCAACAGCGCAGCAATGCAACAGTGGCAGAAGTAATGAAAGTCAGTGGGCGAAGCAGGTTGGCGGCGGTGCAGCGCGCATGTGCTTAACGACACAAATACATACTGTACAGCAGGGAGTACATCATGCGGTGGTGGCGATATGCATATGACCCTGTCAGCGCACTCTGCCACAGGGTCATATGAATTGTGTTGCGGTGTGGTGAGATGGGGGCACAGCATCTTCTGGGGGACTCAAATCTAGAACAGGATCATCCACAAGGCAAACCTAGACAGCTACCTAAGACCTGGAGAGAATCTAGGGGCCTGGTGGATACTAGACCTCACCAAATCTCACTTAAAAAAAACAGCTGACCATCAGCAGTGGGCAAAAACTGCTATCATGCCCAGGGCCCCATTCTTAATCATTTCCTGCCAAAAGCATTTGAGCTGTAGCCACTAGGGCGTGGTCAGTAGGCAGAAGCAGTTTTAGGGAGACTTGCCCAAGGTCTCCTACTGAATAGGTGCTGGCGTACTGAACAGAAAGAGCCGAGATTCAAACCCTGGTCTCCTGTGTCAGAGGCAGAGCCCTTAACCATTACACTATCCAGTCAGCCAGCAAGAAGTATTGCCCCAAGTCACAAATCAGATTATTATAACTCCCAAATTCCTCTAGTGAATTCATAGGGTTAAAGTGTGCCTGAATTCTGCATTGAATAAGGGGGTAGGAGGCCCTCAATGTAAATCAAATCATTATATCAGTGAAAAAGTGAGTGTCAGCTCAGCATTGGCTTACTTCCAAACAATTGTGCTCATGTATCACCCCCTTCATCAGTCTGGATAGTGCTAGTCTCTTGATAATTTTATAAGCACTTTTATGCCCCGATGAAGCGACTAGTACCCATGAAACATATTGTCTGATACTGATAGTTTTTCAGTAAAATGTTTGGCTAATAGCTGGCAGTTCTGTCTATTTGGAGGTAAGCCAACACTTAAACTCCCCTTTAGAAGATTTTAATTATTTTGGGCACCATCCTCCCTTGATGCCTTATATTATTATTTTTTTACATAATGTATTTTTATTATTGCACTGTGACCATACAGCAACTGAGATGTTCAAGTATGGATGGGTCAAGTCACTCTGTCTTTACAGTGGTTGTTTTTGCGGCAGTCTTGGTTTGTGAGCGTACCCATTTCTTCTTTCTGTTACTGTTTGAGTAAAACACCACGGGCCTGGTCAAGTTCACGTTTTCTACCAGGTGATATTTTCACATCTTATCCATAAAATGCCTGTCAAGCCACCAGCAAGCACATACAGAGTACTTTTTTCACCTACTTTTTGGTACTTATTCGATTGCAGCGTCCTCCTAGTAACATGTTACTTCCAGGATCATTTACCACCAACCTTCTCTCTGATTCAAACAGAGAAGGATCTACTAGATGGTCGATATGGCGCTGACTGACTAGTACAGTGATCTGCAAACTTGGCTCTCCAGCTGTTAAGAAACTACAAGCCTCATAATGCATTGCAGGAGTCTGACAGCCACAGTCATGATTCATAAAGGCAAATGCATTAAAGTTATTCTGCTTAACCCCCTGGCGGTATAATTATTTCTGGATTTCAGGGTCTTTTTAAAATGTTTCAGACCCTAAAATCAGAAAAAAAAATCATGCCGCCAGAATGCCTGCAGCAGTCACTGCTCTAACTCCCTTCCCTGGGCTCCAGCGCTGCAATTTTACCTCCGTCCTCCAGGTGGCGCTGTAACTCTGTGGTGAGATCGATGACGGCGATCTCACCAGAGTGATTAAGAGCCTTGGAGGACAGGAAAGAGAACGGCTACCGATGTCTGGATCCCCCGGGAGGTGTGTGAAAGCTACCACTGTGCGCTATACTTTGCATAGAGCTCCCAGCAGCTAGATCGAGCATAGCTTGGGATTACTGCCAGGAAGGTTAAAGGACAAATGCAAGCAAATTTTAAAAAAAATCTACCTACCCGGGCTTCCTCCAGCCCCTGGCAGCCGTCCGGTGCCCTCGCCCCAGCTCCGCATACAGCCGGTGGCCTGGTGTCCCCTACATTGCAGATGCCAAGGGGCATCTAATGCGCCTGCTCGAAAGCCACTCGCAGACCACGTCAGCGCGACTGTGAGCGGCTCTCGTGCATGCGTGCCATAGTGGCTGCAGCTCTGGTGCTTTAAGTCTGCCAGGAGAAAAGCGCGATAAGTGTTATTTGTCTTGTCTTGTTTAAAACAACTCAGCACTCTCTATCTCCTGGCGACGCATCAGGGTGGCTGTATTGACCCTTGATACTAAGCCCCTGCCAGCCATCTAGACCAAAAATACTGTGTTCCAGCCTTTGTAGAGAAAAATAAGTATTTATAGCTAGATAAAGAGTATCAGATGCCAGTAGTGTCATTTTTATAATATGAAGGGCGCAAGATGGCAGCCCTCATGACACAAACAAAATAAGGATGGTCGGAAATGCTAATCTCTGATTCTGTGGAGATCAGAATTTCCGATTTTTTATTTCTACAGAAAGTTACTTTTTTTTAAGTCAATAAAGTTAGTTAATTGTAAAAAGAAAATACAAAAAAGTGAAATCCGCTATGCTTTGTGGATTTACGCCATTATACGGAAACCACATTTTCATTGGCAGCTGCGGTAAAGTTCTGCGTTCTATGATTGGCCTAATATTTCCAAAATCTTCTTCTTGGCCTAAAATTACAGAGATAATTTAATCTCCGATGAAAAATTCAGCATTCTCTGATTGGCCCAATACTTCCAGAGTCTTCTGATTTGCCTAAAATTACCACAGTAATACGATTTCTCTGGAAAAAAAAATCTGCATTCTTTGATTGGTCCAGTGCTTCCAAGTTGAATTGGGCGAACATTTCCAAGTGGCGGTAATGCTGTATTTTCTGGGAATTTCCACACTCCTATTTCCACGACGGTAACCTAATTTCTGATCAGAAACAAGGAAATCGGAACTATGCAGAACATTTCTGACCATCACTTAAATACAGTTTACAGCTGTGGCCAGCGTGGTTGGAAGACAACGCACATTAGGTATTTAGAACTTGGCAGAGATGAGATCAAGTGAAGGAAAGTTTGGTTCAGGTTTGCATTAGGTTTTAACCTGATCAGACGATTTATGGACTCAGCATTTCTTCACATTGATTAGAACTGACCAACTCACATGGAAACGTATTAGGTGATATGAAAGGATTTCACTATAGCCATCTACAGCCCTTCATTAGCCCCGGTCACAGCTGCAAAACCAAACATCACAGAAGCAAGCGCAAGATTTTGGCTAGTAATGGTCTTTTATGGATTATATGCTACAATGACAAATGGGAATCTGTGTTAGAATCATCTAGCTGCAGAAACAAGTCAGGATGATCATTTAAACATGACATATGATCTTTATTCCGCCAAACGTGGTGAAAAAGCAAAATCTGAATGTCTGACCATAGAACACCTTCTTCCCAGAATGCACCACTTGTTCTGGTAGCCTTGGATGAATTAACAAACTTACTTTTGAATATCTAAACACTGCCACCTACAGAGAGGTCTGCAACATAACTGCTAACTAGGTCATAACTAGGTCATAACTAGGTCACTAAACATATTCAAAATCGCTAGCAAGGTAAGTTTTAGATAAAACAGCCCCTAGGCCAACATCAAATTGGGGCCTTCATTATCTTCAATTCATTAGGCCACATATCTCCCAAATAATGACAATTAGATAACAAGCCACCTAAAAAAAAGAATTAGGTAGTATTATTATTAAAGGGAACCAAAGACGAAGCGCCCTCATGAATTTTACCATATATATCAGTGGGAACATTCGAGAAAACGCCTACCCTGCTCTGTTTCATTCTTCACTGCTCAGCCTGCTTCTAATCAGCCCTGATAAAATCCCCAACTGAGCATTCAGTCTGGCTTTGCTCAGGAATATTTATAGCTGCCCCCTGCTGGCTCTGCTCAGGAATCATTATAGCTGAGTCATTATAGCAAAGCCAGACTGAATGCTCAGGCGGGGGTTTTATCAGGGCTGATTAGAAGCAGGCTGTGCAGTGCAGAATGTAACAGAAAGCATGATAGGTGTTTTCTCTAATGTTCCCACTGATCTATATGGTAAAATACATGAGGGTGCTTCGTCTCTGGTTCACTTTAAGCATTTATATAGCGCCGACATCTTCCGTAGCGCTTTACAACGTATGTCGTTTTGTCACTAACTGTCCCTCAGAGGGGGCTTAAAAATCTAATCCCTGCCACAGTAATGTGTCCATCGTAATCTACAGCCAATTTAGGGGGAAGCTAATTAACTTATCTGTATGTTTTTGGGATGTGGGAGGAAACCGGAGTATCTTGGAAGAAACCCACACAAACACAGGGAGGACATACAAACTCCTTGCAGATAGTGCCCTGGATCAGATTCAAACCACTACACCACCATGCTGACACTTTAGCACTTCCCCTAAATAAAAAATTTGGCAGAAATATCCCCACAAATAAATCTCCTCCTCCTCATTCCTTCAGTTGTCTCCGACTCTTCGCGACCATAGGTACTTCTGCAGGCCAGATGTCTCCGTCAATCACTGCTTCCTTCAACTGTTGCATAGTCATGTTCATAGCTTCACATATGCTGTCTAAACATCTTAGCCTCTGCTGTCCTCTTCTTTTGCCATCAGTTTTTCCAAGCATCAAGGATTTTGCCAAAGAATCCAGTCTTCTCATTATATGACCAAAGTATTTTAGATTTGAGTCCCTTTTAGTGAACACTCTGGCCTTATTTGTTTATGTATTGACTGGTTACATCTTCTGGCAGTCCAAGGAACTCTCGGTAGCTTTCTCCAAGCCCAGAGTTTGAAAGCACACATTTTTCAATTCATGACCTTATTTATAGAACTGCAATTGTCCCTAACAGACTCCCAATAGACATATGTGCCCCCAACAGACTCCCAATAGACATATGTGTCCCCAACAGACCCTCAATAAAACCATGTGCCCCCAACAGACCACCAATAAAACCATGTGCCCCCAAAAGACCCCAATAAAACCATGTGCCCTCAACAGACCTCCCAATTTATTTATTTATTGTATTTATAAAGCAAAAACATAATATGCACCGCTGGACATTAGTTTAGGTTACAGACAATATTTAGGGGTAACATACAGCAATAAGACAATACAGGAATACAAGAAAAACCAGGTCATGCAGCACAGTATGAGTACAAGGTAAGGCTTAGTCAGTCACTGGATGGGAGCATGAAAATTAGGCAAGTTGAGTTCACTCAATGCATAGCATGGGTGCACAGTAATGGAGGTGCATGATCAGGTAGGACACAAAAGGATGAGGACCCTGCCCAGAGGCTTACAATCT
This sequence comes from Hyperolius riggenbachi, assembly GCF_040937935.1. NCBI lineage: Eukaryota > Metazoa > Chordata > Amphibia > Anura > Hyperoliidae > Hyperolius > Hyperolius riggenbachi. Next base: position 255,363,753 of record NC_090652.1, read on the forward strand.
AGGGGTCCAATAGAAACATGTGCCTCTAACAGACCCCCAATAGAGCCATGTGCCCCAATTACAACCATATTGTGATAACAACCCTTACTATCGCCATCTACATTCTGAAGGGGGGGGGGGCTACAGAGTAGCAGAAAGGACAGTTGGGTAGGAGATATCAGAGGCCCTCCAAAAGTCCAGACAATTGCCCCTCTGCTCCTCTAACCAATGGATTTGCAGATATAAAGATATGAAACCACTCGTTTAGAGGTTCATTTGCCTACAGAACTGAGAAGCAAAGCAAATCACCTACAGCCTTGGCAAACTAACAGACTTACAGTGCGCTTGTATACACATAAAACAATGCTGCTAGTGAGGATGCACTACATAAGCCTTCATGAGTTCTCCCTATTGCACTCCTCTCAAGTCAACTTATCAACAACCCCTTTATCTCCCTCTCCCGTCTGAAGCAATCCTCCTGTGTGATATCCTTATGCAAGGCATGCAATGTCTTGGAATAGTAGGCACTTCTGCCCTGCCCTTTGTACCAAAGTCATCTTACATATGGAGGAGGCAAGCAAGAGGTGCTTCATTGGGAAATAGGCAAGCAAGAGGTGCACCATGGGAGAAGAGGAAAGCGAGAGGTGCATCATGGGGGAAGGGGCTGGTCAGATCATAGCCGGCCTTTGACCTGAGCGGCCTGAGCGGTCGCTCGGGGCGTCGGCTTCAAAGGGGGCGCCTATAGCTTTTTTCCTATACTGAGGGCATCTGCACCTGATTTCCTATACTGGGGGCACCTATTGCTGGCTACCTTTACTGAGGGCACCAACACCTGGCTACCTATACTGGAGGCACCTATAGACCTGGCTACCTATACTGGGAGCACCTATAGCTGGCTACCTATACTGAGGGCACCAATACGTGGCTACCTATACTGGAGGCACCTACGCCTGGCTACCTATTGGGGGGATGGAGACCTTCAACTGACTTCCTATACTGGGGGCACCTATGCTTGGCAACCTATATTGAGGACACCTACACATGAGATCCTATACTGCGGGCACCTATACCTGGCTATCTACCTATACTGAGTCTGAGGGCTTTTTTTGGGGGGGGGGGGGGAGGGGGGGGGTTGCGTACTGCAGCTATAACGCATGGTGCAAATTGTCGGTGCTGTGCTATCATTGTAAATGGGGGGGAGGGGCGCCGCTAACTGTCCCACTGATTATTTTTATTTATATTCCTGAAAGGTTCTAGCCTTTATTTTTAAGTGTATTCAGGATAATGCACTCTTTCCATCCATTCGTAGTTATTACATGGTTACATAGTTATTTGGGTTGAAAAAAGACATTTGTCCATCGAGTTCAACCAGAGAACAAAGTACAACACCAGCCTGCTCCCTCACATATCCCTGTTGATCCAGAGGAAGGCGAAAAAACCCTTACAAGGCATGGTCCAATTAGCCCCAAAAGGGAAAAAAATTCCTTCCCGACTCCAGATGGCAATCAGATAAAATCCCTGGATCAACATCATTAGGCATTACCTAGTAATTGTAGCCATGGATGTCTTTCAACGCAAGGAAAGCATCTAAGCCCCCTTTAAATGCAGGTATAGAGTTTGCCATAATTACTTCTTGTGGCAATGCATTCCACATCTTAAAGAGAACCTGTACTGAGTAAAATTATTTAAAATAAACACATCAGGTAAATTCAAATGAACATTACATAGTTACCTTGCCATCAGTTCCTCTCAGAAGCTCACCATTTTCTTCTTACAGTGATCCCTTCCAGTTCTGACAACATTTTGTCAGAACTGAAATATATCAGTTGCTGTCAGTTATATATCAGTTGCCGTCAGTTACAGCTGAGAGGAGAATTGATGTGTCCATGTTTCCCTATGGCTCAAGTGGGCGATGTTACAGTTTAACAGTGTGCTGACCAGGAAGCTGTTATGGGGTAATGGCCATTTTCAAAATGGAGGACAGAGAATTCCATTGATCACAGTGGACAAACAGGATGCAGGAGAGGAAAAATAGATTGAGGAGTAGACTACACAGGAGGTAAGTATGACTTGTGTATGTTTATTTTGACTTTTAATGTTCAATTCAGGTTTTCTTTAATTACTCTTACTGTAAAGAACCCTTTCCTAAATAAATGGCTAAAATGTTTTTCCTCCATGCGCAGATCATGTCCTCTAGTCCTTTGAGAAGGCCTATGGACAAAAAGCTCATCTGCCAAGCTTTTATATTGCCCTCTGATGTATTTATACATGTTAATTAGATCCCCTCTAAGGCGTCTTTTCTTAAGACTAAATAAACCCAGTTTATCTAACCTTTCTTGGTAAGTGAGACCTTCCATCCCACGTATCAAGTTTGGTGATTGATTAATAGTATTTATTTCTATTAAACATATGTGACGTGTCACAGAGATCTGAGCATTTGTGTCACAACGTCAGAAAGGTTGGAAACCACTGTCCTAGGAGATATCTCAGGAGAAAAGGTTAATTGCATATGAGCCTGTGTGTGTGCGTATACGGGAAGATGATGAAAGGGGGGGGCACAAAAATCAGCTTTCGCTCAGGGCGCTGTGAAACCAAAGGCCGGCCCTGGGTCAGATGTATATCATGGGTGAAGTGCAGGCAGGAGGTGCATCATGGGGGAGAGGCAGGCAAGAGGTGCATCATGGGAGAAGAAGCAAGCAAGAAGTGGCCAGCATCACAAAGTGGATAGCCACCTTTTGTTTATGGCCTTGGGGTGAGATAGTAATTCAGATTGCATTAACAACAATGAATGGAATTCACCTATTTTTAGAGTTGTCTGTAGACGATTTCTACTTTACTTTGTTATTGGAAAATCTATGATGCTTTACAAAATTAGTAACATAGGTGTAACCTGCTTTAAAATGTAACAGTGAAACAACTTTTACCACAAACAATTAAAAACAAATAATAAATCACTCTGTAAACTTACAACCATTCCACATTTTCTTCTTTAACGATTGATAATTGCTGACTGCTTGCCAATTAAATAAGACTGAGCATATTTTCAGCTAACATTTTGTGATGCAGTAAGTATTGTGATTTAGTAAAATACACATGACATATGCAGTGGCATATGCAGTAAGTGATATGTTAGCAAAAGCATATTAAGGTATAAACTGGCTGAGAGACACAATACTTGCAGTAAATGTGCAATTTCTTTGCTTGAATTGCACTTGGATTTGGCAGTGTTTAGCAGGATTGGCCATCTGCCCACTCTCCAAACAAACATCTGTGGAACAGATGAGAAGCCTGAGCTTCACTAGAGCCAGCAGTTGGTAAGTCAGGCAGCTATTTCCCTGCTCTTAACTATTCGATTAACAGCGCTTATAAGCTGATAACTTATCACTCACTGGGAACAGTCAGTTTTACAGGCAAATCATCTGAAAAACATCGACTTGGTGCCTGCCAAAGTATCAGATTACCCCAGTCAGAAGACTAAACACAGAGGAGTTCAGACTATTATTAGCCAGGTCCTGTGCATAAATCGGTAGCCAATTAGGAGTGGATGTGTAGGGTGATCAAGGAGCACCCTGGAGCAAAAAAAGAACACAGACAACGGGAGCCCTAATGGTGTGTTAGGTAACAACAATGTGTAGGATAATGTAATAAATGGTGGTACTCACAAAAGAGAATTGCAAATGGGTAACCGACCATTGAAGGCAGGTGGAGATGAACAAACCCGAATCCACTTGGGTGTCCAGATGAACTGGACTAGGTCACTCTCCAAGTAAAAGAATCTAGATGGTTGTAGAAGTGGTAAACACCTAACCAAATGGAGGGTGGGAAACACAAGTGTGTGTGTGTGTGTGGGGGGGGGGGGGGGGGAGTACAGCAGGCATTTACTTACCTAGAAGTACAGCAGGCATTTACTTACCTAGGAGTACAGCAGGCATTTACTTACCTAGGACTAGGAGTACAGCAGGCATTTATTTACCTAGGACTAGGAGTACAGCAGGCATTTACTTACCTAGGAGTACAGCAGGCATTTACTTACCTAGGAGTACAGCAGGCATTTACTTACCTAGGAGTACAGCAGACATTTACTTACCTAGGAGTACAGCAGGCATTTACTTACCTAGGAGTACAGCAGGCATTTACTTACCTAGGAGTACAGCAGGCATTCACTTACCTAGGAGTGCAGCAGGCATTTACTTACCTAGGAGCACAGCAGGCATTTACTTACCTAGGAGTGCAGCAGGCATTTACTTACCTAGGAGCACAGCAGGCATTTACTTACCTAGGACTAGAAGTACAGCAGGCATTTATTTACCTAGGACTAGGAGTACAGCAGGCATTTACTTACCTAGGAGTACAGTAGGCATTTACTTACCTAGGAGTACAGCAGGCATTTACTTACCTAGGAGTACAGCAGGCATTTACTTACCTAGGAGTGCAGCATGCATTTACTTACCTAGGAGCACAGCAGGCATTTACTTACCTAGGAGTGCAGCAGGCATTTACTTACCTAGGAGCACAGCAGGCATTTACTTACCTAGGACTAGAAGTACAGCAGGCATTTATTTACCTAGGACTAGGAGTACAGCAGGCATTTACTTACCTAGGAGTACAGCAGGCATTTACTTACCTAGGAGTACAGCAGGCATTTACTTACCTAGGACTAGGAGTACAGCAGGCATTTACTTACCTAGGAGTGCAGCAGGCATTTACTTACCTAGGACTAGAAGTACAGCAGGCATTTATTTACCTAGGTCTAGGAGTACAGCAGGCATTTACTTACCTAGGAGTACAGCAGGCATTTACTTACCTAGGACTAGGAGTACAGCAGGCATTTATTTACCTAGGACTAGGAGTACAGCAGGCATTTACTTACCTAGGAGTACAGCAGACATTTACTTACCTAGGAGCACAGCAGGCATTTACTTACCTAGGACTAGGAGTACTGCAGGCATTTATTTACCTAGGACTAGGAGTACAGCAGGCATTTACTTACCTAGGAGTACAGCAGGCATTTACTTACCTAGGAGTACAGCAGGCATTTACTTACCTAGAAGTACAGCAGGCATTTACTTACCTAGGAGTACAGCAGGCATTTACTTACCTAGGAGCACAGCAGGCATTTACTTACCTAGGAGCACAGCAGGCATTTACTTACCTAGGAGCACAGCAGGCATTTACTTACCTAGGAGTACAGCAGGCATTTACTTACCTAGGAGTACAGCAGGCATTTACTTACCTAGGAGTGCAGCAGGCATTTACTTACCTAGGAGTACAGCAGGCATTTACTTACCTAGGAGTACAGCAGGCATTTACTTACCTAGGAGTACAGCAGGCATTTACTTACCTAGGAGTACAGCAGGCATTTACTTACCTAGGAGTACAGCAGGCATTTACTTACCTAGGAGTACAGCAGACATTTACTTACCTAGGAGTACAGCAGGCATTTATTTACCTAGGAGTACAGCAGGCATTTATTTACCTAGGAGTACAGCAGGCATTTACTTACCTAGGAGTACAGCAGGCATTTACTTACCTAGGAAAGCTGCTCTGTCTATATGGACACCTCTGTTTTCTATCCTCTGTGTCGAAGGTTGAAATTCCTGCATTGATATCCTGCTTACCCACAGGGCCGCTTCAAGGGGCAGGGGGCTGGGGACCCCTGCCTCCAATCCTCCCCAAAAGTCAGCCTCTGGGGCCCCCAAGCTTGGTAACATCTGATCCCCATCTCACCCAATGTAAGCAAGCCGCCATATCCACACTGCAACTGACCTGATCGCAATACTTCTGCTCCCTGCTGCCGCTCATCTTCGTCCCATGCAGACACTGGCCGCATTTCCCCCAGAACATAACATGCCACACTATTACTTGTGCAGCTTGCAGGTTTCCTCAAGGCTGCACAAGTAGTAGTGCGGCATGTTCTGGGGAGATTCAGCTGGTGTCTGCATGGGGCAAGATAAACCGCAGGCCGGTAGCAAAGAGCAGAAGTATTGCGATTGGTACAGTAATAACGGTCAGGGCAGTTACAGGGAATAGTCGGGGAGAAGACCTGGTGGGATCCGGCGGTGCGGGGGCCCATGCAGTGGTCGGTGGCCCTGGGGCAATTGCCCCCTTTGCCTCAAATTCAGCACCGGCCCTGACTACCCGGCTGTAAGTCCTTATTAGTGAGGGACTCTATTGTCCAACTGGGTCCCAAATGGAGAAAAACTGTCAGTTGCATAGCTGAATAGTAACTCTTTCAGGCAGAGAAAGAAGAAAAGCCACACAGCACAGATATTTGGGTGCTTGGCACTGTACATACACGTCTATTTCATCATGTCAGGTGTCACTTGAAGTTCACTTTCAGGTGTGCTCAGTAGGCCACCCTCGAGTGTTACGAAATCTTGTGCAATGACTCCTAATTGGATAGGTACTGGCTCTGGCCAACATTCAAACTCTGTTTGCTTACATCTAATGTGGCATACATTACCAGTACACTGTCCAGCCACTATTAAGTGAAAATTACATGAAGCGTCATTGGACTGAACTTTCAATGGGCAAAAAAAATGTGTATTTTATGGTATTTTTTGGTTCTTCAAATGTTACCAGTTTTTATATCCATCTATGCTCAATTAAAGTGAAATTCCAATTATAAACATGTGTAAGTGATGCATATATCTTTTTTTGTGATTTAAAGGGACTCCGAGTAGTGCAGGAACTATGGAAAGATGCATATCATTTTAAAGCTCTCTTTCTCCTCTTTCCAATGATATATAAACTGCCGCCCTACGCCTTTTAGTTTTCGCTATTTTCGCGATTGAAATTGCCGCGGCCGCGATTTCAATCGCGAAAATAGAGAAAACTAAAAGACGTAGGTTGACGATTTAGGTGTCGCCAGAAAGAGGAGAAAGAGAGCTTTAAAATGATGCCCATCTTTCCATACTTACATTGTATTACACAGGGCGACTTTTTCTGCTGAATGGAGCTGCTGACACCGGGGAAAGTGTCGTCCTGTGTAATACAATGTAACTATGGAAAGATGGATATCATTTTAAAGCTCTCTTCCTCCTCTTTCTGGCGACACCTAAATCGTCGCCCTACCCCTTTTCGTTTTCTCTATTTTCGCGATTGAAATCGCGGCCGCAGCAATTTCAATCGCGAAAATAGCAAAAACTAAAAGGCGTAGGGTGGCGGTTTATATATCATTGGAAAGAGGAGAAAGAGAAGTTTAAAATGGTATGCATCTTTCCATAGTTTCTGCACTGCTCGGAGTTCCTTTAAAGTTTCTAAAAATTACCTTACCATCTTAGTGTGCACCCAGCTCTGAATTTCTAAATGTGAGCATGTATTTGTTGTTCTTTTGAAGCCAGGAATCTGTATGCTGTTTTTAATAGAGATGGCCCAGGTCATTTTCCTTTCCTGCATGAGTAATTAGAAACCAATGCTACTTGTGAGCTGAGAGCTCCTCTGAGGGACATTTAATGATTATATACTCATTAAAGTGCTATGGAAGATGTTAGCGCTCAGAGATGGATTAAGATGTAATGAGGACAAGACAAGACAAATAACATTTATATCGCGCTTTTCTCCTGGCGGACTCAAAGCACCAGAGCTGCAGCCACTAGGACGTGCTCTATAGGCAGTAGCAGTGTTAGGGAGACTTGCCTAAGGTCTCCTACTGAATAGGTGCTGGCTTACTGAACAGGCAGAGCCGAGATTCGAACCCTGGTCTCCTGTGTCAGAGGCAGAGCCCTTAACCAGTACACCATCCAGCCACCCAGGGAAGGTAGTAGATTTGGGCCACCTTGTGGTCCTTTTGGTAAGCTGAAGCAGAGAGAGGTAGAAGAAGGTGTCAGATGGGCACCTGGTGGATGATCCCTGATACATAAATAATAAATCTGCAGTAGCTTGCGAATTGGCAGCCGTTTAACATTTCCAAACTGACAGCCTCTGCTAGAATAATTATGGAGGGCGGTGTGTTTATTTGCACAGAAACAAAGTAATAAAACTGAATACATGTAGCCATTAATCCAAGTAAGCTGTAAAACTGAAATGAAGGGACGTGTTCAAAACGTGAAACTTGAAATCTGAAGGTAAAACTAAAGCCATAACATAGTAATAAAAAGCTGCCAAACATCTATGGAGGGTAACAGATCTGCACGGGTTTCCATACTCAGCAGCTCCGTTTACATATAATAAGCCCAGATGCTGATGTGTATAGCCATTCAGGATAAAGGCTACTACACACTTTTAATGTCCTCAAAGTGAAGTGCGTCTCCGCGGCCTGCAGGGCTCTCTGCCTCACACAGCCGAGCACGGACGCACGGCTCCAACCAGGACTAGTGCTCAGCATATTGGTGTTACGCTGTGAGCAAAAGTGTTTTATTAACATTTTTACATTTTACTGTTTGCAATGCTATTCTCTGAAAGCTTCAGTTCTGCTTTACCAGCTCCAGATGTTACTGTGTTATCTTTCTTTTCAAAGTTTCTTTATTAGTGTAATCAAAAGCTCAGGTACAATAATAATGCCAAAGCTCTTCAGGTATGCAAAAATTAATGAAACAGAGAAAATTTCCAGTAAACAACATTAAAGTGAGCCTCCAGACTAAAAATCGACTCAGCAGCACTTAAAAGGCCTGGTGTTTAACAGTTTCACAGAATCAGAACTTTGTTTCTCTTATCCAAGCCTCATTTTTAGCTGCACAGAAGAAAACTGCCCGGGCTTTTTTTCCCCTGATGCTGTGCAAAGCATGATGGGATTTCTGATGTTGTTGCTCTCGTTCTGCTGTTTTGGTTCTTTTGGTGTTTTTTACATTTTGAATTTGACATTTGAAGCCTAGCGTGTGCAGCTGGGAGGGGTTATCAGGACACAGGACAGTTGGAATTGTGTCTCCTGCACCTTGTCACCTCCTTTCAACCAAAAAGATGGCTGCCCCATGACAAAGATAGCAGCCCCCATGAATCACAAACATTTGCCTGTTCTTTTAAAACAGGGTGGGTAAAAAATTATATTACCTATCTATTCTAATTAACATAACTAACGTAACTTAATGACAGTATGTTTGTTTAGGCTGAAGTTCCCCTTTAACCATCAAAGGACAGTTTCGATCATTACCAGGTATACACAGTACACTTTTGCCTTTTATATCTTGGATAACTAAACAGTGGGGCAGGTAGTACATCGTACCCCTCCCCTTAGGAGCAACTGACTACACAAATACTCTATTATTCCCCACATATTTCCCCTAAATATTCTCACATGTTAGTACTGAAAGGGTGACTTTTAATATTGGTTTTAACCAGCTCAGGCATGAAGGCTGGGCATTTTCAATAAGGCCACCTGAAAACAAACCGAAAGTGAACATTTTTTATGAGATAATGAATTGTATGTTTAAGAAATGGTAAAAAGAACATTAGTAACCCAGAACTAAGTCTCATGTTTATATTTTCAGTTTCAGAATACTGTTTTTTTGTTTGGATTCTAAACAGCAGCTGTGAAAGTCTGATGTAAAATCTCTAACAAACAAAAGTAATGAACTTTTGCACTAAAATCTGATCAGTAGGCTCTACTCAACCAGATAAAACTCTGTAAGCATTTATTTACTTATCAGAAATCCATACCAAATTTGACAAGCTGTTTGACACGATTATTTGCATAGAGAACTACTCTCGTCTTTTTAACAATTGCTGTACTGGTAAACAGACAGGGACTTCAGACAATTTCTGAGTAGGGCTATTACTATTTGTACCTTTAAATAAGAAACACCGAGAGCCCAATATAGTGTAATATGTATTGGAAGCCGTGGATAAATGTAAGTGTGAGATGAATATACAGTACTCACAAACATGGGTTACCTCTTAGGCAACCACTGTAGATGCAGGTGAGGAGATTAAACCTGTCCTCGCTCAGGATTAAGTTGTCGCTCTCCGTAGATCAGAAAGTAGGGGTAGGTCACCCCTCCCCCATGGGTGGACACAGTATTATTGTAAGAGAACAAAGTCGCCAGCAGGATAAAAGGTAATAAAAGTTTTAAAATTTGCTGGGAGGCAGTGGTGGACTTACCTCCAGAAAGCAGACTCAAAATACTGTCTGAATTAAACAAATACATTTATTATTGGTACCCCAAAAGATGCAATGCGTTTCACAGGCACAGCCCGCTTCATCAGCGCCTCTGCACACAGAGGCGTTATTCGTGCTACTGACGAGCTACTGTTAGTCCCCTATCTTATTGCCTGATCAAGTGGGCGGTGATTGCGAAACGCGTTGCACCTTTTGGGGTACCAATAATAAATGTATTTGTTTAATTCAGACAGTATTTTGAGTCTGCTTTCTGGAGGTAAGTCCACCACTGCCTCCCAGCAAATTTTAAAACTTGTATTACCTTTTATCCTGCTGGCGCCTCTGTTCTCTTACAATAATATTTGTACCTTTGTTTCTTTCATCCTGTTATATGTGGCTTCAGGTACTCTTTAAGTTGGTGCTTGCTATAAATTTTCTGTATACTAACTCATTTTTTGTAATTTGTTTGTGGCTTTGAAAGGCCACTACTCTGGCTAGAATCGTGGCTTTGTAATTAAGTAGGTCTAAAACTCCCATTCCCACTTTTTCTTGGGGTAGTCCAGCTTCGCCCTGCTCAGCCTCATCACTCTGTATGTCTCAGGATAAAGCTTATAAATTTAATTACACTTGGAGCCAGGTTAGTTTAATCCCTATTAGAAAAGTCTAAAACGCGTTCAACAGTTGTAGAAAAAGTATTCACTTTGATGGTTGCTGCTCTATTGAACCAAATCAAAGCTTTCTTGTCTAGCCCCAGATTCTTATTGGTTTTGATCAAAAGATTGGATTTGTCCTGAGTTAGTTGAAATACCTGATATTCAATTGCTTTGGTTTCCCACTGCAAAAGGAAATTGCTAGTTCACCTGCTGAGCATCACTGGAGACAGGAATATATTTAAAGCATATGACTGAGCAGGTTATTTTAGGATTCAAAATTTGTCTACATTTACTGAGCTCTTCAGTTACATTAGGAATTGCCATTTGGGATAGTGAAGAGCAACATATTCATCTGCAAACGTGTTTTTTGTGTTTTTTTAACCTCAGTCTACAATTAAACCTTCACAAATGATATTGTAACGACAGTCAGCAGCAGGTGATACAGGCTAACCTAAGAAGCAGAGACTGTCTCAGCATGAGAGACAAGTCAGGGTGATAACTGGAGCAGAAGATCACAGGTAGTTACACAGGAGCACTGTAAAAACAGGGCAGGAGGTTTGGGTGCAGAGGCGCCACCATAGGCTGTAATAGGAATTACGGCTATAGCAGTGTTCAGCGAGTAATTTGGGTGCCGTCAAAAGACAGAGCACAACTTACAACAAAACACTGTAATTCAGCTGCCAGCATATAGCTGGAAGCCGCAATACACCTTTACCCCACTGTCCATGGTGGGCTGGAGTAGTAATTAGCGCTACCGGACTTGTGCAGGAGAAGGGTGAGCAGTTTATCAGCTTTACCCTGCGCCCAAATCTCCTATATAATAGGTACGCAGTTAGACAAGACCAGGTTACAACAATATACAGGATCAAGCAATAGCAGATTGCAGACAAAAGAACTATCCACACTCCCTGCTGCCAGGAAATAGCATATATAGGAAGTATGTTGGTATTTTCGCCTGCAGTTTCTGGCTCATGCACCTTGTGCCTAGGCAGTAGGCACATGAAGGCTGAGCTGATATGATACGGTAACAGTAATGCGCACCCCTGAACAATGGGAATACTGGGAATACTTAGGGGCCACAGCAGGGTGCTGAGACAGAGAAGCTGTGTGCTGCTAGAAGTATACAGTAAAAGGTTTTAAGGAACACAACAGGGGAAGAAGCGCCCAGGAAAAATAAACTACATTAAAATGACCTTGAAATGAAAAAAGTGCCCCTAGGGCATACTTACCTCAGGAGGAGGAAGCCTCTGAATACAAAAGAGGTTTCTCTTGTCATCCTCCGCAGCCCCATTCTAGAGTTAGGACGCTCCAAAGAGAGCTTGTTGACAGCTCATGCAGGTGGACTAGCACAGTCCCACTCTGGCTGGATCGGGTCCGTCCACGCCACTGCACAGGCGCTCGGTTATTTCTGCCAGAGCCCAAGGGGGACGGTACTAGTGCACATGCCCAGGGAGGCCACTCTACAGGGGTCCTCGGACTGGAATGGGGCTGCGGATGAGGATGGGGAAGCCTCTTTAGGATCCAGTTTAGAAATCTTAAAATTGAAAGAAGGAGGCGGCTTTACCTATGTGATGACACAGAAAAGGGAAAACAGGTAAATTAAGTTCCTGTGAACTATGGCATAGCCAAATACCCTTAATTTCCCTTTCAATCTCTGTGTCATCATTGAGGTAAGCCACCGCCTACTTTCAATTTTAAAGGTTTTTCATGAATTTTATTTTTCCTGGGTGCCTCTTCCCCCTGTTGTATTTAATACCCTTCTTTGAAGAGCGGTCATAGGCCAGCTCCTCCTTATAGCTGCTCTGTTTTTGTTGTGAGAGAGTTCACCAAAATACAACGAAGATCACTTTACCTGAGTGGAGATGGATTATTCTCCACATGCTTCGTTAGTTGGTTGCCCTTCATAGCAACCTAATTTTGTGAGTATCCCCCTCTTTTACCAATTATTCTCGTTATTTGAATGTTCTGCACCCCCCTAGACTCTTGTTAACTGTTTTTATTTTTAAAGTATCTATTCCTTATATCTCACAGGTTTTAACCACTACAGGACCACTGCTAGTTTTAAAACGTCCTCTTTGCCCTGTTAATGGCAAACAGATGGTTTAATACATATGCGCTTCCACCGCTTGTACCCACAGAGACTGACAAATATTTGATTGGGGAACAGGAACAGGTGTTCTCTGAGCCAATCAAAGTTCTTGTGAGGGAAAGATGGCTCCAACGAGAAGCCAATGATCTTTCCTGTACCAACACTGCCTGTGTGCTTTGAATTCTGTTCAGAGCACGCAGAATAGTATGTGTAGGAACTTCTAGTGGTAAAAAATACACATTTTACAATTAATTTTACACTACATAAATTAAATAAAGTGTATTGAAACCTCCTCCCCCCCCCCCTTCCCTGCCCTCCATAGTTACCAAAATAAAACACTTAAAAAAAGTGAGAGCATTTAAAAAAAAATGTCCCACTATCCGAAAAAGTACCAGGGAATGAACTACCTCATCACTAAGGGCCCTAAGGGCCGGCCCTATAGGTACTTGTTAAAAAAAAAAAAAAGAAAGGTCTCTATTTGTATAAACGTAGATAATGATAAAAGACGAGAATCGCCCTCAGTGTCTCGACATGTGTCTGTCTGACAACATACAACAATATTGTGCTTTCATACACTGTTGCATAAATGACACAGGGTGTCGTTGCTGATCCCCCTCCACTCCCATAAATCGATCAGAAGTGAGGTGTAGCTGGCCCTGCCACAGACAGCGAATATCAGTGCATGCAAAGTAAAGCAGATGGAGCTGCTGTGTGCAATTGCAGCATCCAAATGTCTAAAATACCTCTCACAGCACAATACAATAAAAGAGGGCGGGGGTAGGGACTCTACCGACAACTACATGGTTGCTATACAAAATTTACAGTGCTACTATAGCTATTGACAGGTTTCACCAACACGGCTTCATCAGAAAAGTGACATAGTGCACGTGCTATATACAACAAATATACATCCTCCCACTAGCTGTACAAATGGACAGAGTATCCCCCTACATCCCTCAAACAGCCCAAGTCAGAGACAAATATATCTTTGTAAACTTGCACCAAAACAAACCCGGCGATCATCCCCTGGAGTGTACCAATAAATCTACTTTGTTTTGAATACACAGCTTATTGTGTCTGCTTGTAGGAGGTAAGTCCACCACGGTAACAGTAAAAAAGGGCGCAGGAGGCTAGTGGACAAATCGGGCGCCGCCATTCACTCCTATAATAAATATCGTTTAATGGGCGCCCAATAGGAAAAAAGGGCGCCGGAGAAAAATAACGTTTTAAAAGCGGCGCCCGGAGACTTAATGTTTTATTACTGCTTCTCATGATTACACATTATTTAATGATTTATACATTTTTAAATATTATTTTTAAACGAAAAACAGTACAATATTTTTTTTCAAACATTATTTTTAAACGAAAAACAGTACAATTTTTTTTTAACATTATTTTTAAACGAAAAAACCAACAGGGGGGTCTTAGGTTTAGGCACCAACAGGGGGGTCTTAGGTTTAGGCACCAACAGGGGGGTCTTAGGTTTAGGCACCAACAGGGGGTCTTAGGTTTAGGCACCAACAGGGGGGTCTTAGGTTTAGGCACCAACAGGGGGGTCTTAGGTTTAGGCACCAACAGGGGGGTCTTAGGTTTAGGCACCAACAGGGGGTCTTAGGTTTAGGCACCAACAGGGGGGTCTTAGGTTTAGGCACCAACAGGGGGGTCTTAGGTTTAGGCACTAACAGGGGGGTCTAGGGGTTAGGGGTAGGTACAGGGAGGGTTACTTAGGCACCAACAGGGGGGGTCTTAGGTTTAGGCATCAACAGGGGGGTCTAGGGGTTAGGGGTAGGTACAGGGAGGGTTACTTAGTAATTTTTTTTTTAAACGTTATTATACGTTTCACTATTTAAACGAAAGATTAACGTTTTTACAATTGCCGATTTAATGCACATTATTTAATAATTTATAACTTTATAAAACATTAATTTTAAACGAAATACAGTACAATACATTTTTAAACGTTATCCATGCTTATCGTTTAAAACCCCGCGCCCTTTTTTCCCAGCGCCCCTTTTTAATGTACGCGTCCACCACTGCCTCCTAAGCATTTTTTAACTTCTTAATAATTGATTTTATCTTTTTGGCGCCTCTGTCTTCTATTACGTAATATAATATCCACCCCTGGTGGAGGGAGATACTCCTTTCTTTCTTCTTGTCTACAGAGAACAACTTCTTAACCCTGAGTGAGGACAGGATAATCTCCCCACCTGCCTTTACAGTGGTTGCCTGGAGGTAACCCTGGTTTGTGAGTATATCGTTGTACTCTGATTTATATAACCCATCCATCAGTACCCACTACACTATATTGGGCTCTCAGTTCTCTCTTTTTTACATATACCAAAACAAACCCGGATTTTTGCCCCACTTTTTCCCTTTGATGCCCCATTCAACTTATCTGAGGTTGTTGAGTTCCGGTACAGCATTTCCTGGGAGCTAAGCCATAGTCAAACCCAAGTTCCCTAGAAAGTCTGCCACTATCTTCCCTCTTTTACTAGAACACTCTCTCTGCAAGTTGTACATTTGCTCATAATATATCTTGAATTAGTTGCCTATTTCCTCTGGCTGTTATGTCAGAGTACCATCTTGCTTTCTGGCACAGTTAATATGTCGTCTCAGAGTTTTATTTCTCAGACCTCTTTGCCAGATTTCTATCTAGCTTTCTGCCTAGTACACAGAATGTTTCAGTGTATCTGAGTTCTCAGTAGAAAAAGATATACTCACCCGGAGGAGCCGCACATGCACAGAAGCGACTGAGCCAGATTACCGAGACTAATTGTGGCCAAACGTAGGCACTCGGGAGGACGGCGAGGGATGCATCAGTGCTCATGGGGCTGGAGGAAGCCCCGGGTGAGTATAAAAATCTTTTTATATTGAGATCTCAGGTTTACATTATGAAGAATTTCCCATTTTGTATTGTTCTTTAAAAATGTTCCTTGCTGGTTTTTAAATGTAAATAGGTAAAATCAGCGATTGTTAATGTAAAGACACCAGTTCTTTGGTTTTATAAGTAACACATTTAGTCTCACGGTCCAGGGCTGGATTTGTATATTTTACCACCCACAGCCCACTGCCACTGAGTTTTTTAAACTCAAACTTAAACTTTTATATACTCGAAAACAAGTTGCCCTCGTGTATAAGTCGACTACAATATTCGACCCATTTAAGCTGGAATTTGTTTATTGGCTCAAGTATAAGTCTACCCAGCAACATTAATGGCTGAACTTGGGGAGCAGGAAGAATTAACAGCTGCACTTGGGGCACAGGAGGGGTTAATGACTGCACTGCATACAGTACTGCAGCCATTAACCCCTCCTGTTCCTTCAGTGTAGCTAATAACTCCTCCAGGCCCCCAAGTGCAGCAATTATTCACCCCCCTTCCTGCAGCCCAGTATCTTCCCCCTGCCCCTTCCTTGTTAATTGCTGTGGCCAGGACTTTCAGACCTGTGTTTTCTTGGAATTTCCTTTATCAAGAAAGTGTCCCTTACCACTGGGTAAATTGCTGCAAATAGGAATGTCACTAATAGTATACACATTACTCAGTGTGCTCAGTGTTGCTGTGACTTGTGTATGAGTCAACCCCTATACTTTTATTTAGTGAGTCAGCCCTACATTTCTAGACGTATACTAAAATATATATGGTAAATCGGAACTGAACATAAACTGGGGCCGCTCCAGGATGGGGCACACAGGTTCAAAAACCTGTGACAATCGCCTCTCAGCACACTGGTGCCTCTAGGCCTGTGCATAGTGTGCCTAGTTCTAAATCCGGACCTGCGTGTGTCCAGGTACAGTACTTTGACCATACAGCATTTTGAATCTGAAACCTACAGTCAAAGGAATGTGGCTAGTTGAACATACATGGGGCTTCTTCTTGTAGTCCTTCTGGTCCCTTGCCGTCGTTCTGCTCTGCTCCACTCAGCTGCTGTCTCCTCTGACAGCTGTATGCCCAGCCCCAGGCCACGTGCCACCTTGATCGCACTGATGTAGCCAGGAGCGTTCTGCACTTGCGCAGTTCATAAAAATAGTAGCCTGCGACTGGCCCCTTTCTTTCACTTTAGATTCCTTTACATTTTTTTACGTTCATTCGACTGTGGGAGTAGATATGAGCAGGACCACAATGCAAGATATATTAACTTTTGCATGATTTATCATGCTCTTTTAATTAAGAATTCAAATTACAACTCAGAGATATGCAGTGTAATAAATTAATTTATTGTTATTCTTTAAAAAAAAATAAATCCTGAATTGAAAATTTCAGAGATATACTTTTCAAAAGATATTTATTTAAAAAAAAATATTATGCTGCAGCTTAAAGGAGAACTGTAGTGAAGTGAGAGGTATATAGACTGGTATTGCTTAAAAGGAAATCAATATGGCAGCCTCTATATATCTCTCTCACTACAGTTCTCCTTTAAAGTGAACCCGGGGTGAGGCTGCCATGTTGATTTTTTTTTTTAAACAAGACTAGTTGCCTGGCAACCCTGCTGCAGTTGCCTGGCAATTGGCTGCAGTAGTGTCTGAATAACACTAGAAACCTAAACAGCATATGCTTGTTCAGAGTCTATGCTTTGGATCCTAATGAGGCTTCCCCCTTCCTCCTGTGCAGCACGGATTCAGCGCTGGGACCCCCGGAGAGCAGCAGCAGCAATA
Source organism: Hyperolius riggenbachi (assembly GCF_040937935.1). NCBI lineage: Eukaryota > Metazoa > Chordata > Amphibia > Anura > Hyperoliidae > Hyperolius > Hyperolius riggenbachi. The sequence goes on from NC_090652.1 coordinate 255,381,157, forward strand.
TTTACCTTTTGGGATCCAGCGCAGGCGCAGTACCATCTTTCTCTTGGGTCCAGCAGAAATAGCCTAACCCGATCAGATTCGCTCTACTGCGCAGATGACTCATGCTTGTGAAGTAGAGTGGACATGATCAGGCTCGGGTATTTCAGTTGGAACCAGAGGGGGTAGATGGTACTGTGCCTGCACTTGATCCTAAAGGTAAATATTGCTGAATGCTGCGCCTGCACGCATCTGCCGAAAAGTTCGTTGCCAGATTTTCAGGGGGGGACCAGCACTGGATCGGGGCTACAAAGGAGGACGGGGGAAGCCTCATTAGGATCCAGAGGCATCCCCCTCCCAAGGTACGTTTTTTTCCTTACAGATTCTCTTTAAGTACTTCATTTAGGAATCAAACATTTTGCAAATTACACTTTCCTCACTTTATAACAACACCACTTTTTGAAGTAGGATGAAACTTAAATGTAGTCTATGATCTAAGGCTGGATTCCAAGAGGCGGGTTGCATAAAACACATATTATAATGAATGTGAACTATAATGGAGACTGGTCATTTATACAAAGCCTGCATGCAATGAGTTAGATTAACGCTATTGGTTTCAACACAGTACTGTGAACAGCCATATAGAATTGTATGGGCAGAAAGTTGACATGCAGAATTATTCTGCAACATAGTACTGTGAACTAGCCCTCAAGTATTAAATGCAGCATAAAACTAATAGCTAAACACATATGGCTAGTTTTCAAGTTAATGGAAGGGTTAATATTTCAACATTTCCCTCCATTTAAAAGCCAATGAATAAGATAGCCATTGCCTACCATAATTATCAGATTGACTTGAGCTGTACTCTGCGTAATTAACACAGAAAAGTTTCTGCTGTGTACAGGTGGGAAGCAGAGAACTTTCTTTCCTTTAGAGTAGGAACACACTAGGCAGAATCGCATACACATTTTCCACTGCTATGGAAAACGCATATGCGATTCTGCCTAGTGTGTTCCTACCCTTAAAAGGTGGCCAGACATCAGTGGACTTGGCAGCCGTTTGACCATCAGATTCAATAATTATTAGCTAATCTGATGAAAATTTGTGCCGCCAAAAGCATGCCCGGGTTGACAATTCAACCAATTTTGAGACCAATTTCAGACCGAAACTCCTCTAGCACTAAGCCAAAAAATGGCACCTAGTTCACCAGAAACCATTGCAATACATAGGCCCAGTGCACACCAAAATCCTCTAGCACTAAGCCAAAAAGTGGCACCCAGTTCACCAGACACTGTTGCAATACACAGGCCCAGTGCACACCAAAATCCTCTAGCAGATCTGCAAAATGCTAGCGATTTTTGGAGCAGATTTCAGAGCGATTCCAGGCATGGTTAGAGACATTTTCTAAACATGCCTAGTGTTTTTTGGAGCGTTTTTGTGTAGCAGATTTCATATATTGTTACAGTAAAGCGGTTACTGAACAGCTACTGTAACAAAACCCCTGGAAAACCGCTCTGATCTAGCATTTTCAGAGCAGTTTTCCACTTTCCTATACTTTAACATTGAGGTAGAAACGCCTCCAAGATCTAAAAAATGCTGCAGCTCCCGAGTTTGCGTTTGTGGAAAAAACAAACCTCTCTGGTGTGCACCAGCCCATTCACTTTCATTAGCCAAATGGTTTCCCCTGCAAGCGTTTTAAAAAAACGCTTCAGAACCGCTCTGGTGTGCACCAGCTCAGACTCCCGGCATTATCAGGCACTGATCTAATAACAGCTGACCAGCTGGAAAAGCTTAGTGAGGGAGTGAGGGACAGGCACAGTTTATGAAGCAGGCACTCTGTAAATAGTTGCATACAGGTTCTTTTTATGTAGAAAGAGCTGTGTTTAACTGTTTGAATGCTGGTCGGTTACTATTTTTTTTGTGGTAGTAGGTTTTTAGGGCGGAAATAATCCTTTCAGAGCAAAGAAGACATGCTGAGTTTCATACCACTTTAACACTGGGATGTCTAGGCATGACAAAGTGACCATGATAATGTGACAGGTGTTCCATTCCAGCTCTTGCCAATTAAAGCCACTATGTGCCTGATATGTCATTTATTTTCTATTTATATAATGATTATCACCACTGGAAAATATATACGGTAATTGCACACATTTACTAGGTTGTTCCCTTATTTATCATTTTACATGGCAGGCATGATAAAAAAGCAAGCTAAGGTAGAGAAAAATACCAAACGAAGAGGAGTAGATGGGATGTCACATTAAACGAGATGAGCAAACTTGCCCAATTTCATTTCAATTAGAATTTCAAAAAATACAAATAGAAAAAGCTATAACGTATCTTTAAAATGAAAAGTTGTTTTTTTATTTAAGAATTCAAAATCCAGGGATATCTCAAAAATGACTCCCTAAGTTCAAATAAAAAAAGAGTTTTTAGACCACTTTCGGAAACCATGAATAACCTCATTATAGCTAGCCCACTACATAAAACCCTCGGTGTGTATGCTAATTTTGTGAAGATAAGATCATAGTTTTCAAAACAAACCAGGTTTTTAAGGTTTGGCTTTAAGAGGCCATCACTACAGATCCCCTCCATGTTGTGATGAGTAGAAATTCAATAACCATCCTAAATCTAGTTGGGTAAGAGGCCCTCTTGACGAGACAAACTTGGCAGAATCCAAATACAATTTCAAATAGATGTCGTCTATGTTGTATTATAGAATATATTATTTATTTAATTTTTTGTGTCAAACGCCAGCTGCAAATTAGACTTAGCTTAAACAGAGCTTTCCCAATGTTGGGAGAGTTTTTGCATCGTGGTTCACTTTTTTAGATATAGGTAGCTAATTAAAAATGCTTTAATTAATAGTCTAATAGTATACAGTGCTGCCCATACTTATTCATACCCCTGGCAAATTTTGACTTAAAGTTACTTTTATTCAACCAGCAAGTAATTTTTTTATAGGAAACGACGTAGGGGTCTCCCAAAAGATAATAAGATGACGTACAAGAGGAATTATTGTGGGAAAAAAGATTTCTCAGCTGTTATTTACATTTGAGAAAAAAGTCAAAATTTGCCAGGGGTATGAATAATTATGGGCAGCACTGTATGTAGTCTATTAATCAAGACAAGATATAAAGGAACAAAACAAAATAGAAAGAAAAAAACAATGAAACCAGCAAACATAACAAACTCCCCATAGAACACATACATCTTCTCCAGACTCTTGCCTGCCACCCCTTTTCTTATCCTGTCGGTAGCCTAAACCTTATAATATTATAATACTCTGCTATTCCAGATGTATTCCCATCTTTAAACCCTAGCTGAGAAAGCCCATCATCCTTCCACAATTCATCACTAAAGAAGGATGTCATTTTTTAATCCCCTCTTCCACTGAACGAAGGTCGGGGCTCCTCTAATTTCTTATAATTAGTCTTCTTGCTACATTTGCAGTCGATTTGCCATCAGATTCGACCAACAGATAGATCCCTCTCTGATCGAATCTGATCAGAGAGGGATCGTATGGCTGCCTTTACTGCAAACAAATTGTGAATCGATTTCAGCATGAAACCGTTCACAATGTGTGGTGGTGGTGGTGCTGCTGCTCAATCCCCCCCCCCCCCCCCCTCATACATTACCTGCTCCGCCGGCACGACTCCCCAGGCCTCCGCTGTCTTCTTCTCCGCTCTGGTCTGGTCTCCGGGTCCGGCATGCTTCACTTCTCCCTGTCTGGGGGAAGTTTAAACAGTAGAGCGCCCTCTACTGTTTAAACTTCCTGTCCCGGCGGAAAGTTCAGTGAAGCATGCCGGACCCGGAGACCAGACCAGAGCGGAGAAGACAGCGGAGACCTGGGGAGTCACGCCGGCGGAGCAGGTAATGTATTGCAGCTGTATTGCGTCGGGCACTCGAACGCCGCTAGCGACGTGCTCCCTACCCGCGGGCGATCGACGGTAATTTCCCGCACGGAGCGATTGACAGGATCGATCTATTTCGGGACGAAATAGATCGAAATTTAGCGTATAGCGTGAACGATGTGACAGCAGATTCGATCCCAGTGATCGAATCTGCTGTCGATCGGCGGCGAATCGGCCTAGTGTATGGCCAGCTTAAACATAGTAGATGTCCTAGATCTTCCTTTACAGCAACCGGAACTCCAAAGGTCACTAAAACAACATTGAATTCCATATTAGGCAGATAAGATGTATTGTACAGAAGGCCTCCAACTCATCCAGAATCTTCACACTACAGGGCATTCCCTCATCACATGCAAAAACCAACCAATCACCTTTCTAGGATTTTGTCCGAGAAAGGTTACTGGGGAGACGCCTTCCTTCCAATGCCATTCCACTATTCTCTTTATAAAAATGGCTGCATCGAAGGGTGGGAGGATATGGTTGAGCCTAATGAATAGAGTACATTTAGTGACTCTAGCATTAAATATTGTGCACTTGATGAAATTGTTTTAAATAACACCTGAAGTGATAGGGATTTGGAGGCTACCATATTTATTTCCTTTTAAATAATACCAGTTACCTGGCAGCCCTACTGATCTCTTTCAATGCAGTAGTATCTGGATCACACACCTGAAACAAGCATGCAGCTAATCCACTCAGACTTCAGTCAGAAACATTTGATCTTCATGCTTGTTCAGGGTCTAAAGGCTCGTACACATGTCTGATGAAAGGCAACGACTGCACACACGCTGTACTGTCTGCTGAAAGCCCGCCCAGCAGGAGGTGACGACGGACCCGTTGTTGCCTTTCATCAGACGTGTGTACAAGCCTTATGGCTAAAAGTATTAGAAGCAGATAATCAGCAGGACAGAAAGGCAACTGGTATTGTTTAAAAGGAGATAAATATGGCAGTCTCCATATCCCTCTTAGTTTAGGTGTCCTTTAAGTAGATCACTACCGTACGATAAATCTTCACTCATCTTTAGTGTTATTATAAACGTGGATGCCAGGAACTATCTATAGTGTATCGGACGCTGTCCAATGGAACCTCTATTGAAATAAACCCGTGAGTGTTTTATGATCCATTTATTGTAACCGTTTTAGTTCACCCATCTAGTGCAGGGAGGTTGTAGAAATACACAAAGTGAATTTCAGGTACCAATTTTGTCCACTTGAGGGTGGATTTAACACCTGCAAAAAAATATCTTGGACTTTTGGTACTGAATGTACAATTGATGGCAAGAAGGATTTACCCACAAAAAAAGTTCAAGAAGGGGCAAAAACAGTGGAACATGACCTGAAAGTAACAAGTAACATGACTTGAAAGTAACAAAGTCACAGGTCTATTTGCTAGTCTTACTTAAAGCACTGTAGATATGACACAAGTCAAGTCCTCAAATCCAGATTCCTTCACTGTCAAGTTTGTTGGTGAGCTGCCGTCCCAAAAGGTCAAGACAGAATACCCGTTTTGTTCATTTTCCTACAACAGTCATTCTGTCCACTGCTGATTTAAAACATCTTAGGAACATTTTCATTACATCCACGCTGGTAAAAATACGTACCGTAAGTACAAGCCACCAAAAATACTACCATAATTACTACCGTAATTAAAACCACATGCCGTGTGACAAATCAAAATGATATACCTAAAACATAGTTGGTTTCTGGCACAGTTTCTTCTTATACTGCAAAATTCAACCTCCTTGACACTAAATTGCAGTTGAATTAACAGATGTTCAATTAACCAGTCAAATAAGCAGTCACATTCCATTTCTTTCTTACGTCTTACAAAAAATGCTAACACAGTGCTCAGAAACTTTTCTGTATTTCTGAATCGTTTTAAGGAAACTTTTTAGTTGCAAAGGAAAATTGGCTACATGGAACTCCTGCCAGAGATGTCTGTATTAAGATTATAGCTGAGCTCATGACTGGTACTGTGTAAGAGATGCTTTCAGCAATTGGTCATTGCAACGGGAAAATACATCATATTGGGGAAGGGGGCAGAGGCAATGTAATGCAGAGTTTCCCATCTTTTCTACACAAAATAAGGAGTGCTTTAAAGGGACACTGAATAATAAAAAAAAGGATATAATGAATTGGTTGTGTAGTATGGATATTTACTAGAATATTAGTAGCAAAGAAAAAATTCTCTTTTTTATTTTTAGTTATATAGTGTTTTTTTTTTTTTATAACATTGCATAATTCTCTAATATTTGCAGTTTACACACTACTCAGCATTCTAAATAATTTTACAGAGCAGGCCAGTGAACTATTGATCTGTCCTCTGGAGAGAAAAAGAAAATAGAGTGATTGACAGTTGAGATAACAAGCTTCAGAAGACAGAGCTCTCTGCGACTTTGAAAGTCGTGGAGCTCAATGGCTCTTTTGCATAGATAACAACTGGAGTTTCTTAACTCTTCCTGTACTGGAAACAATATTAGACTTATGTCTCTGCTGCTAATGTTTTATTTCTTAGCTGTACTACACATACAAATCATCATAATTTTTTTTCCGTTTCAGTGTCTCTTCAAGTATTTGATTATTTACTTTGCCATTACCGGTCTCCAGATAAAATATATTTTTGGCTGAACTGAACTGCAAATTATTAGTTGAACAGACTTTGAAGTGTCACAGTAACCAGTAAAAAATGTGCTGGATCTTTCACCAACTTTTTTTTTTTAAGTCCATCTAGAGAAATATTTTTTTTCCCATCCTTGCACTGTGAAGGCCCCTTTCTTAACATAATCCCTATATCCTCATGAAGCTCCAATGATGGCATTTTGGGTTTCCACCTGGGGTCCTGCTGCTTTCTAGAACACGGCTCTGCACCATCACAGTGTCCCGGCCTCATGTAACTTTACACAGTTATTTATTGCATCTCGCCCCAGTGCACGCTTACGTATATATCAGTGCACGCTTACTAAATGGCAAAATAAAAAGGCCAGGATAGCACTTAATGGGTTTCCAAGCTGCAGAACATAGAAATGAGTAAGCGTGATAGTTTATGTTTGCTCATCTCTTCCAGGTCAGATATCTTGATACGTAAGGCAGTGGAGTGAAAAAAGGAGGATGAAAGTAGTAGGGAGCAACAGCAATAATCATGGGTGGTTGGGTGACACTTTGCACATGTGATAGAGAGGCAATCGGAGGGTTGGGGGGAGAGGAGGCTCCCAGATCATTCCTAAGCACTACAGACAGGCAAGTTATAAAAACAAGCTTGGGGAAGGGGGGGGGGGGCTAATGCCACCATGCTTGTGTTAAGCCTCTTGATGGCATTGATGACATGGATCTCGGTTCTCAACCAGGGATAGTCTTTCTAAAATTCCTTCTTGTGTTTCGCATTCATAGGATTAAATGCATGCCTCTCTTGTGCTTGCAAAACATCTACCTAGCCTAGCCTTAAGCTACGTACACACATACGACAACGGTCGTTCGTTGTGAATGACGAACGATCTTTTATTTGACCAAAGAACGACCTAAGTAAAGTTAGCTTTTAAAGGTGTGTAACGATCTGATCGTTTGTTAATGAATGATCCGGAACAACATTACATACTGTTGCTGGAAGTGACATCATAGCAAGTTCCGCCCACACGGTTCAAGCGGTTCAAAACGTACGTTACACTGTAAAACTAACGTTACGTATATTACAGTACAAGATTTCATACTGTAGGTATGTAGGTAGAGCATTTACATAATATAGCGTTGACAAAACATACAAAGATACACTCTGCCCTGTTAAAATGACAATTATGGTATAATTATGTAGCAATTAACGTGTCACAGGACACATTCCTAGAACAAACGTTACATCACGAAAAGAAACTGTTGTGCTTGCGCATAAAAATGAAAGGTTCTATGGAGATATAACGAAATGCACATGTCAGTGCACGCTTACTAAATGGTAAAATAAAAAGGCCAGGATAGCACTTAATGGGTTTCCAAGCTGCAGAACATAGAAATGAGTAAGTGTGACAGTTTATGTTTGCTCATCTCTTCCACGTCAGATATCTTGATAAGTAAGGCAGTGGTGTGAAAAAAGGAGGATGAAAGTAGTAGGGAGCAACAGCAATAATCATGGGTGGTTGGGTGACACTTTGCACATGTGATAGAGAGGCAATCGGAGGGTTGGGGGGAGAGGAGGCTCCCAGATCATTTCTAAGCACTACAGACAGGCAAGTTATAAAAACAAGCTTGGGGAAGGGGGGGGGGGGGGGGGGGCTAATGCCACCATGCTTGTGTTAAAGGGAAGGTCCAAGCAAAAAAAAAAAAATGAGATTCACTTACCTGGGGCTTCTACCAGCCCCATGCAGCCATCCTGTGCCCTCGTAGTCACTCACTGCTGCTCCAGTCCCCCGCTGGCAGCTTTCTGACCTCGGAGGTCAGGGCCAAATTGCGTACATTTTTACACATTCCCGCTAGTGCAGGAACATTAACACATACATTTTTACGCGTTAGTGGTGAAACGCGTAAATTTTTGTTCCTGCACTAGCTGGAATGCGTAAAAATGTATGCAATGTGGCCCTGACCTCCGAGGTCAGAAAGCTGCCAGCGGGGAACTGGAGCAGCAGTGAGTGACTACGAGGGCACAGGATGGCTACATGGGGCTGGTAAAAGCCCCAGGTAAGTGAATCTCATTTTTTTTTTTTTGCTTGAACCTTCCCTTTAAGCCTCTTGATGGCATTGATGACATGGATCTCGGTTCTCAACCAGGGATAGTCTTGCCAAGATTCATCTTGTGTTTGGCAGTCATAGGGTTAAATGCATGCCTCTCTTGTGCTTGCAAAACATCTACCTAGCCTAGCCTTAAGCTACGTACAGACATACGACAACGATCGTTCGTTGTGAACGACGAACGATCTTTTAATTGACCAAAGAACGACCTAAGTAAAGTTAGCTTTTAAAGGTGTGTAATGATCTGATCGTTTGTTAATGAATGAACGACATTACATACTGTTGCTTGAAGTGACATCATAGCAAGTTCCGCCCACACGTAACGACCGGTTCAAAACGTACGTTACACTGTAAAACTAACGTTACGTATATTACATTACAGTACAAGATTTCATACTGTAGGTATGCAGGTAGAGCATTTACATAATATAGCGTTGACAAAACATACAAAGATACACTCTGCCCTGTTAAAATGACAATTATGGTATAATCATGTAGCAATTAACGTGCCACAGGACACATTCATAGAACGAACGTTACATCACGAAAAGAAACTGTTGCGCTTGCGCATAAAAATGAAAGGTTCTATGGCGATATAACGAAATGCACATGTCAAGCCTAGTACGAACAACCGTTTTCTAACGATGTATTACTTTTGCAAACGATCGTCGTTTAAAAAAATCCACCAAGGCAGATCTTTCGTTTTTAACAATCTAGCTTGTCCATCGTTTGACTTAATGATCGTTGGATTTTTTTTTAAACGATCGACTTTTGAAATGATCGGGGAACGATCGTTTCAAACAACTATAGTCGCATGTGTGTACGCACCTTAAATGTATTAATGTAGTCAGTAAATTGTTTCTTCCTTACTCAAAACTGTCTGTGTTAACTGATGGCTAACACAATATCATTCTCCACTATCATTTGACTGAAAAGAAAATTGTTTTTTTTTTTTTTTTTGAGAAACGGAACCTATACATTAAAGAGAACCCGAGGTGTGTTTAAAGAATGTTATCTGCATACAGAGGCTGGATCTGCCTATACAGCCCAGCCTCTGTTGCTATCCCAAACCCCACTAAGGTCCCCCTGCACTCTGCAATCCTTCATAAATCACAGCCATGCTGTGAGGCTGTGTTTACATCTGTAGTGTCAGTCTCAGCTGCTCCCCCGCCTCCTGCATAGCTCCGGTCCCTGCCCCGTCCCTTCCCTCCAATCAGCAGGGAGGGAAAGGATGCAGGCGGGGACTGAAGTTCTGCAGGAAGCGGGGAGAGCAGCAGACTGACACTATAGAGATAAACACAGCCAGCTCTGACAAGCTGTTTGTCAGCAGCGTGGCTGTGATTTATGAGGGATTGCAGAGTGCAGGGGGGCCTTAGGGGGGTTTGGGATAGCAACAGAGGCTGGGCTGTATAGACAGATCCAGCCTCTGTATGCAGATAATATTCTTCAAACCCACCTCGGGTTCTCTTTAAAGCTTGATTGTCAACCACAAAATCAAATTCCATTTACCCACTGCTTTGTGTTTATTATGCAGCCTGCAACTTGACCCTGCATTGTAAGCCTTCCAATCTAATCATAAATGTTTCTGCTGTGATAAGTCTGATCTCAGTCAGCCTGGCTCTATTTAGTACATTGCCAGTGAGAGGGAAGCTTGTCATCTCCCCTCCCACATTCCCCCTCCTTACTGATTGGCTGAGGGTAGTTCAGTGTGAAGTTGCTGAAATATGATCTTATTGATCTATACTGTGCACACATGTTTTCAAAGCAAGCTAGATATGACAGTGCAGATTATAGGAGAAAAAAAAAAGAGTAAGGGAGGAAATGACACCAGGATTGGCTTCAGTCAGAGGCAGTAAAATGGAAAATGCCTAAAACAGTTTTCTCTAAATTTACTAAATAAAATTCACTGAAATCAAAACATGGACAGTATAATACATATGTTATGTAAGAAGAACGAGTATTTATCTACTTATATGTGTTTGTTTTTTTCCTGGGATAGCATGGCTGTCCCTGCTGCTTTAAGCCTAAACAGAATAATCCCTAGCAGGCAGCATACTGATGAGAAATATTGACTATGCACAAGGTTCATGTTTGCCCTTCAGTCAATCTGGCCATATGAGGACAAAATAACCGAACACATCACACTTCTGTTGTGGCAACAATAACACACTGGCTGGAATAGTGTGAAATCCAAGGTGCGATAATTTATCCAGCCTCAATGTCACAGCTGGCAGGAGGAAATGTGTCATCACGCCACAATAAGACCAATGGCACGCTCCATTGACTGCCGTTCGCGGTTACATTAAACAGTCTGCCTAATTACATCCATTCGCAAGCTAATAGTTTACAGCAGACAGAATGATATCGCTTTCGACCTCTAAAGACATTATAGCAGGAAACACGGAAATAAAATATACCATTGCTCTGTAACGCATTTGTTTTATTTACTAAGTCAGGCATGTTAATGTCATTTTTTTTCTAGGTATTTTCGAGTGCTCTGCTATGAACAGATTGTATAATCATGTCGTGCAAAATGATCTCTAATAGGCAGAAATTAGGCGCTGCTCGCAAACACCTGTCAACGTTGTTGCGCGGCAGCACTCCGGGCAAAAATCTGTGCGAGGTTTACAAGGGGCTGGTGCGGTGATGGATGTCGGGAGGAAGGCATCGGCTTCTGTAAACTATATGATAAACTATTCCAAAAACACATTCTTCTCATCAGTGGGAAATATAATCATGGAGCCATCTGCTGGGGGACAGATCTTCCAGCAAACGGTTACGTGTGCGCACTATTAACGTCTGCAATTGGAAGACGGTGATGAATATGGCACACGATGCCTCGGTGCACAGTGCCGGGGAGAGTATATCTGTCTGCAAGTGGAATGTGGAAGCATAAATTTAGCCTGGCTCCAAATAGGAAAAAAATATTTATATTTATAGTGAATAAACCAGAACTTCAAGCGGCAAATTTAAAGCAAGCCCATCTCAACTTTTTTTTTTTTTTGTTTAACTAATTTTTCCAGATAGAAAAGCTGAGTGCAGGGAGCAGATAGAAAAGCTGAGTGCGGGGAGCAGATAGAGAAGCTGAATGCAGGGAGCAGACAGAAAAGCTGAGTGCAGTGAGCAGATAGAAAAGCTGAGCGCAGGGAGCAGATAGAAAAGCTGAGCGCAGGGAGCACATAGAAAAGCTGAGTGCAGGGAGCAGATAGAAAAGCTGAGTGCAGGGAGCAGATAGAAAAGCTGAGTGCAGTGAGCAGATAGAAAAGCTGAGTGCAAGGAGCAGATAGAGAAGCTGAGTGCGGGGAGCAGATAGAAAAGCTGAGTGCAGGGAGCAGATAGAAAAGCTGAGTGCAGTGAGCAGATAGAAAAGCTGAGTGCAAGGAGCAGATAGAGAAGCTGAGTGCGGGGAGCAGATAGAGAAGCTGAATGCAGGGAGCAGATAGAAAAGCTGAGTGCAGGGAGCAGATAGAAAAGCTGAGTGCAGTGAGCAGATAGAAAAGCTGAGTGCAAGGAGCAGATAGAGAAGCTGAGTGCGGGGAGCAGATAGAAAAGCTGAGCGCAGGGAGCAGATAGAAAAGCTGAGTGCAAGGAGCAGATAGAGAAGCTGAATGCAGGGAGCAGATAGAGAAGCTGAGTGCAGGGAGCAGATAGAGAAGCTGAGTGCAGGGAGCAGATAGAAAAGCTGAGTGCAGTGAGCAGATAGAAAAGCTGAGTGCAAGGAGCAGATAGAGAAGCTGAGTGCGGGGAGCAGATAGAAAAGCTGAGCGCAGGGAGCAGATAGAAAAGCTGAGTGCAAGGAGCAGATAGAGAAGCTGAGTGCGGGGAGCAGATAGAAAAGCTGAGTGCAGGGAGCAGATAGAAAAGCTGAGCGCAGGGAGCAGATAGAAAAGCTGAGCGCAGGGAGCACATAGAAAAGCTGAGTGCAGTGAGCAGATAGAAAAGCTGAGTGCAGGGAGCAGATAGAAAAGCTGAGTGCAGGGAGCAGATAGAAAAGCTGAGTGCAGTGAGCAGATAGAAAAGCTGAGTGCAAGGAGCAGATAGAGAAGCTGAGTGCGGGGAGCAGATAGAAAAGCTGAGTGCAGGGAGCAGATAGAAAAGCTGAGCGCAGGGAGCAGATAGAAAAGCTGAGCGCAGGGAGCACATAGAAAAGCTGAGTGCAGTGAGCAGATAGAAAAGCTGAGTGCAGGGAGCAGATAGAAAAGCTGAGTGCAGGGAGCAGATAGAAAAGCTGAGTGCAGTGAGCAGATAGAAAAGCTGAGTGCAAGGAGCAGATAGAGAAGCTGAATGCAGGGAGCAGATAGAAAAGCTGAGCGCAGGGAGCAGATAGAAAAGCTGAGCGCAGGGAGCACATAGAAAAGCTGAGTGCAGTGAGCAGATAGAAAAGCTGAGTGCAGTGAGCAGATAGAAAAGCTGAGTGCGGGGAGCAGATAGAGAAGCTGAATGCAGGGAGCAGATAGAAAAGCTGAGTGCAGGGAGCAGATAGAAAAGCTGAGCGCAGGGAGCAGATAGAAAAGCTGAGCGCAGGGAGCACATAGAAAAGCTGAGTGCAGTGAGCAGATAGAAAAGCTGAGTGCAGGGAGCAGATAGAGAAGCTGAATGCAGGGAGCAGACAGAAAAGCTGAGCGCAGGGAGCAGATAGAAAAGCTGAGCGCAGGGAGCAGATAGAAAAGCTGAGCGCAGGGAGCAGATAGAAAAGCTGAGCGCAGGGAGCACATAGAAAAGCTGAGTGCAGTGAGCAGATAGAAAAGCTGAGTGCGGGGAGCAGATAGAGAAGCTGAATGCAGGGAGCAGACAGAAAAGCTGAGTGCAGGGAGCAGACAGAAAAGCTGAGTGCAGGGAGCAGATAGAAAAGCTGAGTGCGGGGAGCAGATAGAGAAGCTGAATGCAGGGAGCAGATAGAAAAGCTGAGTGCAGGGAGCAGATAGAAAAGCTGAGTGCAGGGAGCAGATAGAAAAGCTGAGTGCAGGGAGCAGATAGAAAAGCTGAGTGCAGTGAGCAGATAGAAAAGCTGAGTGCAGGGAGCAGATAGAGAAGCTGAATGCAGGGAGCAGATAGAGAAGCTGAATGCAGGGAGCAGATAGAAAAGCTGAGCGCAGGGAGCAGATAGAAAAGCTGAGCGCAGGGAGCACATAGAAAAGCTGAGTGCAGTGAGCAGATAGAAAAGCTGAGTGCAGTGAGCAGATAGAAAAGCTGAGTGCGGGGAGCAGATAGAGAAGCTGAATGCAGGGAGCAGATAGAAAAGCTGAGTGCAGGGAGCAGATAGAAAAGCTGAGCGCAGGGAGCAGATAGAAAAGCTGAGCGCAGGGAGCACATAGAAAAGCTGAGTGCAGTGAGCAGATAGAAAAGCTGAGTGCAGGGAGCAGATAGAGAAGCTGAATGCAGGGAGCAGACAGAAAAGCTGAGCGCAGGGAGCAGATAGAAAAGCTGAGCGCAGGGAGCAGATAGAAAAGCTGAGCGCAGGGAGCAGATAGAAAAGCTGAGCGCAGGGAGCACATAGAAAAGCTGAGTGCAGTGAGCAGATAGAAAAGCTGAGTGCGGGGAGCAGATAGAGAAGCTGAATGCAGGGAGCAGACAGAAAAGCTGAGTGCAGGGAGCAGACAGAAAAGCTGAGTGCAGGGAGCAGATAGAAAAGCTGAGTGCGGGGAGCAGATAGAGAAGCTGAATGCAGGGAGCAGATAGAAAAGCTGAGTGCAGGGAGCAGATAGAAAAGCTGAGTGCAGGGAGCAGATAGAAAAGCTGAGCGCAGGGAGCAGATAGAAAAGCTGAGCGCAGGGAGCAGATAGAAAAGCTGAGTGCAGGGAGCAGATAGAAAAGCTGAGCGCAGGGAGCAGATAGAAAAGCTGAGCGAAGGGAGCAGATAGAAAAGCTGAGTGCAGGGAGCAGATAGAAAAGCTGAGCGCAGGGAGCACATAGAAAAGCTGAGCGCAGGGAGCAGATAGAAAAGCTGAGCGCAGGGAGCAGATAGAAAAGCTGAGCGCAGGGAGCAGATAGAAAAGCTGAGTGCAGGGAGCAGATAGAAAAGCTGAGTGCAGGGAGCAGATAGAGAAGCTGAGTCCAGGGAGCAGATAGAGAAGCTGAGTGCAGGGAGCAGATAGAAAAGCTGAGTGCAGGGAGCAGATAGAGAAGCTGAGTGCAGGGAGCAGATAGAAAAGCTAAGTGCAGGGAGCAGATAGAAAAGCTGAGTGCAGGGAGCAGATAGAGAAGCTGAGTGCAGGGAGCAGATAGAAAAGCTGAGTGCAGGGAGTAGATAGAAAAGCTGAGTGCAGGGAGCAGATAGAAAAGCTGGAGTGCAGGGAGCAGATAGAGAAGCTGAGTGCAGGGAGCAGATAGAGAAGCTGAGCGCAGGGAGCAGATAGAAAAGCTGAGCGCAGGGAGCAGATAGAAAAGCTGAGCGCAGGGAGCAGATAGAAAAGCTGAGCGCAGGGAGCAGATAGAAAAGCTGAGCGCAGGGAGCAGATAGAAAAGCTGAGCGCAGGGAGCAGATAGAAAAGCTGAGCGCAGGGAGCAGATAGAAAAGCTGAGCGCAGGGAGCAGATAGAAAAGCTGAGTGCAGGGAGCAGATAGAAAAGCTGAGTGCAGGGAGCAGATAGAAAAGCTGAGTGCAGGGAGTAGATGGAAAAGCTGAGTGCAGGGAGCAGATGGAAAAGCTGAGTGCAGGGAGCAGATAGAAAAGCTGAGTGCAGGGAGCAGATAGAAAAGCTGAGTGCAGGGAGCAGATAGAAAAGCTGAGTGCAAGGAGCAGATAGAAAAGCTGAGTGCAGGGAGCAGATAGAGAAGCTGAGTGCAGGGAGCAGATAGAGAAGCTGAGTGCAGGGAGCAGATAGAGAAGCTGAGTGCAGGGAGCAGATAGAAAAGCTGAGTGCAGGGAGCAGATGGAAAAGCTGAGTGCAGGGAGCAGATAGAAAAGCTGAGTGCAGGGAGCAGATAGAGAAGCTGAGTGCAGGGAGCAGATAGAAAAGCTGAGTGCAGGGAGCAGATAGAAAAGCTGAGTGCAGGGAGCAGATAGAAAAGCTGAGTGCAGGGAGCAGATGGAAAAGCTGAGTGCAGGGAGCAGATGGAAAAGCTGAGTGCAGGGAGCAGATAGAAAAGCTGAGTGCAGGGAGCAGATAGAAAAGCTGAGTGCAGGGAGCAGACAGAAAAGCTGAGTGCGGGGAGCAGATAGAGAAGCTGAATGCAGGGAGCAGACAGAAAAGCTGAGTGCAGGGAGCAGATAGAGAAGCTGAGCGCAGGGAGCAGATAGAAAAGCTGAGCGCAGGGAGCACATAGAAAAGCTGAGTGCAGTGAGCAGATAGAAAAGCTGAGTGCAGTGAGCAGATAGAAAAGCTGAGTGCGGGGAGCAGATAGAGAAGCTGAATGCAGGGAGCAGATAGAAAAGCTGAGTGCAGGGAGCAGATAGAAAAGCTGAGCGCAGGGAGCAGATAGAAAAGCTGAGCGCAGGGAGCACATAGAAAAGCTGAGTGCAGTGAGCAGATAGAAAAGCTGAGTGCAGGGAGCAGATGGAAAAGCTGAGTGCAGGGAGCAGATAGAGAAGCTGAATGCAGGGAGCAGACAGAAAAGCTGAGCGCAGGGAGCAGATAGAAAAGCTGAGCGCAGGGAGCAGATAGAAAAGCTGAGTGCAGGGAGCAGATAGAGAAGCTGAGTGCAGGGAGCAGATAGAAAAGCTGAGCGCAGGGAGCAGATAGAAAAGCTGAGCGCAGGGAGCACATAGAAAAGCTGAGTGCAGTGAGCAGATAGAAAAGCTGAGTGCGGGGAGCAGATAGAGAAGCTGAATGCAGGGAGCAGACAGAAAAGCTGAGTGCAGGGAGCAGACAGAAAAGCTGAGTGCAGGGAGCAGATAGAAAAGCTGAGTGCGGGGAGCAGATAGAGAAGCTGAATGCAGGGAGCAGATAGAAAAGCTGAGTGCAGGGAGCAGATAGAAAAGCTGAGTGCAGGGAGCAGATAGAAAAGCTGAGCGCAGGGAGCAGATAGAAAAGCTGAGCGCAGGGAGCAGATAGAAAAGCTGAGTGCAGGGAGCACATAGAAAAGCTGAGCGCAGGGAGCAGATAGAAAAGCTGAGCGCAGGGAGCAGATAGAAAAGCTGAGTGCAGGGAGCAGATAGAAAAGCTGAGTGCAGGGAGCAGATAGAAAAGCTGAGTGCAGGGAGCAGATAGAGAAGCTGAGTCCAGGGAGCAGATAGAGAAGCTGAGTGCAGGGAGCAGATAGAAAAGCTGAGTGCAGGGAGCAGATAGAGAAGCTGAGTGCAGGGAGCAGATAGAAAAGCTAAGTGCAGGGAGCAGATAGAAAAGCTGAGTGCAGGGAGCAGATAGAGAAGCTGAGTGCAGGGAGCAGATAGAAAAGCTGAGTGCAGGGAGTAGATAGAAAAGCTGAGTGCAGGGAGCAGATAGAAAAGCTGGAGTGCAGGGAGCAGATAGAGAAGCTGAGTGCAGGGAGCAGATAGAGAAGCTGAGCGCAGGGAGCAGATAGAGAAGCTGAGCGCAGGGAGCAGATAGAAAAGCTGAGCGCAGGGAGCAGATAGAAAAGCTGAGCGCAGGGAGCAGATAGAAAAGCTGAGCGCAGGGAGCAGATAGAAAAGCTGAGCGCAGGGAGCAGATAGAAAAGCTGAGCGCAGGGAGCAGATAGAAAAGCTGAGTGCAGGGAGCAGATAGAAAAGCTGAGTGCAGGGAGCAGATAGAAAAGCTGAGTGCAGGGAGCAGATAGAAAAGCTGAGTGCAGGGAGCAGATGGAAAAGCTGAGTGCAGGGAGCAGATAGAAAAGCTGAGTGCAGGGAGCAGATAGAAAAGCTGAGTGCAGGGAGCAGATAGAAAAGCTGAGTGCAAGGAGCAGATAGAAAAGCTGAGTGCAGGGAGCAGATAGAGAAGCTGAGTGCAGGGAGCAGATAGAGAAGCTGAGTGCAGGGAGCAGATAGAGAAGCTGAGTGCAGGGAGCAGATAGAAAAGCTGAGTGCAGGGAGCAGATGGAAAAGCTGAGTGCAGGGAGCAGATAGAAAAGCTGAGTGCAGGGAGCAGATAGAGAAGCTGAGTGCAGGGAGCAGATAGAGAAGCTGAGTGCAGGGAGCAGATAGAAAAGCTGAGTGCAGGGAGCAGATAGAAAAGCTGAGTGCAGGGAGCAGATAGAAAAGCTGAGTGCAGGGAGCAGATAGAAAAGCTGAGTGCAGGGAGCAGATGGAAAAGCTGAGTGCAGGGAGCAGATAGAAAAGCTGAGTGCAGGGAGCAGATAGAAAAGCTGAGTGCAGGGAGCAGACAGAAAAGCTGAGCGCAGGGAGCAGATAGAAAAGCTGAGCGCAGGGAGCAGATAGAAAAGCTGAGTGCAGGGAGCAGACAGAAAAGCTGAGTGCAGGGAGCAGACAGAAAAGCTGAGCGCAGGGAGCAGATAGAAAAGCTGAGTGCAGGGAGCAGATAGAGAAGCTGAGTGCAGGGAGCAGACAGAAAAGCTGAGTGCAGGGAGCAGATAGAGAAGCTGAGTGCAGGGAGCAGAAAGAAAAGCTGAGTGCAGGGAGCAGACAGAAAAGCTGAGTGCAGTGAGCAGATAGAAAAGCTGAGTGCAGGGAGCAGATAGAAAAGCTGAGTGCAGGGAGCAGATAGAAAAGCTGAGTGCAGGGAGCAGATAGAAAAGCTGAGTGCAGGGAGCAGATAGAAAAGCTAAGTGCAGGGAGCAGACAGAAAAGCTAAGTGCAGGGAGCAGATAGAAAAGCTGAGTGCAGGGAGCAGATAGAGAAGCTGAGTGCAGGGAGCAGATAGAGAAGCTGAGTGCAGGGAGCAGATAGAGAAGCTGAGTGCAGGGAGCAGATAGAGAAGCTGAGCGCAGGGAGCAGATAGAAAAGCTGAGCGCAGGGAGCAGATAGAAAAGCTGAGCGCAGGGAGCAGATAGAAAAGCTGAGCGCAGGGAGCAGATAGAAAAGCTGAGCGCAGGGAGCAGATAGAAAAGCTGAGCGCAGGGAGCAGATAGAAAAGCTGAGTGCAGGGAGCAGATAGAAAAGCTGAGTGCAGGGAGCAGATAGAAAAGCTGAGTGCAGGGAGCAGATAGAAAAGCTGAGTGCAGGGAGTAGATGGAAAAGCTGAGTGCAGGGAGCAGATGGAAAAGCTGAGTGCAGGGAGCAGATAGAAAAGCTGAGTGCAGGGAGCAGATAGAAAAGCTGAGTGCAGGGAGCAGATAGAAAAGCTGAGTGCAAGGAGCAGATAGAAAAGCTGAGTGCAGGGAGCAGATAGAGAAGCTGAGTGCAGGGAGCAGATAGAGAAGCTGAGTGCAGGGAGCAGATAGAGAAGCTGAGTGCAGGGAGCAGATAGAAAAGCTGAGTGCAGGGAGCAGATGGAAAAGCTGAGTGCAGGGAGCAGATAGAAAAGCTGAGTGCAGGGAGCAGATAGAGAAGCTGAGTGCAGGGAGCAGATAGAAAAGCTGAGTGCAGGGAGCAGATAGAAAAGCTGAGTGCAGGGAGCAGACAGAAAAGCTGAGTGCAGGGAGCAGACAGAAAAGCTGAGCGCAGGGAGCAGATAGAAAAGCTGAGTGCAGGGAGCACATAGAAAAGCTGAGCGCAGGGAGCAGATAGAGAAGCTGAGTGCAGGGAGCACATAGAAAAGCTGAGCGCAGGGAGCAGATAGAAAAGCTGAGTGCAGGGAGCAGATAGAAAAGCTGAGTGCAGGGAGCAGATAGAAAAGCTAAATATTTCAAGATTTTTAAGCGTGGAAGCTGAATAAGCATTAAAAATGTAGATATAACAAAAGAATAAGGGATACCAGGAAAGTCTTTTTTAGCAAAGGAGTTCCAAACCCCACAGGGAACATGAAGGGGGGTAACTATAGGGGGGTAACTATAAATCATGGAGCCCCCGGCAAAGCTTTGATGGGGCCCCCAGTGTACACACCCTTTCCCTTGCCTATCTCTGGTGACCCATCTTGCAAGGCTCATAAAACAAGTGTGGACATTGTAACTCATCACGCCCATAGCAAGTATAGCCACAAACACACCTGATCTAAAGGATGGACCCCTTTATCGGAGGGAGTGTAGTAGTTGGGACCACCTCACAGCTCTGAGTGGTTGGAGGGGCTGCTACCGTTATGATTCTTAAATTACTTTAGGACCACGCTAGTTGAAATCTACGCCCTGTTTTAATGGCTATCTGGCTACCAGCTGCGCGCATCCTCCATTTTCGACGCTCCCACCAATCTCGCTGCTGAATCCCCACCGCATCTCACTTGCTCTGCCTGTCTCTATGATGGCAGAGCCCTGTGAGCGGGTCAGGACCCGATTTCATTGGCTCCTGGCCCTGTCTTTCAATGTAAGCAACTCCCATTGGCTTACTTTGAAAGACAGGGTCAAGAGCCAATGACTGGCTCACAGGAACTCTGCTGCCATAGAGACGGCAGAGTGGGTGGCCCAGGTTCCCAATGTGCGGTGGTGACGGCGGTTATGTGCGACGATCATCGGGATTCCACTCTGTACCAGCGGTCTCTTGTCCTTAAAGGACTTACGAGGCGAACACACGAAAAAAAGTTAATTACCTTATGGCCATTGCACTGGTCATAGCAGACTATCAGCGCCTGGCCTGTCACTGTGTGGCCCTCTGTTAGCATTATCCAAGCTGTAGTTCAGGCCCCGTCATGTGGGCGTGACTGATTGAGAGACAAGTCAGCCACGCCCCCTCAGCTGAGACAAGCAGCGCTGAGCGTGGGGAGACGTGACTTGTCCCTCAATCAGTCATGTGGGCAGCCGTGCGGGCACGCCCACATGACGTACAGAGCTGAGTGAAGGGAGCGAGGACAGGCCGGGGACAGGTCAGAGAACCTGCGCAGCCGCACTAGCGGCTAAGAACTGCGCAGACGTAGGATTTTTTTAAAGCGGCGATTTTGATCGCAAATTGATAGGGCGACCCTGGGCAGGGTCGGGGCCTGAACTACAGCTTGGATAATGCTAACAGAGGGCCACACAGTGACAGGCCAGGCGCTGATATTCTGCTACGACCACTGCAATGGCCATAAGGTAATTAACTTTTTTCCGTGTGTTCGCCTCGTAAGTCCTTTAAGGGGGCAGAGACTGCTAGTACTTAAGTGGTTAATGTGATATTTTCCTTCTTTGCCACGGGAAAATTCTTTAGGCATTTCCAAGGTGAAAAGTGCGTGCCGTAATTCCGTGACAAGCATCAGAATAGAACATCACAGCTCACGCTGATAGCCATTTGCAAAGCACCCCGTGAGCGTCTTCCTAATCCCCGATTTCACAGTACCTGACATATAAGTAGCGGAGAAGTAATTTTTCCCCACTTATCTGATCCAGTTGCTTTTTTTTCATAACCTTTCCAGAAGTTACACTGCCTTTCAACTGCTTTATAAGCACAAATGCTACCGTTCTCAAAACAAAGTTAATGCCAAGAACTTATTTAAAATGTCATGCTAGATCCTGTAAGTAGAGATAGCAGGCAAATGTAAAATGTTGCTTTTATTAATTACTTATATTTTTACAGTATGATATATGAAATTGTGCCTCCCAAAACAAACTCAAAATAACAGTTACCGTATATCTTTAACATTACTGTACAAATGCAAAACTTAAAGGAAACACAAGGTAAAAGTAAACCGATGAGAAAAACAATTGTATCTATCCACCTTCTCTTAAAAATAACTTTTTTTTAGATACCCCACAGCTATTTTGTGCTACTGTAGATCTTAAAATGGACTATGCACTGGGAACTATGAATTTCCACATGCACATCAGTGAGTTTTGGGCACCCGTGACCTTTTCACTGGTTCTCCTTTGAGCAACATTTGGTTGGTACTAACCACTACATACCAGGAATATGTGCAAGACCTGCCATTCTGGAGAATATGATCTCGTTCAGTTATCAAAGTATCCCCCCCCCTTAAAATGCCCCTGAAATGAGTACATACATCATGTCCAACCAATTTTTTGATTATTCAACGGTCAAGGAGGAGAAGACAGTCTTCCTTGCCTGTCTGCGCCCTGTCCCTCCAAGTTTTACCACCTTTCCTACCCAGGATCTGCCCCCGTTACCACCCAGTTTCCACTCCTCTGTGCATGCTTCTGTCCCTTCTAAGCAGCTCGTCCCAAATCTCAGTGCATGGAGATATCTGAGAGGCGTGGACGTTACTGGACATGGAAACGCTGACCCCTGAAGCAGTTCCGGGGTCCCCATTTTAAAGACAGATGACCCATTTTTCGGATGCAGACAGCAGCTGAATGGGACAAATAAGCAACAAGACAGGATTGCCAGGCTGACTCTGCGGGAGGCATTTGGAACATTTGTTTAGTTTAGGGTTCAGGGGTACTTTAAGTCACTCAGATCCTTAATTTTCCTGCAGCATCTTCAATAATTGACTGTTTACTTTTGCTTACTTTATCCCACCCCTTGATAGGTGTCACTGTACCAAGATGATCAATGTCACTGACTTTACCTGTAAGTGGTCTTAATGCTATGTGGATCACCAGTGTATGGTTGTAACTAAAGAACTCAGAAAAGCCAGGACCCGGCCACAGAACATGTTCTACTCTCTTCCATTATGACTTTTCCTCCGTTCTCATCTTCAGTCTGTATGCATTCATTGTAATTCGTCTCGCTGCAGTAATGAGGTCAGAGAAGCTGCATTTCCCAGAAAAGAACATCCGAAATTGGAAAAATAACATTTATGGTCCTTTAAGATAGGGAAAGGTTTGCCGAAGAAGGTTCTGCTCTGCAGCTTTTGGATTATCCGTGACTTTTTGCCTGAATATTGCAATTTACAGGCCACTGGTCTTGGCTGTGTTTGGCAGCTGCAAAGTTTCATTAGTCCTTTTCAGAGTTTGACAAGGCATCATTTTCTGCTGTCAGACGCTGTGCGTTCATCTCTTTGCTGACAGCTACAAGCGACTTGCACATCAGCAATACCTCCTGCACAGGCGGCAAAGAAAGCTTCAAACTGTTTATTCAAGTCAGAACACTTGACAGGCAGCACGGAACAACACTGAACTGCTATTGATATCAACAGAAAACTTTGGAAAGGTAACAGAGAGATCTGTATTAAAGTGAACCAAGCACCAATTTAGCACCCAGGACATCTCAATAGCGCATTTAATATGAATGGCAATAATGTGGCTCATTAATCCAAAAACTTCAATTTTACTTCCTTTTACATTTCAAAGTTTATCAAAGGGTTTTATTGCCTTACTTCCGAGGCCTGCCCGACCGCAGAAGTTTAAGGCAGATAAGGACTACTGTACAGTAATTATTTTATTGCACATATAAGCAGAGAGCAAATAAAAGCTTTCATCAGAAAGGAGCTGGCTAGATTGGACGCTGTGCTTCAAAGAGTTAAGAGAAGTCACAGATGCTATCTTCACACCTTCCCCTAGATAAAAAAATGGCTAGAAGGGGAGGGGGGAACATGGCAGCTCCTACAGCTATTAGAAACCAGGGGGAAAAAAGTGGTGCTTGGTTCCCTTTAAAGGGCAGGGATGCAGCTTGGCAGGGGAAACCAAATGGCCTCTTGGAGCCTCAACCACAGCAAGGGCATCCCAAGCTTGTCTGGCCACCGCTACCTCCCCGTCACTCACACAGACCTCTGCTCAATGTCAACATGAACAGAGGAGAAAGCAGCACAGTGACCACAGAGTACTGCATTTAAAGTGTGCAGCACGGCTACTCCCATGGATATCTATACTGGGGGTAGCTATCTATACACGGAGGACACCTTGCTACCTATACGGGGGTGGCTATCTATACATGGGGCACCTTGGCTACCTAAACAGGGGTGGCTACACTGGTATACTGGAAATGGCTACCTATACTGGAGGGGTTACACTTTGCAACTGCTGTTCAGGAAATACTGTTGAAAACAGAAAACCCTGAGAATCCCACATGTGGAGATGGACTGGCCCAAAACCTGTCGGTTCTGTAAGATTTTACCTGCCTACTTGTTTGCGATAGCGGTCTTTTAAAGATCCAGCACAGAAGATATTTGAACACTAGCAACCCAGAGTGCACTATTCCCCTCTTCACCCTACCTGCCGGAATTCACTCTGTTGTGCAATGCGTAATCATCCCTACCCTCCCCATTGCATTCAAATACATTACTCCACTGTAGTCAGAGAACATGTCTGTATGAGTTCTGGGCCACAACTCTCACCCTAGGGATAGAGCCCTGATCCCTACATATGTCAGTAATAGTGCAAACATGGTAAGATAACAGCCAGCCTAATTCATATACTATATATTTAGTGGCGTAGCTAAGGAGCAATGGGCCCCAGTGCAAGTTTTACATTGGAAGACCCCCCCCCCCCCTCCTCCCAAGCTTTCTATACATAACAATTGATATGGAGCGCCAAAACCTGCCAAGGACAACCACAGTGTCAGGTGCAAGAAGGGGATGGGGAACATTTTCTTAGTGATTACTACTATTCAAATCATCTGTAGAAATGATTATTACCAGCCCAGGACCAATAAGGAGCTAATACTGTGGTTGAGGAAGGGTCCCTTGAGGCCCCTCTGGCCCAAGGGCCCTGGTGCAACTTCGGCATCCCCTTTTGCTATGCAACTGTAGATCTTTGTTTGCTGACGCTCAGCTTTTATCTGGATCATCTGAATTGTCGCCTTAATATATTTATTAAAATATACTCAGGAAGCAAATATGGGGTACATACTGTATATGTGGTCTTCTGTATCCTAGTGACAGATAGCCCATATATATATATATATATATATATATACACAAGTATCTGTGTACATGAAGATTTCTCTCCAGGTGCCAATAATCAATCGCCACGTACAATGATCGTATTTTCCAGCCACATGCTCCCCCTCTGCCTGTATTCATGCTGGGCGCCAGTATTGACACATCTGTCAGTGGAAGACATCTGCACATTTAAAAGGGATCCGCACCCAAGGCAGAAAATACCTTTTAAGTTATAAATGGCTCAATAGGAGTCTCTGAAAAATCTATAAATTATTTTGTCAACTGCTCAATAAATCCTTATGCACATTTACAAATAAACTTGTCACTGCCTGGAACAGGCCGACGCAAGGCAACAAAAATTGACTTTCGTCTTTAAATAATAGGCTTTAAATGATAGTTTAGTCATATATACGCAATGCAACACATTGTAATGACAGGCTTATGGATAGCGGCATCAGCAAGAAGAGATCTCTCTCTGCATCTGATGGGCCATTTGTCATGTGATTACAAATAAAAGGCTTAAAATAAGATGGGAAATGAAACAGAAAGAGATGTTATTATAGAGCGGGATATGGAGAAAGCTTCTGATTTGAACTTTATGTTTAATATTTTTGCGCTGAATGGAGGCTTTAAACAAAATGTTAAAATGGGAAAGGCAATTACCGTTACCTAGGTGACAAACCAAAGATGAAAATGACACATAATTGCAGCTGTTCTGTAGTTGCCAAGGCTACAGAGTACCTAAAATGAGTGTGATGTGCAGTGTCCCTACTTGCCACAGAGCTACAAACAGGTCTGCATGTAAAGCACGCCCGCAGTCACTTGGTTTTATTGTAAGCTGTGAGATTTAAATGCCTTTAAAGAAAACTGAAGTGACACTAATTTGGAGGGGGCATTGGCGATATTCCCCCCCCCCCAAAAAAATTACTGCTTTCCTTGTGATGATCATTTGTTTTAAAGGACGACTGAAGCGGGAGGGATATGGAGGCTGCCATATTTATTTCCTTTTAACGCAATACCAGTTGCCTGGGTATCCTGTTGATCCTCTGCCTCTAATCATTTTAGCCATAGCCCCTGAATAAGCATGCAGCAGATCAGGTGTTTCTGACATTATTGTCAGATCTGTCAAGATTAGCTGCATGCCTGTTTCTGGTGTTATTCAGACACTACTGCAGCCAAATAGATCAGCAGGGCTTTCAGGCAACTGGTATTGTTTGAAAGGAAATAAATATGTCAGCCTCCATATTCTTACTACTACAGCTGTCCTTTAAAGAAAATCTGAGATGAAAAGAACACGAGGATTTATACTTACCCGAGGTTTCCTCCAGCCCCCTGTAGGCCGTGGGCTCCTTCGTTGTTTGTCTGCTCCCCTCCCTTCTCCAGCTATAAGCCATGGTAGTTGGAGGCTACTGCACATGTGGCCAGGAATGTTGTGCGCCTGCGCCGTTAGGCCTTGTTTCCATCTGTGCACTTCTGTTTGCTTTTCAGCAACATTTATAAAGCTGTAACATTGATGTGCTGATAAAAAGTGGACAGATAGAAGAGGACAGATGGAAACAAGGCCTAAGTTAAGGCTTGTAACTGTGCCGGAACAGAACTCTACCAGCCCCGGGAGTGAGAGCAAGGATGCTGGTAGCCAGGGCCTCACATGCACAGTGGTACTTTAACAGGGTGTAGAGCTGGAGAACGGAGGGGAGTGGATGGATCCCGAGATGGAGCACATGGCCTACAGGAGGCTCGAGGAAGCCCCAGGTAAGTATAAATCCTTTTATTCTTTTTTGCCTCAGATTTTCTTTAAAGAGAACCTGAAGTGAGAGGGATATGGAGGCTGACATATTTATTTCATGTTAAACAATACAAATTGCCTGGCTGCCCTGCTGATTCTCTGTCTCTACTACTTTAGCCATAGACCCTGCACAAACTTGCAAATCACAGCTTTCTGATTGAAATCTGAGATTAGCTGCATGGTTGTTTCAGGTGTGTGATTCCGACACTACTGCAGCCAAAGAGATCAGCAAAACTGACAGCCAACTGGTATTGTTTAAAGGAAACCAGAGCTGACTAACAATAAAAGTTTTAAACATACCTGGGGCTTCCTCCAGCCCCCTCTGCATCTGAATAAATGGCCTTTACCCACAAGTTATTTCTTTATTCATAGACCATATATTTATGATGAAAACCTGGGGGGGAAAGGCTGCGCATCCCTAAACACATGTTGCAATTAAATGGGTAATCGCATAGGCATACACCGCCTCTGCCAGACTGAAATATGCATGCCCTGCATCCAAGACAAGTGCTAACATTTATTAAACTAGGAGGTACTTTAGCTTCCAATATGGTTTGCATGCAAAGTATATTATACTAGACACTTGCGCCACGGTGAGGCAAACCTCCGGGCAAGTGACCTACCCTAAATTTAAAACCTCGGGAGCAGCTAAGCAGAAAAAATGTGTAACTTACATTTGGTAGAACAGCGAGGAGAACGCCAGCGCATACCACTAAGGCTGCATCTGAAATGACCACCAGCTCAGTGTGTAGCACCTATATAGACTTTCTGCACACTTCACATTCAATTCAGATGCAAATCATATGCATATCTGCTACTACTTATCATGCAAACAGGAAACTCAGGAGGAGGGGCTGGGAGCAGCTAACCTGACAGTTACATAGTTACAAAGTTAAGGAAAGGTGGGGGGGGGGGGGAAAGGCTGCACATCCCTAAACACATGTTGCAATTGAATGGTTAATCGCATAGGCATACACCGCCTCTGCCATACTGAAAAATGCATGCCCTGCATCCAAGACAAGTGCTAACATTTATTAAACTAGGAGGTACTTTAGCTCCTAGTTTAATAAAATTTAGGTTAGGTCACTTGCCCGGAGGTCTGCCTCACCGTGGCGCAAGTGTCTAGTATAATATACTTTGCATGCAAACCATATTGGAAGCTAAAGTACCTCATAGTTTAATAAATGTTAGCACTTGTCTTGGATGCAGGGCATGCATTTTTCAGTCTGGCAGAGGCGGTGTATGCCTATGTGATTAACCATTCAATTGCAACATGTGTTTAGGGCTGCGCAGCCTTTCCCCCCCACCTTTCCTTAAAGAGAATCTGTATTGTTAAAATCGCACAAAAGTAAACATACCAGTGCGTTAGGGGCATCTCCTATTACCCTCTGACACAATTTCGCCGCTCCTCGCCACATTAAAAGTGGTTAAAAACAGTTTTAAAAAGTTTGTTTATAAACAAACAAAATGGCTACCAAAACAGGAAGTAGGTTGATGTACAGTATGTCCACACATAGAAAATACATCCATACACAAGCAGGCTGTATACAGCCTTCCTTTTAAATCTCAAGAGATCATTTGTGTGTTTCTTTCCCCCTGCATCTCTCATGCACTGAAGTTTCAGGCTGCTCGTTTCTTCCTGCAAACAGCTTTGCCCTTGTCTGTAATTCTTCAGTATGTGAAAGCCCAGCCAGCTCAGAGGACGATTTATCCAGCTTGTAAAAGATAAGAGAGAAGAGAGAAGCTGCTCTAATCCTAAATAACACACAGGCAGTGTGCATAGAGGGGCCTGGAAGCCATAGCAGAACCACAACACTGAAGAACTTGGCAGCCTTCCAGACACAGGCCGACAAGTCTGACAGGGGAAAGATACATTGATTTATTACAGAGACAGTGATAGTATAAAGTGCTGCAGTAAGCCAGAACACATTAGAATAGCTTTTTGAACTTGTAGGATGATAAAAAACAGGATGCAATTTTTGTTACGGAGTCTCTTTAACTTTGTAACTATGTAACTGTCAGGTTAGCTGCTCCCAGCCCCTCCTCCTGAGTTTCCTGTTTGCATGATAAGTAGTAGCAGATTTGCATATGATTTGCATCTGAATTGAATGCGAAGTGTGCAGAAAGTCTATATAGGTGCTACACACCGAGCTGGTGGTCATTTCAGATGCAGCCTTAGTAGTATGTGCTGGCGTTCCCTCGCTATGATGAAAACCTGCCTATAGTATCCTTATTTGAACCTAGTACTTTAGTGGTTATTACAAAACACATACTGTACAATCTATGATTTGCAGCTGTGAGAGTTTCTTCACTTCGGCTTGTAAACACATTTGCCATATTAGGACATTTCTTCAGCCCCTTAAGTGCTCATCAGCTGCATACTGTAAAATGTACTGTAAAATGTGGGTGGGAGCTATAATTAGCACTTGCATGCTTTTTCGGCACATTTTGCAGACTACAGGAACTGCTGACACAGAAAAGTCAGAGCTGTTAGAATCTTAGAGCAAAGCCGTTATGCAAGCCGCACATGTGCAAATCTTAATGCAATCGTCTCAAACTATTGATTGTAAATGGATTGCAAAAAAAACAAAAGTGACCATCTACGGTAAATATTTTTAAACGGTCAATTTGATTCAACGTTATTCAACTATTTCAGCTGTCCCACTAGACAAAGCAATCGCATTTGATCAAAAACTATTTCAATTAATCAATTGAATTTACATTTAAATAAAAGGAAAGAAAATGAAACAACCAAACAATAATCCAATCAATATATAACATAAGGAGAGCTTCACCGAAGCATGTTTCATTAGATCTGTTGGAGGAACTTACCTGGCTGAGTTTGTGGAACAAACAAACAAAAAAAACCATTGTGTGAATATCTTGAAAGATGAATTGTGGAATGATCGTTCATCTATTGAGTCACACAATGTATCTTTGAGTGCGTACGTAGCTTGGATAAAGGCCTTGCAGGTGGTGGTACTTTGCAGGTGGTGGAAGGTCTAAGAGCGGAAGAGGGGTCATTGCTTGTCACAATGGACGTGTCGTCAATGTACACGAACATTCCGCAGGAAAAAGGAATCGAGGCAGTAAAATGTTTTATGGAGAAAGAGGGGGAGGTTCTCCATGATCAAACTGAGTTTTTAATGGAGCCACTTAGATTAGCACTTTGTACAAATAGTATTTGCATGGTGGAGGATTTTATGAGCAACTAAAAGGTTGTCCGGTGGGGCGGGGTTCACCTGTAGCCTTGCTAATTTGTTTATGGGAAGGTAGGAGGAGGACGTTTTGTCACGTTCAATGTCAAAGGAAGTTACTGTTTGAAGGAGATACATTGATTACTTATTCTTGGATTGGGGGTTACTGGTGATGGTTCCAAGGGATTTCTTAGTACTTAATCAAAATTACCTTAATATCATATTATCTTTTGAGAGATATCCAGTCAACATACATTTTTGGATGTATCACTGTTTGGCACGGAGGGCACAATCATGGCTAAGACACACTTTAAAGAGACCGGAGCAGGAATGGGCATCATCTACAGTGGATCAGAAATGTCTTGAGAGCAGGGGCATTGCTAGCCCCAAAGATCAGTGGCACGTGCCCCGGACCTATTCTGAGGTGCCCCGAATGTCTGCTGTGGTGCCTCAAAGGTGGGCATGCTGGGAGCTGTGGTGCATCAATCGGGGGGTATGCTGGGTGCTGTGATGCCTCTTTGTGGGGTATGCTGGGTGCTGTGGTGCCATGCTAGGCACTGTGATGTCTTTATGGGTGCATGCAGGGAGCTGTGGTTCTTCTGTGGGGGTCGGTTGGGAGTTGTGGTGCCTCAATGGCCTGTGGAAGCATGGGAGGGGGACCACTAGAAGGTTAGGGAATGCTATGGGGGAACTGCCAGATAACCTGGTGGCAGGCCAGCCCACCCAGCAGAAAGCCAGACCAGCCAGCACAGAAGCCAGACAATTCTGCCTTGTTATGTTTAAGTGACACTGCCTATTTATGTGATATGCTGCATTGTTTTTGTATTAATGGACAGGGGGCTGCATCCAACATTTTGTTGGAAGGCCTACTTAGATGGCTTTAAGTTCATGTACATTTGGCTCCACCCATGACCATCAGATTATGGTGCACGGTCACACCCATTTCCAGTCGGGCGTGCCCAAAAATTCCCCAGATCCCTTAGGATCCTAGCAACGCCCCTGCCTGAGAGGACAATTTCTGGGTACCTGGAGTTGATAGTTAGTAACCCGACTAAGTTGTGCACATGCGCAGAGTGCTCCCTGCTGTGGGCACACAATGCAATTAATGCATGACCCAGCAGCGGCTGCCGGGTGGCATTTACGTAGCAAAGGAGGGGAACGGGGGAGTGGTGGGCATCTGGACAGCTTGACGTACATGCCTGCTCCCCCTGTTTTTCCTAATCACTTCAGCTCTGGTATCCTTTAAGCCCCGTCTACATGGGGAGATGTTGTGGCGGTCCGGCGGCTCGATTAGCCGCCGGATCGCCTCTTCCGCGTCCCCGCTCGCCGCGCGTGCGCCGCATTAGATTCCCCGCTCGTCCCCGCCGGTGCCGCTTATCTTCCGCTCGATTCCCTGCCATTGTCCCCTCGCGGGGAGCGAGCAGGGAATCGGCGGAAGCAAGATCCTTCCTGTCGGATTTTATTTTAAGGAGCATCGCGGCCGCATCTACGCGTGTAGATGCGGCTTAAAACATGAATCTGCTGGAAGATTAAGTCACTGGTGGTTGCTGTCTTATATTTATGTGCGCTTTATAGGACGTTTTAATTGTGCATTGTAGTTTACCAAAGCACACACAATTTTTTACCCTTGATACTGCTAGCACAGGGCTGTTGTGTTGAGTTTAAATAAAGGCTACACAAACCAGATGAATCACTGGTGATCAATTAGATTTGATTTGTAGGCACTTACATCAATTGCAAATCACGAGTTTTAATTGAATGAAATGTCATCAATAAGAAGATACTTTTTGGCTTCAAGCAATTAATCTGGCTTGAGTAGCCCAGCGTTAAGGTAACCATATATAGGTCGAAAGGGGTTCAATTAAGCATATGATCAATCACTGCCATATCGTAAATCAGTCAGCAGTTCTTGAGTGCTGCAGAACATTTTCCATGGGCTACAGGCAACATTTTTTCACAAACTACAAAAGAAAACTACATCTGTGCTAATGCACAATGCAGCGCTATGCTGTAGTGCCTGTTTTTATTCCCATATTTTCAGATTATTCGCATTTAGGTGTGATACACACTGTGCATTGCATAACATGTGCGTTATAATGGGTTTGTACTGTAATGCACACTGAAAGCGTTATAATACACACGTTGTTTCAAAACCTGGGTAATTTAAAACTTCAGTACTAGTTTTATCAGTATTCAGTTACAAAATGCCTTATGCCATAATAACAAGTGTTACACAATTGTTTTTTTTTAGTCTGTAGTTACCTTTACTACGTGCCTACATTACAGCAATCATTAAAGGAATATTGAGGTGAAAATAAACTGAACAGATAAACAATTGTATCTATCCTCCAACTCCGAAAATGACTTTTTGAGTTTCCCCACTGTTTTCTTTTATGATTAAATCTATGTTTTAAGTTTTAATGTTTCATTGTCTCTGCTCAATGACACAGACTTTGAAGTATGCCACTTCAAGACCAGACGTATTTTGAGATATCAGCACTGCTCCCATTCATTCGTCAATAACTTTATTACTACTAATCACACCTAAATGATCTATATATTGTTTTTTTCAGGACAAATTAGGCTTTTAGTGTGTGATAATTTTGTTTATTAATTAACTAATTTTCAATGCATTTTAAAGAGAAAAGTAGGGAAAATAAACAGAAAAACACACTATTTCTCCATTTACATCCATTATAGATTTACAATAAACAGTGCTAACTATAAGTTAAACCCACAAATTGTATTTCCTTATTCATCCTGGTTATAACAATGTTTAGATTATGTTCCTAGTACAATGTATGGTGACAGTATTGTATTTGGAAATAAAATTTAATTGTCTTTGATTCAGTTTGTGACTAAAAAGAATACACAAGACATGGGCCTCAAACCCTAAAACTTTCTAAGGCTCCCTGCACACTGCAAATCCGTTTTCCGATTCCGATTCCGTTTCCGATTCCGATTCCGATTTTCCTTGAATACATTCAACAGAAAAACGGATCAAAAAACGCAGCATGCAGTTAAGATTAAAAATCTGAATCGGAATCGGATGTAAAAACAGATTTAAGAGGCCTTAAAATCTGAATCTGAATCTGATTTGCTTGCAGTGTGCAAGAGGCCTAAACTCTATTTTACTACTTATCACAATTAAAATGTTACCACATACTGTATGTCTCTTGTAGTTTTGCTAAAACTTTCCCAAATGTGATCATCATTTTGAAAATGATTTTTTTTAATGTTGGATTGAGTTTGTCTGTATCTATTTTTTATGTGATGCGTGTCCAAGCTTTTAGACCCACCACAATGTATTCTACAACTCGTCATGGTTAAAATGATACCAGATGTGCCTCATTTAGGGCTCGTTTCCACTATTGCGGTGCGGAATCGCCTGGATTCCACCGCTGATGAAATTGCATGCGGATGCGATTCCGCATGCGTTTTTTGCCGCGAATTCGCATAGGTGAGGGTATATGCGATTTTAACCATGTCACTGCCTGTGTGAATTAACATTGATACCTATGCGAATTCGCGGCAAAAAACGCATGGGGAACACGCATGCGATTTCCCTATTAAATACATGCGATTCGCCTGCATTCAACACGCAGGCGAATTCTGAGGGCTCTGCAGTGCAGAAAAATGCATCCTATAAGGAATAAACTGATGTATTTGTTATTTTCTCCCCCCTTTCCCTCAGATCCTGATGGGTGATTGCTTCATCGGACACAATGGGGATATCGGTTGGAGGGTGGTAAGAGAAAGGAAAATGAGATAAAAGGACACTGTTCATTATGATGTGGTTGTATTTGTAATTGAGGTAGTTACCTATGGAATTTAGTGTACGTGATATGTAGTCAGGTTCAATGGGTAGACATCGTTGTAGTGCCCTGTATTTCCCTGAAGGGGGATTTGAAAATTGGATTGTCACTTAAAGGTTAATGACCAGTTAGGCTGGTCAGCTGACTAACGAAGAGGTGGGGCAATGAAGGGTGTGGTTATTGGGTATCTATTTAAACACTGTGAACCATTATAAGCATGTACACCTGATGAAGGGGATGTCCCCGAAACATGTCGTGTAACTGCTAAATGATTCTATAAAACGCAACTTTTGAAAGCCAGTTGAGTGTCTTCTCCTTATTGAAGAAAATTGCGCTGTGTGTGGAGTGGGGACCCACGGGAGAATTGAGCACCGGCAAACAGGCTAAGCAAGACCTGTGGAAGAGGTTATCCAGGGGAACAAACTTTCAGAAAAATCCTGCACAGAAAAACGCACAGCAAAACTGACAAGTGGAAACAGGCCCATCCACTTGTATTGGCTGTGCGAATCTGCATGCAGCAAACGCATGCAGATTCGCGATAGTGGAAACGGGCCCAAAGTAACAAACTGGTGGTGCACTCTCCGCAAATTTATAAACGTCTAGTTCTCATTAAGTGGTTAAATCTGTATGAACTATTGATCCTTTTTTATCTATTTCCTGCACTCACAAGCTGTTCTCTGCAAGAAAAGAGTTTATGGCTGTAATTCCTTATCAATGAGGTTAACTCTTTCAGGCAGAGAAAGGAAAAGGAACACACAATAGTTATTGATATGCTTGCCACTGTACACGTCTATCTCATCGGTTTTATTTTAACCTCGGTATTCCTTTAACAAAAATGGAGCTCAATCTAACATTTGTTTTTCTTCTCAAATCTTCTAAATAACTCAGAACAGAACCCTTCAGTGGTGATGCCACAAGAGTCAGTCATTAGTGAGTAACACTCTACATCAAAAGGGCTGCAAGCAGCTAATGATATCTGCAATTAACCCAGCTAATGATAGAAAACAAGTCATAGCGGAGTGGGATCCAATGCACTGAGCTCTGGTCCCAAAGGCCTGTTTCATTTAGCAGATATTATCTGCATTCATTTCTAAGCAGTGTTGGGGAGCAGAAAATTCTTGTCAACCTCCACTGACCGAGGAAGGAGAAGAAATATAGCAAATCAAAGCCTCTAGCTGCATGTTAACTGATCAGTTGCTTGTGACATAGATTAGTATCCAGTAGCCAGCAAGGGAATAAGTACAAATCATGGGTCCAACAGCAAAAATGTAATGGGGCCTCAATGTTCACAACCTTTCCCTTGCCTAATGTCGGCCCGTCATTCAAGGGTCAAAAAACAAGTGTGGCCATCAGGATCTTCACACCCATAACGTGTAGCCACCAAAACACCTAATCTGCAGTATCAGAAGACAGTTAGTAGTGGTGGCCCTACCACACCTCTCCCACAGTCACAGGGAAGCCCAGAGCCACCTTCCTTCTTTCCTTCCCTCCCTCTAATGCATGACCTCCCCTCCAGAGCAGATGTTCTGGGTGGGAAAATAATGGTGGCCAAACTGTTATGCAGGGGGTAACGTTGGTCACACATTTTACATATCCCCTGGCAGATAGGCCTCCAGTCCATGAGGTCATCACAGGGGAGAGAGAATGCGGTCCCATTAAAGATTTGCAAGGGGGCTAAACATTTTTAGTTTAATCTTTGCTAGTTATAGCTAAATAAGTATAACTGGATACCTTAAAATGCACCTGAAGGGATGATAAATGCCCCATATGGGTACTTGCCTAGTAAAGGGAAGCCTCTGGATAAACCATCCACCACTCCTCCACAGACCCAGCGATTGGACCCCCGGAACCTCTTTGACAAGGGCTTGTTGAAGAGTGCAAGCGCCCGTCATCCCATCCAAGAAGGAGTGCCCCATGCTACTGCGCAGGACACCTCGTGCCACACTGTTTCCCCAGCTCTTAAAGGACAACTGAAGTGAGAGGTATATAGAGGCTACCATATGTATTTCATTTTAAGCAATATAAGTTGCCTGGCAGCCCAGTTGATCTATGTGGCTGCAGTAGTGTCTGAGCTGCACACCTGACTCAAGCATGCAGCTATTGTTGTCAGATCTGACAGTAATGTCCGAAGCACCTGATCTGCTGCATGCTTGTTCAGGGCTAAAAGTATTAAGCTGGCCATACACTAGGCCGATTCCCACCAGATCGACAGCAGATTCGATCACTGGGATCGAATCTGCTGTCACATCGTTCCCGCAACACGCCGAATTTCGATTCATTTCGTCCGATCCCGTCGATCGCTCCGTGCGAAAAATTACTGTCGATCGCCCGCAGGTAGGGAGCGCGTCGCTAGCGGCGTTCGAGTGCCCGACGACTGACGCAATAGAGCCCGCATACATTACCTGCTCCGCCGGCACGACTGCCCCCGGTCACCACTGCTCCGTCTCCGGGTCCGGCATGCTTCACTTCTTCTAGCCCGGCAGGAAGTTTAAACAGTAGAGGGCGCTCTACTGTTTAAACTTCCTGCCGGGCAGGAAGAAGTAAAGAATGCCGGACCTGGAGACCAGAGCGGAGACGGAGCAGTGGTGACCGGGGGTAGTCGCGCCGGTGGAGCAGGTAATGTATGCGGCGGGGGGGGGGGGGGGGGGAGCAGCGGCAGCACCACCACCACCACAACAGATTGTGAACGGTTTCAGGCTGAAATCGGTTCACAATCTGTTTGCAGTAAAGGTAGCCATACGATCCCTCTCTGATCAGATTCGATCAGAGAGGGATCTATCTGTTGGTCGAATCTGTTGCCAAATCGACCAGTGTATGGCTACCTTTAGAGTCAGAGGATCAGCAGGATAGCCAGGCAGCTGTTATTGCTTTAAAGGAAATAAATATGGCAGCCTCCATATCCCTCTCACTTGAAAGGGGACTGATATTTCCAATCCATTGAAATTAATGTACACGTACTAATTTCTCTACTCATCCCCAAATATCACAGTGCACTATCAGCTGGACACTGACATGATTTATTGAACAAATTGTGCTTCTGTGTATGTCTGCTAAACTTACTTTTCTTTTCTCTTTTTTTAACTGCATGCATATTTGCAGTTTGTGGAAAAAAAAGATGAAAAGTTGAAATTGTACTGTTAATAATGATCACTACATTTACATTGACTGAGTCTGTACCTAGATTAACCTTATCTCTGCTTATCTAGACAAAAAAAAATATGAAAGTGCAGATGATGCAGCAACATGACTTGAGACAGAAAGGAAGGCAAACATTTTCCTTTTAATGACATTCAATTTCCTGCATGTCCCGGGAGGGAGCAGGTATTTTTGTATGGTGAATTGCTCCACGCTGGAAATAGCACAGGAGTATTCCCACTGGCTCTGCTACAATCATTTCAGTAAAATGATGAGCCGGAGGGTATGCACAGATTTCACATCAACCACTCAACATCCTACCGGGAATGACAAAACACGCTCTGCCTTCCCAACACAGCCTCTGCTGCGCACCAACACAGCTGTACTGCCTGCTCTGTACCAGAAATACAGCCAAGGGTTAAATACGAAGACTATTATATGCTAATGGCAGGAAGGGGGGGGGGGGGGGGTGATGATGCCTGATGATATCACTCCATATTTCACACCAGCTTGTAGCCTGGATTCTTGCCATCTGCCATCATTAATCGTCTTTTCAAAATATGATTGTGGCGTCAGCTGACAAGATGATATCTGCATGATGTAATAGGTTTCATTCGATTGGGAAGCTTGAGAAATCACCAAAGCAAATTGACTTTCAAGTGTTATTTTAGGTTACAGCCACACATCAGTGGGGGGAACAGTAGAAGGCAAGTCCGGAGGTGTAGCAATA
This sequence comes from Hyperolius riggenbachi, assembly GCF_040937935.1. NCBI lineage: Eukaryota > Metazoa > Chordata > Amphibia > Anura > Hyperoliidae > Hyperolius > Hyperolius riggenbachi. Next base: position 255,418,076 of record NC_090652.1, read on the forward strand.
GGGAGCGCAGAGGTTGCGATTGCACCGAAGCACCTAGACCAGAGGGACGCTCCTTCAACTGCTTGGTACTATTGTGGTATGCAATGCTCACCTCTATTTGTGGCATGAATAGTGCTAATCATTATCTTGAGGAGACCCAATGTAGCACTCGCACTGAAGATAATAGCTCCTTAGCTACGCCACTGAGCAAGGCTCTGCCTCCTTTATCTTGCTATAGGCAGTCTCTCCCTGGTCTTACTGCTAAAGGTACCTTTGGATAACAGATAACAGTGTTAGAGATTGCCAAACAAGCTCATGGTGAACCAGAACTCTTAGGAGTGTCTCGCAGGCTAAAAAGAAACAAAAATAAAATAAAAGGCAAATTGGAGAATTTTCCCACTTTAAGGCTTGAGTCTGAATTGAATTTGTTTAATAGATTGGCTTATATGCAATTCAACTTTTTCTCCTAATTTATCTCCTAGGAGATATTTTTCATCTTGTCTTTAAAATGACTTTCCAGCATTTTACAATTGAAAAAGCACCCAAAAATAGGTGAAAAAGTACCATCAAAATAATTTTGAGTATGTTCTTGCTTGTTGGTGGTTCAAAAAGGCATTTTATTGAAAAGGCTGAATATATCACCTAGGAGAAAACTCAGCAGAAAACTTGAATTGCATATGGGCCATTATGTTGTGTGTGTGAGGTTTCATGGACCTCTAAGCACTGCTTGGACTCCCCGAGTAAGGCAGACTCAGGGCCCATGGATAGTGTACATTTAAAATGGCTATGGGCAAATTTGGGCACAGGGTTAAGCTGAAACATGGCTCATCCGGCTCCCGCTGAAACTCGGGGCTGTGTTAAATACTATTTCCCTTCCAAGTTGTCACAACTCGGGTGGGTGCATGTAATTAATGCACCAGCTACTGCCTGCGGCCAAATTACCTCTTCCTTTCAACAGGAAGACTGGCAGTGACGTATTTGCATCTGACTCCCCAGTCTGTTTATCTGTGAGGTGTTACACAGAATTTTCATTCATAGAATATTATAGAAGATTGGTGAAATTCTCTTGCTGTAGCAGTAAGATGATTGGAGCAGGACTAGGAAGCCCAGAAAAAGATATATTATTTCCCATTATGCACATTTGGCAGCACCATTGAAGGGGATGCAGGTGGTAAAGTATGGACCCTTACAGTTACAGCGAGTGACAGAGTAGGTGCAGAGATGGATTACATTCAGCTACATTCAGCACCATTTCAGCACCGGACAGCAGGACTGGGCGCACTCCATTTAGTTCTGGTATTTCCTCCTTCGAGGTTGGAATCAGGAAGTGTCAGAACTGAATGAAACACGCCCCATCATGCTGTTCAATGCTGAAAGTGGCTGTTCTGGTACCGAACCACAAGGACCCGAATTTGAAGTCCAACACTACTCCAGAAATTGTGTCAATTTACCCTAAAGCATGCATCCACACCTGAAATATGAATATTTTTTGGTTGCGTTGGCCATCATTTAATTCCTTTGTGTATTTCCAAAACTAAAGAGAGTGCAACGGGCCCACCAACAAGTTTGTTAAGCTACCTTTCCTCCCTCACTTAAAAGCTCCTTTCGGAGATTTTAAAATATATCTCCGACAGATGACATGTTAACAGAATCATTTCATGGTTCAGGGTGCTTCGAGGATGATTTATCTCCGTCTCCCGGCACTGAAGGCCGTTATTCATGAGAGGCCTATGAGGGACTTAATCATCTATTTTGATGAGGGGGAATAAGGCCATTATGAAGAAATAAAACATTAATATTCAGCTTGGGTTTGTCACCTACCTCCTCATCACACGTTTTGGCAAATTAATTAAGTGCTATCACTCAGCAGCAATGTATATTTGATGCCAGCGATATGCCTTATGAGGAAGCGCAGCTCTGTGCATTGTTTGATTTATTGCTTAACTGGAATGTATCCTATAATACTTAATACAGAAAACTATAAAGATCAGCAAGATAAGAAGGTCCTCTCAGCCATGAGATGTGGCACCCCTTTTCTGTGTCATTTTCTGCTTTTCTTACCCCTACACCAAGCCATAAAAGAGAGACAGAGATACAGAGAGACAGACAGAGTAAGGGCTCCCTTTGCGACATTGTTGGGCCAAGTTGAACACACGTGTGCTGTGTAGACGACACAATGTTTTGCTATGCAGGGGCAACGGAGGGACGATGAGTGGCGCATACATGATGTCACGCGGCAGACGGGGAGCAGCACGAACCATGGGATCGGCGTTGCTAGGTTTGAGTAGATCCATCAGGCGGATCGCTCGCTGTTTGGGTGTCGGGGGTCGTCGGGTGCCATACACACACCTGATCGTTGGCTGAGACGAACGATATTGGCCGCGCTAGCGGGAACATAAACTGAGAGGGATATGGATGTTTCCTTTTAAACAATACCAGTTACCTGGCAGTCCTGCTGCTCTCTTTGGCTGCAGTAGTGGCTGAATCACAGACCTGAAACAAGCATGCAGCTAATCTAGTCTGACTTCAGTCAGAGCACCTGATCTGCATACTTGCCTGATCTGCATGTTGAGGGGCTATTGGCTAAAAGTATTAGAGACACAGGATCAGCAGGAGAGTCCAGCAACTGGTATTATTTTAAAAGGAAAAATCCATATCCTTCTCAGTTTAGGTTCCCTTTAAGTCAGGTGTGTGTACGAGGTTTAACAGAAAATATTAAATCAACTTGATAAATAGATAAAAGGCCAATTTATTTGGGGTACACAATCACAAAATATGAATTTATGTCCCCAATATCTCAATATGTCGACAGTAATAGAGCAAGGCTTACAAATGGCACCAAAACTGGACAGCTTTTGGAGAAATACAATTATCTTTGACAAAGAAGGATTAAAATACATCAAATATTATTCATATCTTATTGAAAGGAAGAACATTCAAAATACAAATGGTGGCTACTGATTGCTAGGAATGGCTGAACATCACAAATTATCGTTTTACGGAACCATTCACAAGCATTTTTAGGCCCCATTCACACTAGAGCGTTTTGCTGGCGATTTCGGCAAAACGCTCAAACGCTAGCGCTTTTGAAAGCGCTAGTGTAATAAAACTCTATGGGCTTGTTCTTACTTGGGCGATTTGCGCTAATCGCGAAATGCAAACGTGTAGCCTGCACCATCTTCAGGTGATTTCCCGGTGATCGCGTTTCAGTTCTATAGAAGCACTAAACACGATCGCGGAGAAATCGCTGCACTGACCAGTGATTTTTCCGCATGAAATCGCCGAAAAAAATCACTCCCGCAAAACGCCAGCAAAAATCACCGGCGTTTTGCGCTTTTAAGTGTGAATTAAATAAATCAAAATAATAATAATAATAAATCTTAAATCAAACATTCATGGCAAATTTTACAGCAAAAATTCATACCGGGGTTTCCAGGTGGTCAGTAGGCAGTGCGTAATGACTACCTGGAAACCTGGTGGAACTGGCAATGTTTTGGTGAGGGATCGCTGTGCAGCTGCAATACTGACGTATAAGGATCCCTGGCAAATGTAGATGTGATTTGGCCATTATAAAGTTAATTTGAAAAAAAAAATGACGGAGAATGCAGCATGTGTCGATCCCTGGCCTAAAGACCGTTGAATAGTGCCACACACCAGCGATGATCGTAATCAGCCAATTAAGTCTACGCAAAAATTTGCGTGCATTTACGCTTATACGTAATTATGGTTTGTAAATTCAATTGATTTGATATAGTGATTCGTAATTTCACGTAATTTTTGCTTAATTTTGTGCCAACTTTGGTAGTGAATAGCAAAGCGCCAATACATGGTAGTGACACCAAAATTGCTACATACAGTATGTTAGGGAGAGTATTGGGTACAAGTCAAAAAAATAATTATCCAAAAAGACCTGGTAGTTTTTGAGAAAATCGATTTTAAAAATGCAAAGAAAAAGTGGTTTTTAACTAAAAAAAAAGTTTAAAAACCATTTTTCTTTGCATATTATGCATGTATGGGGGGTTTTCTATTAACCGTTAAAGTCAGCACAAAATTACGCAAAATTATGAAATATTACTATTACACACGAAATGAATTACTATTTTCCCTGAAATTTCGCAATACAATTACTATGCGTCAATGTGAATTTCGATGCAAAATTTTAGCCCACCACTGCCACACACGTCAATTCCATTCACAGCCCTGGACTGTACTAAGTATAACTATACTAAGTATAACTATACTAAGTATAGCAAGCCCCAGAGCAATGACATTCTGAATTCTGCTGCAGAATGTCATTTTGCGGACTTTTAAAAATCCTTTTTTCTTAAAAACTTCATGGTCTTTTTAAAAAAAAGTCCTCTTTTTTTTCTTCTTGTTCCCACTCTTCCCATTAACATGCACTTGTGGGACACAGCAGAGTTTACACTTACAGTGCACTGGAGATCTAACGTGCTGTGCACCTATGGATCCTTGTGGATGCTTGCTGGAAAAAACTTTTATCTGTGGAATCGTTCCTGGGTTATTCTTACTAACTGGATGACAGCCTAAGTGCTAGATCCACCTGGTGTATGAGGTGGCAAATATCTGATGACCTTTTACGGTTACAGTTATTACGCTATGGGAGCTTTGTGCTTTCTTTTCAGATATTGATTACTGTGGATTGCGCACTGGTATCTTTTTATAGAATGCTTTTTGGGGTTATGAGAAGAAAACAAAATGCCGGGAGGAAACCATCGCAAACAGAACATGGATCCAAGCTCCATGTGGATGGTGTCCTAGTTTAGAGTTGAACCTTGTACCACTGCAAAGCAAGAATACCAGCTACAAAGACAGCAATACAATCCTGGCTAAGGTTTTACCCACTAGCCAAAACTAAAATAGAACGTTTTAGCTGAAGGGTTTAAACTATAGGGCAACCTTTCCCTGTAGCAGCAGGGAGGCCCAGGACTATGGGGGAGGTGGAGGGGGGGTTCTTACAGTAACTCCTTCCGATGCTGGAGCAGCCCCTGCACATCAGTTGTCATGGGAGGAAGTCATGCTTGATATTTGTTTTCTAACAGAAAGAATTCATGGTCATGGGGGAAAAGAGGACCCCATCTAGGTTTTGCAGTGAAGGGTGCATGATCTGTACCTATGATTCTGGCTATGAAAGCAATCTATAGTGAATATGCAAGTTGTAAAACATATATAAAACAGCAGCTACCAGGAGTAGAGTAAAGGCGCTTAATTCCTGGCTCATTACACACCTTTGGCACTTGATTTGGCCTGAGGAAGTGGGCGGAGACCCACAAAACACGTTGCCAGTGCTATTAAAGATTATTCATTTCTTCATTGAGGTATGCTACCTCACACCTTATTTATTCTATAGATTTTAATTAATTTTATTATCCTTAAGGTGCCTTTTCATCCTGTTTGTGTATTTAATACTCCCTGTCTCAGGGTAGGAGATACCCTCGGACCCAGTCTACCTACGGGTCTCTAGGACCCTTTTTTCCTTGAAAGGTGCAACCATTTCCAGCTGACCGGGACCCCTGAGTGGAGTTGGGTTTATTGATCTCCACCTGCCTGCAATGGTTGGTTGCCCCATTGCAGCCTCCCTTTGTGATTACCCTCCATATACCATTTCTTGTTTCATCTATTGAGTGTGACGTACTGAACCATTTGGGCTCCCTTTGTCTCTGTGGTTTTATTGTGCTCCTCCCCTCCCCCCTTTATCCACTATTACCATTATGATCAAAATTTTCATAATTTTATAGTTAGTTATTTGGCCTTGTAGTCATGCACAGTAGCAACCATGTCCTAGGTTACTATTTGTGAAACAACTAGCTGCCTTGACAGCAGGCCCGGATTTACCTCACAGGAGCCTATAGGCACAGTCCTGGCACTTTAGATCGCAGCCTCCATGAATCTACAAACTCCCAACAAACCGCACCGCAAGTGTCCTGAAAGTCCCAGTTGTTACTTCTCAATTACTTCCCTTGCCCATTATAGTTAGCTACTGGTGCCCCTTAGTGTTAGGTAGCCAGAAGAACGCTCAATATTAAGTAGCTAGAGGTGACCCCAAGTATTAGGTAGCCAGAGGTACCCTCAGTATTAGGTAGCTGGAGGTGTCCCTGACTGAAGGGAGTTCTCATCAGTGGAATGCAAAGAGCTTGGTGAGTAACCTCTCATTTACACTCTCATCAGGACTCTGCATAGGGAAGAAGAGAGGGAGGAGCTTAGGAAGGAGAGTGAGACGCCTTTCCATCATCAGGTGCCTGTAGGCACGTGCCTACAGTGCCTTATGGTAAATCCAGCCCTGCTTGACAGTGCTTGGCCCTTTCTGCTTGCATCATTGCTGGGTGACACGAGAGTGGGGGAAGAGTTTAGCTTCCCTAATCAGAAAGGTGAAAATCCAAAAATCAATTAACCCTTCGCACACTCACATGCAAATGTTCAAACAAATGCATTCACAGATTTACTCATCCAGGCACAACTGTTATCCCTACAGCTAAATTAAAAGCCAGGGTTTTAGTTCACAGAAGAATGCATTCTTATGCTTAGTCACCTATACTGCGTAGAAGTACCCAGGTAAACATAGGTGTCCTAACTCTGGCCCTGTAACATGCATAGTGCAGACATGCAAACACATTCATTGCATCAAACCTATCAATGGATTAGGAGCACACATCCTAACTTCCTCTCCTGGGAAAGACAGTGCATCTTACCAATCGCACAAGGGAGCTAACGTTATGTGTCCATGTGCACCATGCGCATACACCAGCATAAGCTGTCTGCATGCTGACAAACATACAGGGGAAGGGGGGAGTGCACCGAATTGGACCCTAGCCACAGGGGTCAATGATAAGAATAAACATACATATATCCAGGCACATCGCCTCTAGTTAGGACATTAAATAAATTATCAGGGAAAGGGAGGTGCTGAAGGGGGTGTGGCTAGAAACAGCAAAAATCAATTAACCCTTCGCACACTCACATGCAAATGTTCAAACAAATGCATTCGCAGATTTACTCATCCAGGCACAACTGTTATCCCTACAGCTAAATTAAAAGCCAGGGTTTTAGTTCACAGAAGACTGCATTCTTATGCTTAGTCACCTATACTGCGTAGAAGTACCCAGGTAAACATAGGGTCCAATTTGGTGCACTCCCCCCTTCCCCTGTATGTTTGTCAGCATGCAGACAGCTTATGCTGGTGTATGCGCATGGTGCACATGGACACATAACGTTAGCTCCCTTGTGCGATTGGTAAGATGCACTGTCTTTCCCCGGAGAGGAAGTTAGGATGTGTGCTCCTAATCCATTGATAGGTTTGATGCAATGAATGTGTTTGCATGTCTGCACTATGCATGTTACAGGGCCAGAGTTAGGACACCTATGTTTACCTGGGTACTTCTACGCAGTATAGGTGACTAAGCATAAGAATGCATTTTTCTGTGAACTAAAACCCTGGCTTTTAATTTAGCTGTAGGGATAACAGTTGTGCCTGGATGAGTAAATCTGTGAATGCATTTGTTTGAACATTTGCATGTGAGTGTGCGAAGGGTTAATTGATTTTTGCTGTTTCTAGCCACACCCCCTTCAGCACCTCCCTTTCCCTAATAATTTATTTAATGTCCAAACTAGAGGCGATGTGCCTGGATATATGTATGTTTATTCTTATCATTGACCCCTGTGGCTAGGGTCCAATTCGGTGCACTCCCCCCTTCCCCTGTATGTTTGTCAGCATGCAGACAGCTTATGCTGGTGTATGCGCATGGTGCACATGGACACATAACGTTAGCTCCCTTGTGCGATTGGTAAGATGCACTGTCTTTCCCAGGAGAGGAAGTTAGGATGTGTGCTCCTAATCCATTGATAGGTTTGATGCAATGAATGTGTTTGCATGTCTGCACTATGCATGTTACAGGGCCAGAGTTAGAACACCTATGTTTACCTGGGTACTTCTACGCAGTATAGGTGACTAAGCATAAGAATGCATTCTTCTGTGAACTAAAACCCTGGCTTTTAATTTAGCTGTAGGGATAGCAGTTGTGCCTGGATGAGTAAATCTGTGAATGCATTTGTTTGAACATTTGCATGTGAGTATGCGTAGGGTTAATTGATTTTTGCTGTTTCTAGCCACACCCCCTTCAGCACCTCCCTTTCCCTGATAATTTATTTAATGTCCTAACTAGAGGCGATGTGCCTGGATATATGTATGTTTATTCTAATCAGAAAGGTGGGTTTCTCTATAGTAACTGCTCAGCTTTGTATAAAGGGTACTTAAACCAAGTAAAAGTATTGAAAATAAACATATGATGTACCTGCAAATAAATATTACATATTTACCAAGCTGACAGTTCCTCTCAGAAGCTTACCATTTTCTTTTAACAACTATCCCTTCCAGTTCTGACAAGATTTTGTGATAACTGAAACATATCAGTTACTGTCAGTTATAAATTAGTTGCTGTCAGTTATTGCTTAAAGGACAACTGATGTGCAAGGTAATGTCCCTGTTTCCCTATGGCTCAAGTGGGCGATGTTACAGTTTAACAGTGTGCTGACCCGGAAGCTGTTACAGGGTCACTGCCATTTTTAAAATGGAGGACAGAGAATTCCATTGATCATAGTGGTCAAACGGGATGCAGGAGAGGAGAAAGATTGAGGAGAGACTACACGGAAGGTAAGTATGACCTGTGTATGCTTATTCTGACTTCATTTTCAGGTCAGGTTTGCATTAAATTCTGGAGCTGTGTAAGGACTGCAGATGGCTGAAATAGACCAGCTTTTCATGACCTTTATTGGAAAAATCTGCCTTCAGAATCATTTCTGTTCCCTCAAAAAAAGGTATAATCAGGGTCTGCATTGTCCTTGTGACAAAGCAAGTTATATATAGTAAGAACAAAGATTAAAGTAAACGTTGTGTGAGCCAGTCAGCCATAGTCTGCAATTTTCTTACTGCAGGTCCACAACTGAAAAGAATAACGTGATATTAGCATAGCTTTAGTTAAGGGAATCAATTCTAATAAGAGATACGTGTAGCTATTGATTATATCTGTGCTCAGTTTCTGAGAGCATTCCAATGAGCTAGTGGTTAAAAATATCAAGAATCGGCGCAAACTAAAAGCTTGGACTATAATTCAAGAATTACACCCAGCCAGAATCTGAATGCATTCCCTCTAATATGCCTCCATGACACACACACACAGAACCCAATATGGTGTAGTACTGGGGTGCTCATTGTGCAGATCATGATCTACCAGTAGATCGCAAAGGACTATATAAATGTTCTGTGCCTGTGCCTGTGTGTCTGACTTCTGGGTAGATCCCATGCTGCCAGCACCCACCTGAGTGACGTATGCGTTGCACTCTGTCTCTTTGATTTGGATGAGCCTTGTGCAATATGCTATCCTGATGTTTCTTAACTTGTAGCTGTCTCAAAGTTTTGTACAGAAGTGTAGAACATTATGATGTTGCAAGGTTGGGAGCCATACATTTAGAAGCATTGTGCTGCTGACTACAATTTTGACGGACACTGAGCATGATATTGTAAGCATGATATTGTGACTCTATTTGGCTTACTGAGGAAGACTCTATGATCTGCATCTAGTTGGCTGGCGGCTTGTGGTAATCACTGATGGACTGCCACTGTGCATGTCCTGCAGTTGTGTTTTGCATCTGAACGTAGATTCCACCTGGTAGATCATTTTCTGTTTGTAATCTTTGAAGTAGCGTGCAACCTGAAAAAGTGTGGACACGTCTGGTATAGTATTCTGGATATAGTGAGAAATTATAGAAGAATAATGGGAAGGAATAGTTGCAATCCCAGACTGCAAGGCAAGCAATCACTAATAGGTGGGCATATCCAATAGAAAAAACAGCAAATCTGGCAGCCGTTTCGCAGGTTCCCCTGCTTCTTCAGAGGCACAGAGGCTTTGTGCCTCTGAAGAAGCAGGGGAACCTGCGAGACAGCTGTAAGGCCGACCACTTTGTACTCCTAATGTATTGCCTGTATCTGCTGGATTAAAGGGAAACACTTGGATTATTGCATATCGGTGCCAGATTTGCTGTTTTTTTCTATTGGATATACTGAAGTGTATGTGATCTAGAGCACGATTCGTTACAACCAAGGTCCAGCTGCTGTTCCCAGTCCTGCCAGTCCCACTGCTTTTTCTCTCTGGTTAAAACTAATAGGTGGGCATTTGAACGCCTGTCATCGTTTGGGTGTTGTTCTCCAGAAAAATTATATTTATGAGGCCATAAAATATCATACCTTCAAACAGAAGTGAGCTAATAAGGAAAGTACACGAGGAGGCGCCACATGGCCCTTCTTCAGTTATGTTTTCTCCTGAGTCTTCTAACAGGAGATGTTTTAACACCGTAAAGTGGGATAAAGCTCTGACATAATTTTCAATAAAAATGTGTTTTCCTACTTTTTATTACCCATACAGTTACCATATTTGCTTTTGTGCACAATATTGTCTGTTTACAAATTACAAGTTACCAAAGTACAGTGTATCTGCTCTGAAAGCTGCCATTGCATTTTATTGCATAGCTGCTGTATTTTGATATTAAAATCTATCTAGAAATCACTTTTCAGCTTTCTGCTTATACAGCAAAAAGAGCTCATTTTCAGCACAACTAGGAATGTGCACAAGTTGAAGTGGACAAAGGAATGCAAACAAAAGATAATATCACCTCTTCAGATGCATCAGGAAGCTTTCCATTGAAGAAGAAAGAGCTGTGTTAAACTGTTTGAATGCTGTTCTGCTACATTTTTTTTCTTTGTAGTAATAGATTTTATGCTGTAAATAATATTTTAGAGCAAAGAAGGAATGCTGAGTTTCATACCACTTTAACAAAATAATTCCTTACATTATTTTTATTTTATTTTTAGTGATTTTCAATTGCTAGGTATCGAAAAGTTATGACAATTGTCTCCTGGGAGAAAACACAGGAGAAACGTTCATTGAATAAGAGCCAGTGAAACAAAAAAAAATATCAAAACATCTTAAAAATGGGTGATACATGATAGTCTAGCAGATTATTTCCAAAATGGGGCAAGGACAAAACCGTGATCTCTGAACACAGATGACGAGAAAGTGGCTTTTGGGCCTTAAAGACACTCCGAGCAGTGCCTGTGGATATGCCTTTAAAGGGAAGGTTCAGGGAGGGAGGTAAAAAAATAAAAATCAATATCCACTTACCTGGGGCTTCCTCCAGCCCGTGGCAGGCAGGAGGTGCCCTCGCCGCCGCTCCGCAGGCTCCCGGTGGTCTCCGGTGGCCGACGCGACCTGGCCAGGCCGGCTGCCAGGTTGGGCTCTGCTGCGCTCCATGGCATGGCACTTCTGCGTCCCATGCGGGCGTGCTGACGTCATCGGACGTCCGCCGGGCTGTACTGCGCATGCGCAGAACTACTGCGCCTGTGCAGTACAGCCCAGCGGACGTCCGATGGTGGCCATGAGTTTATTTACATGACGTCACTCTAAGCGTAACACACGCTTAGAGTGACGCATCGGGGAGGGAACAGCCAGAAAAGGCGCAGCTTCCGAGAGAAGCTGTCGCTTTTTCAGCGGGGGAGAGGAATCAGTGATCGGGCACCATAGCCCGATACACTGATTGCCTAACGAACCGCGGGCCGGGAGCGCGCGTGCAGCGCTATCGGCCGCGGGAGCGCGCGGTAGCGCGCATGGTTCCTGGATGTAGTTTCTACGTCCAGGAACCAAAATAGGTTAATTTTAAAAATCCCTTCCGCGGACGCAGCCTCAGAAACTGCGTACCGCCAAGGAGGTTAAAGTACCCCTGAGCGGGGCTTAGAACAATGTACTTTTTAAATATTATTTGATTTTTTTTCTGCTGTGACGTGTCACAGCACAATCCTCCTCCCCCTCCAGCTCCCCCTCTATCTCCCGCTGTACTGAGTCTTTTGGATGATCGGCTGGGAGGAAGGATAAGTACTTTCTCCTCTCTGACCATGGGCGTCCGCAGAAAATTTTCCAGGGGGGGGGCAAAAAGTGGGGAGCAAAAAGCGGGGCGGCGCGCCGCAAATTTGGGCTGGTGTTGTCGCCGAAAAATGGGTGTGGTCATGAACCAGAATGTGGGTGTGGTCGTGGGTGGAGACAAGTTTACATGAACTAAGCAATGGTGGGACATTAGATTAGGACAGTGGTGGCGAACCTTTTGGAGGTCGAGTGTCCAAACTGCAAAGTCACTTTACTATCACAAAGTGCCAACAGCAATTTAAACTAAATACAAACGTTTTAACTCATACATGAACATTATGGAAAATTAAGTTGAAAATAAACTGTGAAGATAAACAATTTCATCCATCGTACTCCTGAAAAAAATTATTCATTTTTTTTAGAACCTCCCAGTTTCATTTTCTGTTTTAAAAAGCGGAAAAAGTAGATTTAATGCTATTGTCTCATATGATGATGATTCAGCTTTTTCCATAGTCTCGCAGTTAGCAATCATGTGACCCCCAACAAGACAAATTCAGCAATCATGAGGCCCCCCCCATCAAGCCAAATTCAGCAATCATGAGGCCCCCAACAAGACAAATTCAGCAATCATGAGGCACATAAATAGACAGCTTTTCACATAAATAGGCAGAATGCCCCCTTAATATGTAGACACCTCTCACCTGGCAGCAGTTCCCCAAAATACACTCAATCTGACAGCAGTGGTTCCCCAAAAATAGGTAGCCCCAGGTCTATAGGTGTCCCCAGAATAGGTGGCCAGCGGTATAGATGTCCCCAGAACTGGTAGCCAGGGGTAGAGATGTCCCCAGAACAGGTAGCCAGGGGTATATGTGCCCAGTATATGTAGGCAGGGGTATATGTGCCCAGTATATGTAGGCAGGGGTATATGTCCCCAGTATATGTAGGCAGGGGTATATGTCCCAGTATATGTAGGCAGGGGTATATGTCCCAGTATATGTAGCCAGGGGGATATGTCCCAGTATATGTAGCCAGGGGGATATGTCCCAGTATATGTAGCCAGGGGGATATGTCCCAGTATATGTAGGCAGGGGGTATATGTCCCAGTATATGAAGGCAGGGGGATATGTCCCAGTATATGTAGGCAGGAGTATATGTGCCAGTATATGTAGGCAGGGGTATATGTCCCACTATATGTAGGCAGGGGTATATGTCCCAGTATATGTAGGCAGGGGGTATATGTCCCAGTATATGTAGCCGGGGGGATTTGTCCCAGTATATGTAGCCAGGAGGATATGTCCCAGTATATGTAGGCAGGTGATATGTCCCAGTATATGTAGGCAGGGAGTATATGTCTCAGTATATGTAGGCAGGGGTATATGTCCCAGTATATGTAGCCAGGGGTATATGTCCCAGTATATGTAGGCAGGGGGTATATGTCCCAGTATATGTAGGCAGATGCATATGTCCCAGTATATGTAGGCAGGGGTATATGTCCCAGTATATGTAGGCAGGGGTATATGTCCCAGTATATGTAGGCAGGGGTATATGTCCCAGTATATGTAGGCAGGGGGTATATGTCCCAGTATATGTAGCCAGGGGTATATGTCCCCAGAAAAAGTGGCCATGTGTGCAGGAGGAGGGGAGCAGCGGAGAGAAGAGAGAGAGCTATGGGCACTCACCTTAGGGGGCTCTCCCTCCCTCTCTCGCTCTCCCCTCCGGAGTCCGGAATGAAGTGTGCAGCGGCGGATGGATTAGCCGCTACTCTGGCCTGATCCAGACCAGAGTGCGGCACCAGAACTTCCGGCGCAGGAGCGAGACGAGGTAAGTTCCGCCCGCTGCCAGCCACTGCACACTTCATTCCGGAGGGGACAGCGAGGGAGAGAAAGCCCCCTAAGGTGAGGAAAGGGGGGGGGAGACGTCCGCCCTTCCCCACTGTGCCCATAGCTCTCTCTCTTCTCTGCGCTGTTCCCCTCCTGCTGGCTGCACGGGCATGCGGCCAGGGGGGGGGGGGCAGCGGGCGGCCAGGCTCGGGCAGATGCCCGGTTTTGCTGTATGTGCGGACGCCCAGGTCTCTGACCATCCTTAGCTCCGCCCCCTGCTCGCGCAGCTTACAGTCCCGATCTGAGTACCGCACACAGTGTGCAGGGGAGCTGCACTGTGTGCGGGCTTGTGATGTACTAATATACACTATCGTTCTGATTTAAATTATCACAAGCCAGCACACATCGCAGTTCCCCTGCGCGCGGTACTCAGATCAGGAACTATAAGCAACGAATAAAGGGGGCGGAGTTAAGGACAGGCAGAGAGGAGGAAGTACTGACACTTCCTCCCAGCCCATAACTGACGTTCTGCTCAATTTGAAGATTTCGGCTGAGCAGAACGGGGGGCGGGGGCACTGAAGGGGGAGGAAGGTGCTGTGAGGCATGTCACTGCACAAGAAGTTAAACAGAATAATGAGTATATCATTTTCAACTTAAGTGAGGGGAATATGGAGGCTCCCAGTTTCCTTGCTATCCTCCTGATCCTCCGCCTCTAATGCTTTTAGCATATCCTGTCTGCGATCCACAACTGATGGCCAAAGACTTCAAACATGAATTAAAGTGACTTATTGGCCTAAAACGGCAAACCAAGCACAATACATTACCATATACTCATATTTTTACATTCATTTAATTTACTTAGAACATTATTGATTCAATATTTAAATGCCTTGTAAAGCAATGTGAAATGACTGTGCCATGTGAAATTATTTTTTTGAAGGAGAAACAAATGAATTGTAAAATCCTGTACTTATTTTTATCACGCAATCTTACCGATTATGTTTTATCCTGTGATTGCTGATCTCTAGATCCAATCACCACCAAGTTTGGCAGGTTTAAGCTTTGGAAATAAGCAGAACCCCCTTTACGCTGCTGTAATTGCTCTGACCTCTCCCAGTGCTGCCTCTCCCAGAGGCAGCAAGAGGCAAGGCTGCTTGTGACCGATTCATTAGCTCATGCTGGTGGCTTACTGGAGGCCTGGCCGGGGATAAGTAGATAACATTATGACGCACAACCTCATCTGCATATAAATTGAGCTAATCAGAAATGCAAATTGCAATCATGGAAAGATGTGAGCGGCGCCCATAATTGTATGAATGCTACCAGAGCTTAGTTCAAACATTTTCATTGTTCCCTTTGCAGCCAGGAAAATGATTTGCATCAGAAACTCGGATCGGAAAACATGCAGATTTTATTCCTTACTGAATCGGAGAGGTAGTGTTACTACAATAGTAAAATAATCGCTGTGGCTAATTAATATGTAGATAAAGGAAAAAAGAGCCTGGCAAATGGCTAGTTTCTTAACCCTCCTGGCGGTTTGGCAAAATCCGCCAGGGGGCAGCAAATACGTTTAAAAAAAAAAAAAAAAAAATTTTCATGTAGCGAGACGAGGTCTCGCTACATAATAGCCGCTCCCCCCAGCCCCTCCGATCGCCGCCGGCGATCGGAGATCAGGAGATCCCGTTCAAAGAACGGGATCTCCTGGAGGGCTTCCCCCGTCACCATGGCGATGGGGCGGGATGACGTCACCGACGTCAAAGGGGACTCCGATCCACCCCACGGCGCTGCCTGGCACTGGTTGGCCAGGCAGCGCACGGGGTCTGGGGGGGGGGGGCTGCGGCGACGCGTATAGCGGCGGATCGGCGAGTAGCGGCGGCGATCGGGCACTGCACGCAGCTAGCAAAGTTATGTAAATCGGCCCAGCGGGGCCTGAGCGGTGCCTCCCGGCGGCATAGCCCGTGCTCAGCACGGGCTTACCGCCAGGGAGGTTAAAGGACCACTGTGGTAAACTCTTACAAGAAGCAGTAGAATGCAGTAAATGATGAAGGATACCCACTTTTACAGTAAATATCCTGGTTTCAGCATCAGAAATACTTCCTATAGCTATATATCGCTGTATATATCCCTCCCTCCCACTGAGACTTAGCCTAGGCTCTTTATTATGCAAAATTCACCCCCCCCCCCCCCAATCCTGAGCATTCTGGGAGACCAGAGATCTTTTCTACTGGCTTTAGAACTCTCAGTTAAAGCGGAACAGAAGATAGGATTACAACAAACTGTTTCACTTACCTGGGGCTTCTGCAAACCTCCAGTAGCCGTCCTGTCCCGCGCTGCTCCTCCACGAGCCTCCATTCTCCAGCTGCCAGCTACTTTTGGTTTCACCGCTGGGCCACTGCGCGGCTCTGGCCACGCGTATCCTTTCTTCGCGTTTTAGTCCGCAATAGCGCAATTGCAGATGAGAACGCGTAGAAAGGATACGCTTGGCAGGGCTGCTCTGACCTCGGCTTACAAGTCGAGGAACGGAGCGACGGCGGGAGAACGGCTTCTCAGGGCTTGCAAAAGCCCCAGGTAAGTGAAACAGTTTGTTGTAATCCTATCTTCAGTTCTGTTCAGGGAGTGTTGTTATATAAGAAAAAAAATCTGATCACCCCCCTGAGAAGAAGAATTAGTCCAAAACTTGTCAGATTTTTTACTGCCTACTGTAACTGGCAGTGACATCAGATATCCTTAAAACATTGAAATCATCTGTTTTAGTAGAAGCTTTTTGTACATTATCAAGAAGAGTTCATCGTTAGAGATGGTCCAAGAGATTCAAATAATTCCAGCAAATTGAATGTACCGGGAGCTTGGAATTGGGCAAAGCAAAACTGAGAAGTCGTCCAATTTCAAGCTGGATGCAATTTGCATTAAATTAACATGCAAGCTAGAAATATTATTATCTAATTGACCATCTCTATTCAGCCCTTATTAGTGTCCCCCCAACCCATATTTCCTCTGCTGTGCTTTGAAGTGCTTAGCAAATGGAACTCAAACAAGAGAAAAATAATGGTTTTCCGACATAACTGTGACAGGTCATGCTGCAATACCAGATTTCACCAGCAGGGTAACAGAAGCCAACATTTGAAACTGAACAGCTCTGGTATTGTGTGATAGAGTTCCAGAGTTTTTCAGTTCCCTCTTATCTAACCCATATTTCTGAGCACAAACAATATTAATTTGCATATTTGCTATACAATATATATATATATATATATATATATATATATATATATATATATATATATATATATATATATATACACACACACAACTCCCCCAGATGACTTGGAAATAGTGGTGACATAACCACCTTGGATATCACATACAATCCACTGTTTCTATGAATTTCCTTCAATATATGGAGCTCTGCCTCAGCAGAGCTCTCCTGCAGTCTATTCACAGTTGCTGATAAGAACTTATTAGACGGGCTGATCTGCCTAAACAAACATATAACATAGAGAAGTGAATTTCTTCAGCAACTACTGTATATGTGGAATAAAACCTTTTATTGTGTGCTGTGCAAGAGTCTGGGCCTGCTTTCAGTAAATTAGGCCTCATACCTCAGCTAGAATACAAATATTTGTTGTTTGTTTGTTGGTTTGTTTGCTTTTAAGCTATGAGTTTGAAGTATGGATATGTATCCATTTTATTTTTATGCAAATTTTCCCCTTTATTATCATAGTTCAAAACTGAAATATGAACAATAACCCAAAACAGACAAATTTCAATAGCTTAGTATAATCAAACATGGTTTAGGTTATTGACTGCTACATAGTACACTTTGTTGCTTTGTACTTTGTTACATTTGAGTTATAGCTAGAACATTATTTTAAAAAATACTATTTATTAAACTGAGGCATATATACGTTTCCATTGCTGACGTACATAATGATAGCCTATGTGTGATCTAGGTCTCTCGCTTGAAAGCGTTTTTTCTTCCTTTTTTGCGGTTAGAGGGGGGCAACTGCATACAAACAAGCACAGCAAACATGCCAATTTATTACATCCTATCTCTTTTGTCATTGAGGGGGTTTTCAATTATTTTAATGCTTTGTGAAATTTAGATTTGGTCTACATGGTAATATCCAATGAATCAAGTGTGCCATCTTGTGGTGTACCTGGGAATCTTGAACAGAGCTTTGACTGGATGCATAGAAGACAAAGGCGGGTCTCCATCAGCCAGTTCTATGGCTGTAATCCCCAAGGACCAGACATCACAGCGCACATCATAGGAGTAATCATACTGTTGTTCACAGGCTATGACCTATTGAGGAGATGAAAAGGCTGTGTTATAGGCGTTTTGTTACATGAACTGCACACATCACCGCAATACACTGGGGAGCACATTCTCTTTCCCTATGCAGTTTAGCATCGCTGCTTCAGTTTCCCATATTGTGATGCAAGTCACACGTACCCAAGTGTTCTATATATAAATATATTTATACATCCCTGAGAAAATTGATGCAGTATTTAAAGGCTAAGGGGTATTGATTTCTTATACTTTCTTTTCTTTTTACAGACATAAAACTGCACTTTTCAATGTAGACAGACTACATTCCAATAAGCCATTATTAAATGTAACTGTTTCAGTTAGATCCCTCCACTGGTGTAACAACAGGGCCTGCAGCCCCTACCCCCGCGGGGGAGCCCGAGCCCCCCTTGGGGCCGTTTTGGGGGGCTGGAGGGGACGCAGCATGAGGGGAAAGCCATGCTGCACCTCGGCGGGGAGGGGGGGGGGCGGTCCCTCACCTCGGGCTCTTCCCTCTGCGCTCCCCTCCAGCATTGAATAGTTTGTGTATGCAGGCGGCGGGCAGCAGCAGATACATACCTTCCGTGCGCTCCAGCGTGGATGTTCCTCTCTCTATCCTCTGACGTGACTTCCTGTTTATACAGGAAGTTGCGTCAGAGCCCGAGGCGAGGGAGGGGGGGACCTTCCCCCTCCCCGCCGAAGTGCAGCATGGCTTTCCCCTCATGCTTTGTCCCCTCCAACCAGGGCCGGGCCGAGGCATAGGCTGGAGAGGCTCCAGCCTCAGGGCGCAGTGTAGGAGGGGGCGCACAATTCACTCAGCTGTCATTCCTAATTGTGTTTGAAGCAGAAAGAAATAAGAAAAGGGGATACATAGCAGTGACTGCAGCCAGATAACTAGATAGTAAGGTGTTGGGGTGGTTGTGGGCCCTGTGGCACCTCTTAGTCTAATAGCAATCAGTGTGTGACGGCTGGGGTGGGAGGGATGGAGGGCGCACTTTGGTGTCTCAGCCTTGGGTGCTGGAGGACCTTGTCCCGCCTCTGCCTCCAACACCCCAAAACAGCCCCAAGGGGGGGGGGGGGGGGCGCTTAGTATTTCTGCAGGGGGGCCGGTGGGACCTTGTTACGCCCTCATCCCTCAATCCTTGCCTGAAAGCACAATGGATGCCTCCTATGGTATGGATGGCGTAAGCCCCCCCCCCCCAACAGCTGAATAGAAGGGGAGTAAATGGCTCACACAGTCACGCCCCTTTCCACAGGGAACAATGAGAGGGTGGTGCTACTACTACTATTAATAATCCTAATATTTGTATAGCGCTTTTCTCCTGTTGGACTCAAAGCGCTCAAGAGCTGCAGCCACTAAGGGTGCACTCAAGGGGCCACCCTGCAGTGTTAGGAATTCTTGCCCAAGGACTACTTGCTGAATAGGTACTGACCCTAGCTAGGATATGAACCCAGGTTTCCCATGTCAAAGGCAGAGCCCTTAAACAGTACACTTCCAGCCACACTATGTGCCACAGCCTCTCTATGAGGAACCACAGGAAATTGGGCCACTGCAAGGTAAGGAGGCAACATCCACAACACCCTGGCAGGAAGCACCTACATGATATCATCACTGGAGATTATCAGGAAGGGGATTTGGAATGGAGATCATTGTGAGGAGATAGCTGGGTAAACAAATAAAAAACAAAAACAGTACATCCACTTTAACTTCCTGTAGCCAAAATCTCCAAATAGTAAAGTTATTGTTAGCATTGACCAAAGGGAATACAGTGGTACTTTGGTTTGCCAGCATAATTCATTCTGGAAACATACTTGTAATCCAAAGCACTCATATCAAAGCCAATTTCCCCATAAGAATTTTTGTGTGTGTGGCTTTAACAAGGAACCTATCCAATAACAGTTGCTTTTGCCTACTTTTGAGGATTTCACGGAAGTGTGACATTGTACAGCCCCTAAACCAGGCATGGGCAAACTCGGCCCTCCAGCTGTTATGGAACTACAAGTCCTACAATGCATTTGCCTTTATGAGTCATGACTGTGGCTGTCAGACTCCTGCAATGCATTGTGGGACTTGTAGTTCCTTAACAGCTGGAGGGCCAAGTTTGCCCATACCTGCCCTAAACTCAGTTTAAGTACAATTAAGTACAATCCTGCATAGTCAAAGGGAGAAGACCCATCGGTTCAGTCGTGAAGATGTGTATATGTTCTGTGCTTGTATATCATGAAGACACTACTTGCTTATCAAGTCAAAATTTCATAAACATTTTTGCTTGTCTTGCAAAGCGCTCTGAAACCAAATTAATTGCAATCCAAGTTTTTACTGTATACTGTTACTATATCTTCAAAGGACCGGCACCACACGATGTATTATAGCTCAGTGATATTTACTGCAGCATCACAGCAATCAAAAGCAGCAACGACAGCCCGCTGTTTCGGCCATAAGGCCTTTGTCAAGTCTGTGCAACTTGACAAAGGCCTTATGGCCGAAACAGTGGGCTGTCGTTGCTGCTTTTGATTGCTGTGATGCTGCAGTAAATATCACTGAGCTATAATACATCGTGCAGTGCTGGTCCTTTGAAGATGCTGTTGCTTATTACCCCTTGGTACTGGGGTGAGGACCTGGGCACCCCAACTCTTTACTATTGAGTGGACGCTCCTGGTCTCACGGATTTACATTGTATACTGTTACTGAAACATAAATAAAAAGGAAAGCCTTCTGGTATGCCTGACAAGCTAGTTGCTTTCATGTCTGACAGTTTTATTTAATTCCTGTTGTTATTAATCATTTCAGGCAACTGATGACCTCCTCAAACTCAAACAGTCACAACTGAATATGATTTCTCAAGTGTCATGAAATGAAAATGTACCGTGCAGAGTATGACTAATAAAACTTCAACAAGATACTCGTTCAGTAAGAAGCATTAATATTCCTACAAACCTCAATTCATGAAAGTCTCTTTAATTTAGGCAGAGGTTTCAGAGAAATGTCTCTACTCAGTTGTTACTATGCTGGGGACAGTTTGCTGTCTGCAGTCTTGTACAGATTTAGAATTGCGGGCTTGTGCCTTTGACATGGGCTGCCTGTGGAACTGGACTAAGCTTGAGTCTGACTCATCAGAACAGCGCCATTACCAGAGACAGAGGCTTATCTACATTTCATGGGGCCCCCAGCAAAAATTTGATTGGGCCTCCAAATGATCACACCCCTTCCCTTGCCTCCCCTTGGTGTCCTTTGCAGACTTAGGGCCCATCATTCAGATTCATAAAACAAGTGTAGCCACAAAAACAGCTGATCAGAAGTTTATTCCCTTGTATCAGAGGAAGGGCAGGTTAGTAGTGGTGGTAGCCCCCACAGCTCTGGGCCCTCCTGTGATCACAGCTGCAGCTCTCCTCTAGCTATGCCCCTGACCAGAGGTGTCTTCTGGTGTCTCTTTTTGGGCAGACAGAAATGTCCACATATTTGAGCTACCCAAACTGCATATAGATTTACAGATGAGAGCATTTTTTAAAGCAGACCTAGCAACAGGTATATATTAAAAATGTGAGACATACAATCATGGAAATATTACACTGGGGAAGAGGATTGTGCCCTATCAGGTGTACAAGCAACTGGTAGGGTAAATTAAGTGGCAGGCTGCTGAGATGTTGGACAGTCTGGTATAGAGGAAATTGGCATACCTCTTTTGATGCCAATTTTGGCGCCCGGCAGAGAGGAGGAAGAAATTAGACATGAGACAGACCTTGCGCATGCGCTATTAGGGCCCGCAGACTTCCTTTTCCAGGTCACAGTGGTACTATCTGTAGGAGTTGTCGTTTCAATACAATTGAGAGCAGGCATACCGGGACACCAAGGGATTGCCAGAGTGGCCAGCGAGTGTATACTCATCCCTGAATAGACGTGGGGATGCTTAAAGAGAATCTGTATTGTTAAAATCGCACAAAAGTAAACATACCAGTGCGTTAGGGAACATCTCCTATTACCCTCTGTCACAATTTCGCCGCTCCCCGCCGCATTAAAAGTGGTTAAAAACAGTTTTTAAAAGTTTGTTTATAAACAAAATGGCCACCAAAACAGGAAGTAGGTTGATGTACAGTATGTCCACACATAGAAAATACATTCATACACAAGCAGGCTGTATACACCCTTCCTTTTGAATCTCAAGAGATCATTTGTGTGTTTCTTTCCCCCTGCATCTCTCATGCACTGAAGTTTCAGGCTGCTCGTTTCTTCCTGCAAACAGCTTTGCCCTTGTCTGAATTTCCTCAGTATGTGAAAGCCCAGCCAGCTCAGATGACGATTTATCCAGCTTGTAAAAGATAAGAGAAAAGAGAGAAGCTGCCCTAATCTAAATAATACACAGGCAGTGTGCATAGAGGGGCCTGGAAGGGGGAGTTCATAGCAGAACCACAACACTGAAGAACTTGGCAGCCTTCCAGACACAGGCCGACAAGTCTGACAGGGGAAAGATACATTGATTTATTACAGAGACTGTGATAGCAGAAAGTGCTGCAGTAAGCCAGAACACATTAGAATAGCTTTTGGAACTTGTAGGATGATAAAAAACAGGATGCAATTTTTGTTACGGAGTCTCTTTAAAGGCATACCCAGTGCTACTGCTCAGGGTCCCTTTAACCACTTGCCGACCGCGCACTCATACCGCGCGTCGGCAAAGTGGCAGCTGCAGGACCAGCGACGCAGTATTGCGTCGCCAGCTACAGGCTGATTAATCAGGAAGCAGCCGCTCGCGCGAGCGGCTGCTTCCTGTCAATTCACGGCGGGGGGCTCCGTGAATAGCCTGCGGGCCGCCGATGGCGGCTCGCAGGCTAAATGTAAACACAAGCGGAAATAATGCGCTTTGTTTACATTGTACGGCGCTGCTGCGCAGCAGCGCCGTAAGGCAGATCGGCGATCCCCGGCCAATCAGCGGCCGGGGATCGCCGCCATGTGACAGGGGACGTCCTGTCACTGGCTGCACAGGACGGATAGCGTCCTGTGCAGCCCTGATCTCCGGGGGGGAGCAGGTAGGAGAGGGAGGGGGGAATTTCGCCGCGGAGGGGGGCTTTGAGGTGCCCCCCCCCCCCCCGCCAGCCACATGCAGGCAGGAGAGATCGGACCCCCCCCCAGCACATCATCCCCCTAGTGGGGAAAAAAGGGGGGCGATCTGGTCGCTCTGCCTGCTACATGATCTGTGCTGGGGGCTGCAGAGCCCACCCAGCACAGATCACTCAACACAGCGCTGGTCCTTAAGGGGGGGTAAAGGGTGGGTCCTCAAGTGGTTAAGCTTGAATGCATTTGCCACATGCTTGCTTCAGGTGTGTGATTCAGACACTACTAATCTAGTAAATATCAGCAGGCCTGTCAGGCAACTGGTATTTTTTAAAAGGGAATAAATATGGCAGCCTCCATATTCCTTTCACTTTAGTTGTTCCCTGGCTGTAACCCAAGTCAGGCTCAGGTGGAAAAAAATAAACCAGGGGCCATATGCAATTCACTTTTTCTCCTAGGAGAAAATTTTTCATTGTGTAATTTATAACTTTTTAGCATTTTGCAATGTAAAAAGTACCAAAAAGTAGGTGAAAAAGTACTATCAAAATTATTTTGAGGATTTTTTAGTTTAATGGTGGTTTATTTAAAGGGCATTTTATTTACAAGTTTGAAAATTTCGCCTAGGAGAAAACTCAGGTGAAAAAAGGAATTGCATATGGGCCCAGGAGCGGTAAGTCCGAGCCTGACTCGAGGCAGCCGCCAGTAGGTATGTGCAGAGCATTGCGCGCAGTGGGTGTCTCAAATCACCTACCCCGGGATCCAGAAGCTGGCAGCCTTTGGCTCGGTTCACATCAGCTTTTAGCTGCGGATCCGGCTGTATGGTTCCCGCTTCTGTTCCGCTGAATGGACAAACAAATGCAGCAAGATCCTGACCATTTTGCTCAGAGTAAGGGAAGGTTTTGCAGCAAAATAAGAATCAATGAAAACGGACGTTTTACAGCACACTGGCTGTAAAACGGACCGTTTCCTGGATCCAGATGGCCCGATCCGTACGGCTCAATCCGGAAAAAAACGCAGATGTGAACCGGGCCTTACTTTTTCTGGTCCTTGGAGGCTCTGGATTTCCTCTGGTGAGATTGCCGTTTGTCATCATTAGGGTTACAGCGCCACCCGGAATACGGAGGAAGAATTGCAGCGCTGGATCCCAGGGAGGTAAGTGCTGGGCTGCCACAGATCTCTCTGATTTTTTTCCCTGTCTTTAGGATCTAAAAGAGCAAAAAAATTGCACTGCTTTTAGACCTTAAAATCCAGAAATAATTATACCACCAGGGAGGTTAAAGTCATAGCCGGGTATGTTCCCTTGCTTACTGCAAGCTGGACTACAGACTGATCTATCAGCTCCCAGCACTGCACCCCTTTTCATTCCCCTTTTCTAGGACACAGTAACATGTCAGAGATTAAATTGCAGATAGAAAGCGCTGGGTGGACATAGAGGACACTCCAGACGATGGAATGGAATTGCTGTTCTGAAGCCTCCATTCATGAATGCAATGCTGTGGAGACACAAGCGTAATCATTTCCCTTCCCGCAGACATTGTTATGTGTGACACACACCTGATTTACATTTTAATGATCTCCGTGATGGAATGAATATTTGCAAAGCTAGAAAAATAAGAAGCAGGGAACCACTGGAGACAGCATTATTTACTCAATGTACAAATGGGGATACTGGATGAAAACAGTTACCACTGCACAGAGCTATGAAGATGGATGATGTATAATCAGCCTATAATGCATGGGATTTGTGGGAAATATAGATGTATCACTGAATGTAATACTGGATCAGATGTCTGAACTGCTATTTCTAAGCTTAGGGAGAATCAGTCTCTATGCTTTCCCCACTTGCAGGTTACACCAGGACATGCTTCTGTGCTTGCATGCCGTGCTGCCACATTGGGGCCCAAATGCACAACGGGCCTTAGGTCAACTGCCTATTGTTTCTGCTCCTTCCAAGTTCAGCAAGCACCTTTTCCATGTACAGCAACCTCCCACCTCCAAGTGAATTCTCCATGTGCAGCAACCCCTTGCGTATATGCAAAAAGGATGCCAGGAAAATTTAGGCAACGGAAATAGTATTCTAAATATATGAACAGACTGCGCTTGTCAAATGGAAAAATAAAACTTTAATATGGTTGTCAATTGCACAACCCCAATTGACAACCATATTAAAGTTTTATTTTTCCATTTGACAAGCGCAGTCTGTTCATATATTTAGTTCACTATATCAGGAAGTGGGATCCCCTCACAGATATTGCTGCTGTCTACATTGGGCGCAACACCTTATCTTGGAAATAGTATTCTGCTACTGTAGAGAGGGAATTCCAATAGTAAAAAATCTATACATGTTATCAATATACTACTATTGCTAAACCTAACCCTAGTCTCACACAGAGCCCTCCCTCCACTATGCCTAACCCTAACCAATCTTCCCCACCAATTAATAACCCTATCCTACCCCCCCCCCCCCCCCCCCCATGATGCCTGCCGCCTAAGCAATCCCCTCTTCCACCGATGCCTAACTCTAACCAATCCCCCCACCGATGCCTAACCCTAACCAATCCTCCCACCGATGCCTAACCCTTACTAACTGACCCCCCCCCCCCCCCAACGATGCCTAACCGATCCCCCCTCTGATGCCTAAAACTAACCTACATCAAAACAAAAAGGCATCTCAAACATCCTTCTAAACATCCGCCAAACTACCTGTGGCCTGGACCATGGCCCAAAACAGATCATGTTGATATGCACTGATCTGTCAAGACCAGCATTTCACAAAATACTAAATTGTTCCTTGCAAGCAGGGAAGTGTCCTACTTGCCTGAAAGAAGCAATCATCAGTAGTAATCAAGAAACCATCCTTAGATCCGGATATTTTGAGTAACTACAGACCTGTCTCCAACCTCCCCTTTTCAGGGAAAAGTTATTGAAAAGGCTCCAACTTGAAGCCAGGTTCTCAGGGACAACATCTTTTTTTAAAAAATACATTTTTATTGTATTTTTCAACAAATAAAAACAAAATTAACACGAAACAATATTGTCCTTCATACTTTCAAGTACACATTCTGATACATCTTATAATTGTATCTCATATAACAAGTAGAGGCAATACATACAATGAGCTGGTATGTGAAATAGTACAGAGCACATCTGATTATAAGTCCAATATGGCACAGCAGCATTGTTTAACATATATATCATTTCTGAACAATGGTTTATAAGTGTAAATCTTGCACCATCACTGTATTGTCCAAGTGCAGAATAATGGTGTCCGAGGCCTCAACCCGGGGATTCCAGACTTTATTAAATTTATTAAATTGCGACCTGGCCTGGTAAGTTAATTTGTATTTAGAGTTGGGCCGAACGGTTCGCCTGCGAACGGTTCCATGCGAACTTCAGTGGTTCGCGTTCGCGTCCCGCAGGCGAACCTTTGCGGAAGTTCGGTTCGCCCCATAATGCACATGGAGGGTCAACTTTGACCCTCTACATCACAGTCAGCAGGCCCAGTGTAGCCAATTAGGCTACACTAGCCCCTGGAGCCCCACCCCCCCTTATATAAGGCAGGCAGCGGCGGCCATTACGGTCACTCGTGTGCTGCCTGCGTTAGTGAGAGTAGGGCGAGCTGCTGCAGACTGTCTCTCAGGGAAAGATTAGTTAGGCTTAACTTGTTCCTGTCTGGCTGCATACCTGTTCTGTGAACCCACCACTGCATACCTGTGCTGTGAACCCACCACTGCATACCTGTGCTGTGAACCCACCACTGCATACCTGTGCTGTGAACCCACCACTGCATACCTGTTCAGTGAACCCACCACTGCATACCTGTGCTGTGAACCCACCACTGCATACCTGTTCAGTGAACCTGCCACTGCATACCTGTTCTGTTCAGTGGACCCGCCACTGCATACCTGTTCATTGAACCCACCACTGCATACCTGTGCTGTGAACCCACCACTGCATACCTGTTCTGTGAACCCACCACTGCATACCTGTTCAGTGAAGCCGCCACTGCATACCTGTTCTGTTCAGTGGACCCGCCACTGTATACCTGTTCAGTGAACCTGCCACTGCATACCTGTTCTGTTCAGTGGACCCGCCACTGTATACCTGTTCATTGAACCCACCACTGCATACCTGTGCTGTGAACCCGCCACTGTATACCTGTTCTGTGAACCCGCCACTGTATACCTGTTCTGTTTAGTGAACCCGCCACTGTATACCTGTTCTGTTTAGTGAACCCGCCACTGTATACCTGTTCTGTTTCGTGAACCCGCCACTGCATACCTGTTCTGTTCAGTGGACCCGCCACTGTATACCTGTTCAGTGAACCCGCCACTGCATACCTGTTCTGTTCAGTGGACCCGCCACTGTATACCTGTTCAGTGAACCCGCCACTGCATACCTGTTCTGTTCAGTGGACCCGCCACTGTATACCTGTTCATTGAACCCACCACTGCATACCTGTGCTGTGAACCCACCACTGCATACCTGTTCTGTGAACCCGCCACTGTATACCTGTTCTGTTTAGTGAACCCGCCACTGTATACCTGTTCTGTTTAGTGAACCCGCCACTGTATACCTGTTCAGTGAACCCGCCACTGCATACCTGTTGTGTTCAGTGAACCCGCCACTGCATACCTGTTGTGTTCAGTGAACCTGCCACTGCATACCTGTTCTGTGAACCCGCCACTGTATACCTGTTCTGTTTAGTGAACCCGCCACTGTATACCTGTTCTGTTTAGTGAACCCGCCACTGCATACCTGTTCTGTTCAGTGGTCCCGCCACTGTATACCTGTTCAGTGAACCCGCCACTGCATACCTGTTGTGTTCAGTGAACCTGCCACTGCATACCTGTTCTGTGAACCCGCCACTGTATACCTGTCCTGTTCAGTGGACCCGCCACTGCATACCTGTTCATTTAACCCACCACTGCATACCTGTGCTGTGAACCCACCACTGCATACCTGTTCTGTGAACCCGCCACTGTATACCTGTTCTGTTTAGTGAACCCGCCACTGTATACCTGTTCTGTTTAGTGAACCCGCCACTGTATACCTGTTCAGTGAACCCGCCACTGCATACCTGTTGTGTTCAGTGAACCCGCTACTGCATACCTGTTGTGTTCAGTGAACCCGCCACTGTATACCTGTTCTGTTTAGTGAACCCGCCACTGTATACCTGTTCTGTTTAGTGAACCCGCCACTGCATACCTGTTCTGTTCAGTGGACCCGCCACTGTATACCTGTTCAGTGAACCCGCCACTGCATACCTGTTGTGTTCAGTGAACCTGCCACTGCATACCTGTTCTGTGAACCCGCCACTGTATACCTGTTCTGTTTAGTGAACCCGCCACTGTATACCTGTTCTGTTTAGTGAACCCGCCACTGCATACCTGTTCTGTTCAGTGAACCCGCCACTGTATACCTGTTCAGTGAACCCGCCACTGCATACCTGTTCTGTTCAGTGAACCTGCCACTGCATACCTGTTGTGTTCAGTGAACCTGCCACTGCATACCTGTTCTGTGAACCCGCCACTGTATACCTGTTCTGTTCAGTGAACCCACCGCATCAGTGCGCGTACCTGTGCAGTTAAGTGAACCCACCTACCTACGTGAGTGCACGCAGTGTGATATACCACTCCGTGCATACCCGATATGGACAGAACAGGTAGAGGAAGAGGTAGTGCCAGAGCCAGAGGAAGGCCACCCGGCAGATCTGCGCGAGGTCGTGTAAATGTAATTTCGTGTGGACCTGGCCCACAGTACAGTGCTCGGAAGAAGGCACGTCCCATCACCTCCCAAGATTGTCAGGACGTGGTTGAGTATTTAGCGACACAGAACACCTCATCTTGCTCAGCCACCAGCGCTACTACTAGCACCACTTCCGCTGCATTTGACACTTCGCAAGAATTATTTAGTGTTGAAATCACTGATGCACAACCATTGTTGTTACAGCCAGATGAATTTTCACCAGCTCATATATTTGAGTTACCCGGCAACACTATGGATGTAACGTGTAAGGAGGATGAAGGACCTACTGATGGTGCATGTTTGGATTTGTCTGAGGCAAGCGAAGCTGGGCAGGATGATTACAATGATGACGATGATAGGGATCCTCTGTATGTTCCCAATAGAGGAGATGAAGAGGGGGACAGTTCAGAGGTGGAGTCAGAGAGTAGTAGGAGGAGAGAAGTTGCTGAAAGAAGCTGGGGCAGCTCTTCGTCAGAAACAGCTGGTGGCAGAGTCCGGCACCATGTATCGCCACCTATGTACAGCCAGCCAACTTGCCCTTCAGCATCAGCTGCTGAGGTGACGGTCCCCATA
The DNA here is from genome assembly GCF_040937935.1 of Hyperolius riggenbachi. Classification (NCBI taxonomy): domain Eukaryota; kingdom Metazoa; phylum Chordata; class Amphibia; order Anura; family Hyperoliidae; genus Hyperolius; species Hyperolius riggenbachi. The sequence continues at coordinate 255,447,455 of NC_090652.1, forward strand.
GTGCCCACATCCCAGGGTGGCTCAGCAGTGTGGAAATTTTTTAATGTGTGTGCCTCAGATGGGACCAAAGCCATCTGTTCGCTCTGCCAACAAAAATTGAGCCGTGGAAAGGCCAACACTCACGTAGGGACAAGTGCCTTACGAAGGCACCTGGAGAAAAGGCACAAACAGCAATGGGATGGCCACCTGAGCAAAAGCAGCAGCAGCACACAAAAGCAAAGCCACCCTCCTTCTCCTCTTCCTCCTCCATCAGGTGCATTATCTGCTTCTGCCGCTTTCTCCCTTCCACCTTCACAGGCACCCTCCTCCACTCCGCCTCTGCCCTTGAGCGGTTCCTGCTCCTCTGCCCACAGCAGCAGTCAGGTGTCCGTGAAGGAAATGTTTGAGCGGAAGAAGCCAATTTCGGCCAGTCACCACCCTTGCCCGGCGTCTGACAGCTGGCGTGGCGGAACTGTTAGCTCGGCAGCTGTTACCATACCGGCTGGTGGACTCTGAGGCCTTCCGTAAATTTGTGGCCATCGGAACACCGCAGTGGAAGATGCCAGGCCGCACTTATTTTTCGAGAAAGGCCATACCCCAACTGCACCGTGAAGTTGAGAGGCAAGTGGTGTCATCTCTTGCGAAGAGCGTTGGGTCAAGGGTACACCTGACCACGGATGCCTGGTCTGCCAAGCACGGGCAGGGCCGCTACATTACCTACACAGCCCATTGGGTGAACCTGGTGGTGAACGATGGCAAGCAGGGCGCAGCGGACCAAATTGTGACACCTCCACGGCTTGCAGGCAGGCCTCCTTTCACCTCCTCTCCTCCTGCTACATGCTCTTCGCTGTCCTCCTCCTTCTTGGCTGAGTGGCAGTTCTCCTCTCCAGCTACACAGCCCCAGCTCCGCAGGGCCTATGCTGCATGCCAGGTAAGACGGTGTCACGCCATCTTAGACATGTCTTGTCTCAAAGCGGAGAGTCACACTGGAGCAGCTCTCCTGGCTGCTCTTAAGAAACAGGTGGATGAGTGGCTGACCCCGCACCACCTGGAGATAGGCAACGTGGTGTGCGACAACGGCAGCAATCTGCTTGCCGCTTTGCATATGGGGAAGCTGACACACATACCCTGCATGGCACATGTCATGAATCTAGTGGTTCAAAGATTTGTGGCAAAGTACCCTGGCTTAGCGAATGTCCTGAAGCAGGCCAGGAAGTTCTGTGGGCATTTGAGGCGGTCTTACACAGCCATGGCACGCTTTGCGGAAATTCAGCGCAAAAACAACATGCCGGTGAGACGCCTCATTTGCGATAGCCCGACTCGCTGGAACTCGACCCTGCTCATGTTCTCCCGCCTGCTAGAACAGAAGAAAGCCGTGACCCACTACCTCTACAACTACAGTAGAATGAAACAGTCTGGGAAGATGGGGATGTTCTGGCCCGACAACTGGACACTGATGGAAAATGCATGCAGGCTCATGCGGCCGTTTGAGGAGGTGACCAACCTGGTGAGCCGCAGTGAGGGCACCATCAGCGACTTAATTCCCTACGCTTACTTCTTGGAGCGTGCTGTGCGTAGAGTGGCGGATGAAGCTGTGAATGAGCGTGACCAGGAACCGTTACGGCAGGAACAGGCATGGGACCAATTTTCATCAGACCCAGCTGTCTCCTCAACACCTGCGGCAGCACAGAGGGAGGAGGAGGAGGAAGAAGAGAAGTCGTGTGCAGAAGACGAGTCAGACTCAGAGGATGATGAGCAAGGTGTTTCTTTGGGGGAGGAGGAGGAGGAGGGGACAGCGGCAGGAGAACAACCTCAGCAGGCATCGCAAGGGGCTTGTGCTGCTCAACCTTCCCGTGGTTTTGTTCGCGGCTGGGGGGAGGAGGTTGACTTACCTGACGTCACTGAGGAAGAGCAAGAGGAGATGGAGGGTACTGGATCCGACTTTGTGCAGATGTCGTCTTTTATGCTGTCCTGCCTGTTGAGGGACCCCCGTATAAAAAACCTCAAGGGGAATGAGCTGTACTGGGTGGCCACACTACTAGACCCTCGGTACAGGCACAAAGTGGCGGACCTGTTACCAACTCACCGGAAGGTGGAAAGGATGCAGCACATGCAGAACCAGCTGTCAACTATGCTTTACAATGCCTTTAAGGGTGATGTGACGGCACAACGCCAGCAAGGTACCACTGCCACTAATCCTCCTCCCGTGTCCACGCAGTCAAAGACAGGACGCTCCAGCGATCTCATGGTGATGTCAGACATGCGGACGTTCTTTAGTCCAACGCCTCGCCGTAGCCCTTCCGGATCCACCCTCCACCAACGCCTGGAACGGCAGGTAGCCGACTACCTGGCCTTAAGTGTGGATGTAGACACTGCTGTGAACAGCGATGAGGAACCCTTGAACTACTGGGTGCGCAGGCTTGACCTGTGGCCAGAGCTGTCCCAATTTGCCATCCAACGTCTCTCCTGCCCTGCCGCAAGCGTCCTGTCAGAAAGGACCTTCAGCGCAGCTGGAGGCACTGTCACAGAGAAGAGAAGTCGCCTAAGTCACAAAAGTGTTAAGTACCTCACCTTTATCAAAATGAATGAGGCATGGATCCCGGAGGGCTGCTGCCCGCCCCAAGACTAAGTCAGTCCCCGCACACACAGCATCTCTGCCTGCACGCCGTGTGACTGGCTGCCTGGCCTGCCCCAAGAAGACTAAGTCGCTCCCAGTCCCTCCACACAGCATGTCTGCCTGCAGGCCGCTTGACTACCTTCTCCGCCACCACCAACAGGGTCCGGGACTCCAGGCGGATTGCTGAATTTTTTAGGCCGCTGCTAGCAGCGGCCGCTGTAATAATTTTTCTGGTGCGTGTACATGACTGCCTAATTTTTCTGGCTGCACTGCGGGCAGCTGCAACAACAAAAGAAAAGGCATGTACATGCGCCCATTCCCCTTCGTGATCATTACCTTGCCGTGGTGAAGGGGCTTGCGTATCACAATGAAGCAATGACCGGCGCCTAGATGAGTGTCTCGGGGGGCACACCCACGATAATAAGGTCGTTGCCTCATTGTGGTCAGACCAAATTTGATCAGCTGGACAGTCACTGTTCTGTCATTCAGCTACATCAGCCAGGCGACCATATGGGCTGTAAAGCCACCAAAACCTGCACTCTCGCCATGGTGCGCACCAGTCCATCACGGCCGTCACTACACAAACAGCTGTTTGCGGTGCGTTACACGGTGAGTTTGGTGTGTCGGTGTGAAGCAGTACCTTAATTACACTACCTGATTGATGTATACACATACAAGATGTTTGAAAGCACTTTAGGCCTGTCATTGAGCATTCAATGTGATTTCTGCCCTTAAAACGCTGCTTTGTGTCAAATCCAGATTTTTCCCCGGGACTTTTGGCATGTATCCCACTCCGCCATGCCCCCCTCCAGGTGTTAGACCCCTTGAAACATCTTTTCCATCACTTTTGTGGCCAGCATAATTATTTTTTTTTTTTCAAAGTTCGCATCCCCATTGAAGTCTATTGCGGTTCGCGAACTTTAACGCGAACCGAACCTTCCGCGGAAGTTCGCGAACCAGGTTCGCGAACCTAAAATCGGAGGTTCGGCCCAACTCTATTTGTATACAGGAAGATTTTTAGGGACAACATCTTTGACCCTCTACAATCTGGCTTTAAGAAGCATTACATCTGTGAAACAGCCCTCATCCAGATTTGCAATGTTCTGTACTTCTCATGAGCAGAGGCTTTTGATCATGAAATACTGCTTAGCAGGCTGCAAGAGCACTGTGGCATTAATAGTTTAGTTTTCCAATGGTTCTCCTTCTTTGTGACTGGCAGAACACAAAGGGTAGCTTTGGGGTCTTTCCGGTCCAACCTTGTACCAATAAAATATGGTGTACCTCAGAGCTCGATACTACCCCCTTTGTTGTTCACCATAACATGCTGCCACTGGGGGAAATCACCCAAAAACATGGTCTGACATACGTCTGCTTTGCTGCTGACACCCTGCTATATATGTCATTCAAACATGAGATGACAGACTCCATTACAAATATAAACACATGCTTAGCTGAGCTTCAGGAGTGAATGTACAACACTTAAAATAAATGGTGACAATACCGAGGTTCTTTTCATCGGAGGTCAGCACCTAGCACGAAAGAAGCTCCAGACTCAGTCAGCACCATTGAGGGTAGGGAACTCAGACCATACTAGCTTCAACACTGTGCGCAGCTTGGGTTTACTGATTGATGGGGAATTAAAACTTTGGTAATCAAATTTCAGCTGTTGTGAAACATTCCCATTTTCACCTAAAGAATAATGCAAAAAATTAAGCACCTCATTCTTTCAGAGGATCTTCCAACCCTAGTTCATGCCTTTATCACTTCACTGGTGGGCTATTGCAATGCCCTCTATGCACACCACCTGCAGCTAGTACAGAATGCTGCTGCAAGGCTGTTAACAAGCCAACCACACCATTGCCACATAACACCATTCCTTTGCTTACTCCACTGACTACCCATAAAATGGAGAATCCTCTTCAAAATTTGCATGCTAACATTCAAATCTGTACACAACCTAGGCCCCAAATACCTGAAGGATTTGTTGCAACTGCGTCACACCTCCTACAACCTCAGATCATCAGGAACTAAAAACTTGACCACCCCCAGGAGTCTAATTAAAAACCTTTGTAGACAGAGCCTTCTGTCATGCTGCCCCTAACCTTTGGAATGCTTTGATACACCAAATCAAGACAGCTCCAACCCTAAAAGAGTTTCAATCAAAACTGAAGAGCCACCTGTTTAGTCTATAGGAGGATTTTTTTCTTTAGTGATTCTTGGAGGGGCCAAGAATTTCTAGGTGAGAAGTAGGGAGAGATCGGGAGCCCAATGGTGCAGTATTGTCAGGTATAGGGAGGATAAAATTACATAGATACAGTATATGCTCACAAAGGTGGGTTGCAGTTCCTGCAACCACCATCTAGGCCTGCAGGGAATTAACGGTCTCCGCTCGGTATTCCAGGTCCTACTGGATACTGGATGGTCGCTCTCCTGTAGTACGATAGACTTTCCAGAAAACTGCAAAGCTATTACCTCCAAAGGAGGTCTGACTGGTAATAGGTAGGGTGCAAACTTTTTGATAATGCTGTGCACTGTGGACAAAGAAAAATCTAGATCTCTGGAGATGGACTTGTAACTTTGAGATGGTTGATATTTCTCCACAATTTTGGTACTTAAGTCCTGTCAGCTCTCTTCTCTTTCTGTTGTCCATGCTTAGTGTGGCACATACAGACACAGAATGTAAAGACCAAGTGAACGTCTCTCCTTTTTATCTGCTTTCAGGTGTGATTTTTAAATTGGCCACACCTGTGACTTGCCCCAGGTGAGTTTAAAGGGGCATTGCATGCTTGAAACAATCTTATTTATCCACAATTTTGAAAGGCTTCCAATAATGTTCTCCAGCCCATTTTAGGAGTTTTGTGTGACACAATGTCCAATTTGCTTTCTTCCTTCCATTTTTTTGGTTTTATTCCAATACACACAAAGGGAATAAACGTGTATAGCAAAACGTGTTACTGCAATACTTTTCTGTGAGAAATGCTTGATTTTCTGGAAAAAATTCTTGGGTGCCAACAATTTTGGCGACAACTGTATAAATGACAGAATACCCAAGTAGCTCAGGGAGACCCAAAACTACTACATACAAGCATATAAATAAAGCCCCTACTACCCATTTTCTGTCCCCACAATAACGATAATAAAAAAATAAAGCAATATATATATATATATATATATATATATATATATATATATATATATATATATATATATATATATATATATATATATATATATATATATATATATATAATAAAAGAAAAAATGGCGCAAATTGACAGAATACAGTACATGCCAGTAAATGTTTACATTAGGGACTTAGCTTTTTAGATATGTATGCCATGAGGGTATATTATAATTTATTTAATTTTTTTTTTTTGCTAAAAAAGTGATTGTAATAGAAAAAATACCAAAATGGAAAAAATACACCTTTATTTCCAAATAAAATATTGTCACCATACATTGTACTAAGGACATAATTTAAATGTTGTAATAACTGGTGCAAATGGGCAAATAAAATGTGTGGGTTTTATTTATGGTCACTTTTTTAAAAATTAAAAAAAACTACAGTATAATGTCTGAAAACTGAAAAATAATGAATTTTTATCAATTTCTTTCTCATAATTTTTTGTTAAAATGCATATAAAATGAAATAATTTTCAGCGAAAAAGTACCATACAATAGAAGCCCAATTGGTGGCAAAAAAAAATGTATGGATCCTTTTGGTGTGATAAGTAGTGATAAAGTTATTGGCAAATGAATGGGAGGAGTGCTGATATGTGAAAATTGCTCTGGTCCATAAGGGGAAAAATCCCTTAGTGGTGAAGCGGTTAAAGAGAGTTTAAAGCCCCAAAAAATACCTCTTTTTACTAGGCAGTCCTGTTCAGCAAGGAGGCCATAGCTGAAACGCCGCATTCCAGCCGCAGAACGATCATTAACCCCAACATCCCTGAGGCAAAATTCAAGGCTCCTTCTGGGTAGAGCCAGAGCTTTGTGCAGTAGCTCTGCCTCTGTCACGTCAATCTCCGCGGATCTCCGCCTCCTCCCGCCCCTCTCCGTCTTCTTTCACTGAGAGGGGCGAGGAGAGGCGGAGGATCCGCAGGGATTAAAGCGACTGGAGGTAGAGCTACAGCCCAAAACTCTGCCGCCCCCAGGCAGAAAAATCCACGGCCTGGAAAGTCAAGGAATTTTGCCCCGGGATTTGGGGGGTATTAATTGATCGGTCTGTCGCAGGGATGTGGCGTTTTACCTATGGCCTTATTGCTGAACAGGATTGCCTTGTAAAAAGAGGTATTTTTTTAGGCTTCAGACTCTCTTTAAAATGAGTGCAGAATCGATCTATGTTTATGTCAATGTTTTATTTCATTTTTATAACAGTGGAATTTCCCTTTAAACAAATAATAACTACCCTTTTTTATGGAACTGAGCTGGGAGTTAAGTCAGCAATGCTGCATTTCACTTACGTCACTCCTGCGTTGGCAGTAGCTGTTCTTCACGCTGCCACTGGGGATGGCGGTCAGAGGACCACATACAGGTGAACTTCTCTGCCAAACTTTTCTGCTGCAGTGCTCTGCGCTTCCAGGACCTACTTACTGCTAAACTTTAACATTTAAAGGCTGGCTGGCTGAGTGCACATACAATATGCCCAAATGATCTGCGCTAATTTTAGATAAATAGTGAGTAAAAGTAAACAGCCTTGAAGCTATTAACCTGAAGCTGACCCTGGGTCCCATGCTGCAATCAGCAGACTTGTGAATTAGGCCTGAGTGAAAGCAGAAAACTGCTGTAATGGGCTGCAATTATCCTCATCTAACACACAGGGTGAACTCTGCCTGATGTCAAGTGGAGCAGCAAGGAAGCAGGTGGACTAGACGATCACTGATAAAACAATGGCTCGCTGACCATCAGATTGTTCTCAGCAGTCTATCAACCACAGGGCTGGCCTTGAGTCTTCAGCCATTAGCACACGCTAAAAGGGACACTGGGGATGAGAGGCGCCCAAAATATATAAATATTTCAAAATGATAAAAAGAATAAAAGGTAAGGCAAGAACTGCTTACCCAATGATGAAGGTCTAGGCCTATATGTTGAAAATAAAATGTATTGCACAAAAAAAGACAATGTGTTTCGTGGGTTACAATACCACTTCCTCAGGTCAATAAAGTGTCTGAACAGCAAGAGTTTGGAGCTCTGGGCGCCTTTAGCTCCTAATCTTCTTTTGTGTTTTCCTTTTCCTCAAGGTTAATTGATCTACTCCCCACCCCAAAGGTAAGTCGCCTGTTTGGGGTTTTTTTCACCTATGAATCTGGCATATGTACAGGTGTCCCTTGATGTCACTTAGAAACCCAGCATGCTGGAACTGTGACACTTTTAAATGAGCATCAGATGAGCCCGTTCTTCTCACACTTACCCCGTCGTATAATGGTTGCTGCATGATGCGCTACCTCATTGCTCCTCCCCACTGAATGGTATGTGCTGCTTGGCTATACCGAAGCAACTAACAGTAAATTGCTCGTTCCCCATTTCCAGAAATTTGGCACCGAGTTAAAGAAAGAAAAAAAAAAAAGAACGCTTGAGACCATGTTTAATTACATGTATAAGCTAATATCAGGAGCAATAGAATGAGGTGTGTTTCTTAAATGAACAATGCTCTGCATTTGGACAGTTTACCATGTCCTTGCGTTGAAAGACATCCATGGCTACAATTACTAGGTAATGCCTAATGATGTTGATCCAGGGATTTTATCTGATTGCCATCTGGAGTCGGGAAGGAATTTTTCCCTTTAGGGGCTAATTGGACCATGCCTTGTAAGGGTTTTTTCGCCTTCCTCTGGATCAACAGGGATATGTGAGGGAGCAGGCTGGTGTTGTACTTTATACTGGTTGAACTCGATGGAAGTATGTCTTTTTTCAACCAAAATAACTATGTAACTATGTAAAAACACCTTACCACATACCTATAGAGCAGCACAGTATAACAACTAATTAGGATTCTACTACATTGCAGATATTTATCATGTTAACCATTTCTTTTAAAGCAAATCTGAAGGGAGAAAACTCACTTCAGTCTGATACTTACCTAAGTAGAGGAAATGCTCTGGATACCAAAGAGCCTTCCCATTCTTCAGTTCCTCCATAGCCGGCCATTGACCTAAGTGACCGGAGCGGTCGCTCAGGGCGCCAGCTTCCTAGGGGATGCCTATAGCTGGTTGCCTATACTGAGGGCACCTACACCTGATTTCCTATATTGGGGGCACCTATAGCTGGCTACCTTTATTGAGGGCACCAACACCTGGCTACCTATACTAGAGGCACCTATGCCTGGCTACCTATGGGGGGGGGGGGATGGAGACCTTCAACTGACTTCCTATACTGGGGACACCTATGCTTGGCAACCTATATTGAGGGCACCTACACTTGAGATCCTATACTTGGGGTACCTACCTATACTGACTTTGAGGGCACTTTTTTGGGGGGTGCAATGCGGCTATAATGCGTGGTATGAATTGTCAGTGCTGTGCTATCATTCTAAATGGGGGGGGGGGGGTAACTGTCCCACTGATTGTTTTTATTAATATTCCTGAAAGGTTCTAGCCTTCATTTTAAGTATATTCAGGCGGATGCACTCTTTCCATCCATTTGTGGTTATTAATAGTATTTACAGAGATCTGAGCATTTGTGTCACAACGTCAAAAAGGTTGGGAACCATTTTCCTAGGAGACATCTCAGGAGAAAAGGTGAATTGCATATGGGCCTGTGTGTGTGTGCATGCGTGCGTGTGTGTGTGTGTGTGTGTGTGTGTGTGTGTGTGTGTGTGTGTGTGTGTGTGTGTGTGTGTGTGTGTGTGTGTGTGTGTGTGTGTGTGTGTGTGTGTGTGTGTGTGCGCACGCGGGAAGAGGATGAAGGGGGGCACAAAAATCAGGTTTCGTTCAGGGCGCTGTGAAACCTAAGGCCGGCCCTGAGTTCGTCCCGCCATTCCCGGTTTAAGACAATCTTCTTACTAGGTCTTCAGTACTCTTCAGGCAGCCTTCAAAATGTCTTGTGTCCTTGGGAAGTTCTGAAGACGAGCACATGGGTACTGTACATGTACAAGTCTGGACTCAAGCAAGCACAGTACAGATGCGCTCATCTTCATAACTACTCAAATACTCAAATACTTACTGTAAATAAAAAATACTCAATGAAGTAAGTAGTTCTGAAGGCTGCCTGAGGGATACTGAAAAAGATATTTGACCTAGCAGGTCAAAATAACTTCAAACAGGGATGGTGGAAGAACAATGGGATGGAATGAGGAATGGGAAGGCTCTATACTATCCAGAGCCCTCCCTCTACTTAGGTAAGTATCAAATCTGAAGCGAGTTTCCTCACTTCAGGTTCCCTGTAGGTCTTTTAGGAGCATCAACAATGGTTTGTGCCCTTTAAATGTAGATTAGTTGCCGGAGAATGAACCTAGAAAGCTTGCAGGACTGTAGTGTGAATATCAGCTACTTGAATTAACTGTAGAGTCTATTGTCTCTTCAGAATGTGAGTAACCTGAGCTGGGAACCGGAGAGTTAAATGATACCATTCATTGGCCAACTGAATAGTCTACTAAGCCAATAAAAGGTATCATTTAACTCAATGCCTTTCTCTACCAATAACATACACAGTACAATATTCTGTAGTGACCTTCAGATTGTAAGCTTGCAAGGGTAGGGTTCACCCATCTATTGTTTCTTTCAATTCATTATGTATTTATACATGTACCACTTCTGGATTATGTGCCTGTTTTCATATCTTATTTTGTACAGTGTCAGTGGAGGTGTTAGAGCTATATTTTGTGCAATCTCATAGAAGATGATTGAGCTATAGTTAGTACAGTGCCTCGGGAGGTGATAAAACTATAGTTAGTACAGTGCCACGGGAGATGATGGAGCCATATTTTCAGGGCCGGTTTAAGCAACAATGGGGCCCCAGGGCAAAATAAACCTGGGGGGCCCCCCCAACATATACCCCGGAACAAAAATCGGCATTAGGGGACCTTTTTTGCAGCTGGTATAGTCAGGGTGTGAAGTCCCAATCAGTCGGAGCTCCACATTCTGGCTATCCCAGCCTGCATGGGGGACAAGGGGCTAAAAAGTTTCAGGAGGGGGGACCCCACATAATTAAAAAAAAAAAAAATTCCCACACTCTAAAAAATTGGGAAAATAGGAAAAAATACCAGGGATCTTCATACAGCCATAGTGCGGCTGTATAGCGATCCCTGGCCAAAGCACTGCGGCTGCGTATAGACCCCCTGGAAACCCCGTCAGGAAATTTATTGCGCTTTCATTTGATGCATGTAAAATTACACTACCTATAAGTATACTTTTTTCCTTCAAAACTTTAAAATCAATTTTCTCAAAAACTATAAGGTCTTTTTGAAAAATTGTTTTTTCCTCTTATTCCTTATGATCTCCTTAACATATCCTGCAAATGTAGGGTTTCTATCACTTAAGGTGGATTTGCTATTAACCATTAAAGTCGGCAGGTTTTTAAATGTGTACTTTTATTTCCTTTGAAAAACTTTAAAATCGATTTTCTCAAAAACTATAAGGCCGATTTGAAATTTTTTTTCCTCTTGTAGCCACTGGGGGCCCCTACAAGCTCTGGGGCCCTGGGGCAGCTGCCTCCTTTGCCTTAATGGTAGCGCCGGCCCTGCATATTTTGTACAGTGATACAACTATAGTTAGTACAGTGCCACGGGAGATGATGGAGCTATATTTAGTATAGTTGCATGGAAGATGATGGAGCTATATTTAGTATAGTTGCATGGAAGATGATGGAGCTATATTTAGTATAGTTGCATGGAAGATGATGGAGCTATATTTAGTACAGTGCCACAAGAGAAAATGGAACTATATTTAGTACAGTCCTATGGAAGATGTAGAAGCTATCATAATCCTTATTAATAATTATACTAGTTACACATGTTATGTATGTTCCTTACTTTTAATCAAATTACTCTGCCCCTCTTTGCTGCACAACTGTACTTCTTTCAGGTAATATATACAGATCTGTATTATATATTAAGATAAACAAATGTAATATTTAACAAAAACACAAGTGTTTACACTTTACATGCATGCTCTAAATCAGCTTTTCGCAACTTTTTTTGCTATGTATTCCCTTATAAATGCCTCCCCCAGAAATAAAAGAAACCTAACAAACCATACCTCTGGTGCCATCCAGAAAGGTGTACCTACAGATGTGTTTCTGCGGAGGCGGGCACTAGTGAGCTGTGCTGAGACCCCTGTAATACATGAAGGTCACACGTTACAGACAATCTAACCAATGGTTTGCTAAAGCAGCTTGCATCCACATCACGGGTTATCAAAATATGAGTCACCACTGATATCTAAGAAAGTGAAGTGCAGCACAGATCGTGTAAGAAAGGGCTGTTCTAAGCCAGCTTCTTAGTGTGCAGCAATGTAGAATGCAGGAGAAACAGATATTTTCAGCTTCATATCTAATGGCTCTCTTGGCTGATACACAGTGCAGCTACTGTTCATTAGAAAGCTGCTGCATGTTACATCTAGCAGCCAGCTACTATCTCCTCATATGTACATGTATGGGACAGCCCCCATGTTACTTGCTTGCAGCCACTTGCATATGCCCAGCAGAGCCCAACGCTGTCAACTGCCCATGTGATTATTCTATCATTATAACAGCAAATGTCACTTTGTCACATGTGCAGATGGAGAAGACACAACATCTCAACCAGGTTTCTCTTACCTGGAAGTCAAGAGCCGTTGTCATTGGCTCTTAACCTCCTGATCACTGTGAGCCACTCAAATCACAGAGATCTGGAAATGTAAAATGGAAAAAAAAGGCTCTGGTCCTTAAAGAGGAACTCCAGCCTAAACAAACATACTGCCATTAAATTACATTAGTTATGTTAATTAAAATAGATAATCTCTTACCCACACTGTTAAAAGAACAGGCAAATGTTTGATTTCATGACGGCAGCCATCTTTTTGGTTGAAAGGAGGTGACAGGGAGCATGAAACACAGTTCCAACTGTCCTGTGAACCTCTCCCAGTTGCTAGGCAATAACAACATAGGAAATCCCATCATGCTCTGCACAGCATCAGGGAAAAGCCCGGGCTTTTTTTTCTTTGATGGGGGGAGCTTAGCTAAAAATGCAGCTAAAATGCTGCTTTGGTAAGAAAAACAAACTGTTAAAGAAACACCAAGCCTTTTCAGTTCTGCTGAGTAGATTTTTAGTCCGGAGGTTCACTTTAAAGTGACCAGAGCAGTAGATCAAAAATTAGTAAAACTAAAGAAAGAGTCAGAATAGCTTCTATGCTTATACTACACATACTACGTATGATGTGTCATACATAATGGTGCAAAATAAATCCTGCAAGTGCATTGTATTATTGATCATGGCCTGATGTTCAGCTAGTTTAACACAATTAGGTTATAAGCACACTAACATGTTAAGCTGCATAAAATCCACAAAAAACAGTGATGCATATCAGCCACATTGCAAACACGCTTCTCATGAATATTTTCTATTTATAGGCCTCCAAATGCAGGGTAGATGCAATCTGATCCCTGGGAGAAACACAGGTCAGGAGGTATTTATGTCCACAAAGCCATTCACATCACAGCAGGACGCTGGCTTAGCAGGTGACAGGTGTTAGATGAGCGCAGCTCCTATAGGCTGTCAGAGGAGAGTTGTTCTGTTGTGAAATGACATTGCCAAGGTTACCGGGGACGTCTGTTGCTATCAGTGTGTCACTGAGCCCTGGCAGCGATCAGTCAATTTCACGTCTGTTCCACACGCTGCCAGTAATTCCTGCACATTACATATACTGGGAGCAGATACATTATTCCTGTAAACACATCTGTTGACGCAGTAGTGTAACTTAAAAGCCCAAAGAACCTTCGCACAAAAAATAGGTCTAAACAAGGGTCTACATCTCCACCGTTCCGTAGGAATCAAAAGAGGGACTCTTATACAGAAATGGATTAAGATGAAATGGAGCCCTAGGCAAGTTAGCAGTTTTTTTTCCCACCGCTGGTGGTCAGTGGTCACCTGGCTTTCTTTTAAAAAAGATTTGGTGGGGGCTAACACCCACCAGGCCCCTAGACAACTGCCTAGTATTGCCTTGTAGATGATCCAGCTCTGCTCTTGTAATGGATTTTCAGATACTTAAAAAATGTATTTCTACACTGCCACCTCTCTGGTCACTGTCATACTTACCGTCCTGGTTCTGTCCGGTGTTCCCGCGGGCGTGTTGTTACGCGCGCGCGGGTGCATTAAGTTTTATTGTTGCCTCTGGTGGTCTGGCGCACGGCATTGCGCGCGCAGCACGCAAGGTCACGCGCATGCGCAGAGCGCACAAAGGGTCACGCGCGTGCGCATCGCGGTGTGCGCGCATGCGCGCACCTCACGGTGCGCTGCGTGCATGCGTAGGCGTAATTATTGGCGCCAAAATCATCTATTTAAACAGCTGTGCCCTTGGAGTAGTGCTGTTAGTTCTTACAGCGTTGTGCCTTGTATCCTGAGTTTATTCTGATTGTTATTCCGGTATTGACCTTGGCTTGTTCCTGACTACTCCTGATCGCTGCCCGTCCTGACCTTTGGCTTGTTTCCTGATTACGTCTGATCGCAGCCTGCCCTGATCTTGGCTTGTCCTTGACCTTCCAGATCTCTGCCTGTCCTGACCCTCGGCCTGTCCACGACCCTGAGCATCTGTTACTGGCTCTCCTCAACGAGACGTCAACTGTTCTCCAACCCTCTGTGGGATCATTTCAAGCGCAACCTGGTGGGCACTAGGCAGCAAAGTAACCACTCTCTCCTCAAGGGATTGTGGTCCTGCTTCCCCCTCAAGGGGTCGTGGGTGAAGACCCGTGGTCACTTAGACTCTGCGCTTGGGTGGTCCGTATCGCAGTGGGGTGGTCAACAGCATCTGTACCTCACCGCCTAACAGTAACTAACAGCCACTATGGACGGCTCTGGAGAGCGCTCACCTTTTGATGCCCTCTGTGACCTGGTTCATCAATTAACCGTATCTGTTTAAGAGGTTCAAAGAGACTGTGCTGTGATTCGTGGTCAACTCAACACTGCACCCGCTCCTGTGGCAGCTCCAGTGGCGCCTGCTCCAGTTTTGGCTCCTGTACCTGCACCTTTGCCTGCCGCAGTACCAGTGGAGCCCGGCTCACCTGCTCCTGAGCCCAAGCTGCCTCTTCCTGAACGCTTCACCGGGGAGAGGAGCAAGTTTAGACTGTTTAGGAGTGCGTGTTATCTACACTTCTCCCTATTACCCAGGACCTACTCCAGTGAGAATGTACGTGTGGGTGCAATCATCTCCCTCCTGCAAGGAGAACCCCAAGCTTGGGCCCTCCGACTAGTTGAACAGAGTCACGACTGCCTACAAGACTCTGCTTCCTTCTTCCAAGCAAAGGCCGAGCTATATGACGACCCTAGTAAGAGCGCCTCGGCAGACGCAGCTACACGCGCTCTCCGCCAAGGTCGAAGGTCGGTGGAGGATTATGTTCTGGAGTTCCGCCGCTGGTCTGGAGATCTTGACTGGAATGACTCTGTGCTCAAGTCCCAGTTTCGCCTAGGTCTATCCGAAGCAATCAAGGATGAGCTTGCCCGCGTAGGAGTCCCCGACACCTTAAAAGATCTGATCCAGCTCTCCATTCAGATTTACAGACGGCTGAGGGAGAGACGTCAGGAGAGAGCTGGCATGACTCACGGTTCCTGGTTTCTTCCGGCTCCTATTGTTCCTACTGCCTCTGCCCCAGTTCCTAGCTCTCCCGTCATGGACGATCCTGAGCCCATGCAACTGGGCCTTGCTCGGTCTCCTTTAACTCCTGAAGAAAGACAACGCCGGAGAACCGCCAACCTCTGCCTCTACTGCGGAGCCTCTGGACATTTTCGACAGAATTGCCCAGTCCGTCCTCTGAGTAAGCCTGATTCTTTGTGTCCTGTTGAGAACCCTAGATCCGCTGCGTCCACCTCTTTTGTACCCTTGTCTCTCTCCTTACAGGGGTCCAGAGGAGAGAACCTAAGGATTGAGGCCATCGTTGACTCGGGAGCTTGTTCCTGCTTCCTTGACTTCCAGCTTGCTCATGATCTCCAGTTGCCTACCCGTAGAAAGAGAAGACCACTCTTCCTGCAACTTGCTGATGGGTCCTCCATTCATTCTGGACCTATTACTTTAGAGACTTTTCCTCTTTTGATCACTATTGAAGACAATCATCAAGAGTATCTTGTCTTTGACTTAATTCCTTCTCCACTGTATCCTGCAATCCTGGGAATGCCCTGGCTCAAGAGTCACAATCCGGAAATCAACTGGACTACTGGAAAGGTGGCTTTGAACTCTTCTTACTGCCACCGTTTCTGCCTCAGTAATTCTGGCCGCCTTCTTTGCACCAGCCTTGAAAAGGCCTCCATCATTCCAACCGTTTATCACGATTTCCTGGACGTTTTCGATAAAAAGAAGGCGGATACTCTTCCTCCACATCGTATATACAATTGCCCTATCGATCTTCAGCCTGGAGCCGCTATTCCTTATGGTCGAGTCTATCCTCTCTCAGAACCAGAAACTCAGACACTCAAGGACTACATTCAGGAAAATCTAGAAAAGGGCTTCATCAGACCTTCTAACTCTTCCGCAGGTGCAGGAATATTCTTTGTGGAGAAGAAGGATGGCTCCCTCAGGCCTTGTATTGACTTTAGAGCACTCAATCAAATCACCATTAAAGACCGCTATCCTCTACCCTTGATGTCCGATCTATTTCAGAGACTCCGTACCGCTAAAGTCTTCACTAAATTGGATCTACGGGGAGCTTACAACTTGATCAGGATCCGTGAAGGCGATGAATGGAAAACTGCATTCAGGTCTCGGTTTGGGCACTTTGAATATACAGTGATGCCTTTCGGCCTCTGCAACGCCCCAGCTACCTTCCAACGTTTCATCAATGATGTGCTCCGTGATTTTATTGATGACTTCCTAGTTGTTTATCTGGACGACATCCTGATCTTTTCTACCTCTCTGGAGGAACACCGGACTCATGTTAGGAAAGTCCTGTCCCGTTTACGCACCCACGAACTATACGCTAAGCCTGAAAAGTGCGAATTTGAATTAGACAATATCCAGTTCCTGGGTTTCCGTATCTCATCTGAAGGGATAGAAATGGATCCTAAGAAGGTGTCTACAATCCTAGACTGGCCAGTGCCTTCTGATCGGAAAGCGGTCCAACATTTCATCGGATTTGCTAACTTTTATCGAAGATTCATCAAGAACTTCTCTAAAATTGTAGCACCCATCACACAGCTGACCAAGACCAATTCCCCGTTTAAATGGACTCCTGAAGTCCAGTCTGCCTTTGAAAGACTCAAGGTTCAGTTCACTTCAGCTTCCGTTCTCAAACACGCCGACCCATCACAAGCCTTCGTGGTGGAAGTGGATGCTTCAGAGACTGCTGTAGGGGCCATTCTTTCCCAACGCTTTGGTCCCAAAGCCCTTCTACATCCAGTAGCTTTTTTTTTCCAGAAAGCTGAGTTCCGCTGAAAGAAACTACAACGTAGCAGACAGAGAACTTCTGGCCATAAAGGCAGCCCTTGAAGAGTGGCGCTACTTGTTGGAAGGGGCTATGCATCCAATTATTATTTTCACTGACCACAAGAATCTAGAGTATTTACGTTCTGCTCAAAGACTGAAGCCTCGTCAAGCTCGCTGGGCCCTGTTCTTTTTAAGATTTAATTTCCATCTCACCTTCCGTCCTGGGTCTAAGAATTGTAAGGCGGATGCATTATCCCGCATGTTTCACGAAGATTCCGTACCCCATGCGGAGCCTGATACCATCCTTTCGAAGAATCATTTTCTGCTGCTGCAATCTGATATGTTGATTCAAATTAAACAAGCCACCGCTGTAATCCCTGCACAGGAAGTTCCAGCTAACCTTGTCTGGAGTGACGGTCTTCTTCTTTTTCAAGATAAAGTTTGTTCCCCCTGATCTTCGTCTGACAGTTCTAGCAAACGGCCATGAGAGCAAGTTGGCAGGCCACTTTGGTACCACCAAGACATTGGCGCTCCTTCAGAGGAACTTCTGGTGGCCGGAGATGTCCAAAGACTGTAATCAATTTGTCCTATCTTGTGCAGTATGTGCCAGATCAAAAAGTTCTAGATCTAAGCCTTGGGGTCTTCTGAACCCTTTACCGGTGCCTGAACGACCTTGGGACAAGATTTCTATGGACTTTATTGTCGAACTTCCTCCCTCTGAAGGGTTTACTACTATTTTTGTGGTCATAGATCGCTTTACAAAGATGGCCCACTTCTTGCCCATGAAAGGCACTCCTTCCGCAGCAACTACGGCACAAGTGTTCTTAAAGGAGATTGTTCGTCTTCATGGCCTTCCTTCTGAAATCATCTCTGACAGAGGAACACGATTCACCTCTAAATTCTGGAAGGAACTTTGCAGACTGCTAGGAATTAATTCCTGCCTCTCGTCTGGTCATCATCCTCAGACCAACGGCCAGACCGAGAGGACTAATCAGACTCTTGAACAGTACTTGCGTTGCTTCTCCTCTGTATCTCAAGATGATTGGTCCACACTTCTTCCTACCGCAGAGTTTGCCTACAATAATTCTTTCCATTCAGCTACAAGGACTTCTCCGTTTTTTGCCAATTATGCCTTTCACCCTGCTTACCTACCTGACTCCTATGCCGATTCCTCTGTTCCTACTGTACAAGATAGACTCACATTGCTCACGGAAAATTTCAAGAAATTACAATCTATCCTGTTAAAGTCGCAAGAAAAGGCAAAGTTCTGGGCAGATAAAAAACGCAGGGGGAGTCCTGACTTTTCTCCAGGGGACTCAGTCTGGCTTTCTACTAACAATCTTCATCTCCATTGTCCTTCAAAGAAGCTGGGACCTAAGTTCATCGGGCCATTCATCATCGAGAAAGTAGTTAATCCTGTGACTTTTAGACTGACCCTCCCAAGTTTCATGAAGGTCCATCCTGTCTTCCATATCTCTTGCCTCAAGAAGTGTGTTCCTGATAAGTTTAGCCGGTCTGTTTCCCCCCCCCCCCCCCCCGCCTCCTGTGCTACTAGATGGCCATGAAGAATTTGAGGTTGAGAGAATTCTGGACTGTAGGCGAAGGGGTGGTTCTCTTCAGTACTTGGTAAAGTGGAAGGGGTTTGGAGTAGAAGAAAATTCATGGGAACCCTCCAGTAATGTGCACGCACCTAGATTAATTAAGATGTTCCATTCCAGGTTCCCTGAAAAGCCAGTTCCAAGAGGCACCCGGAGGTCGCCTGTAGGGGGGGGGGGGGGGGCAATGTCATACTTACCGTCCTGGCTCTGTCCGGTGTTCCCGCGGGCGTGTTGTTACGCGCGCGCGGGTGCATTAAGTTTTATTGTTGCCTCTGGTGGTCTGGCGCGCACGGCATTGCGCGCGCAGCACGCAAGGTCACGCGCATGCGCACAAAGGGTCACGCGCGTGCGCATCGCGGTGTGCGTGCATGCGTGCACCGCACGGTGCGCTGCGCGCATGCGCAGGCGGAATTATTGGCGCCAAAATCATCTATTTAAACAGCTGTGCCCTTGGAGCAGTGCTGTTAGTTCTTACAGCGTTGTGCCTTGTATCCTGAGTTTATTCTGAACCACAAAGAAACGATTCTCTGAACATATTTATAACATTCGACATCCAGATGACAAAAAACATAGTATCCCTGAGCACTTTTCTCAGTGCCATGGGAGATCTCCAGATGGCATAAAATGTTTTGCCATTGATAGTGTTGATAGTGTTAAACCGCACTGGAGGGGTGGTAACACTATAAAAATCCTGTCACAGTTAGAAACACGGTGGATTTATCAGTTAGATACACTTAAACCTGGGGGTTTAAATGCTCATATAGATCTAAACTGTTTCATTAAAGATGAATAAGCTCACTATTTTATACTTTATACATACTTCCATCTATATTTTTATTATTATTTTATTTTCAGGATATAGCTGGTTCTATAACTGATTTTTAATCCTTATGTATTAATTAGTATCTTTTATGTATTGATTTTGTATTTAAGATGTATGTGTCCCTCCCTTCCTCCTGTAGTGTCGGCAACCATACGGGATGGAGGGGGGAGGGCCTGTGCAATTAACCAATGATGTTTACCTATATAAGCTCTTTGTAATGTGTATAATGTATCCCCTGATGAAGGCGTAAGGGCCGAAATCCGGATCGGGATACACATTGTTACATGCAATAAACCAAGAAATTGTCCGTAAGTGCATTCATTTTTGCGCAGCTAACCAATTGTGGGCGCAGTCTGCACTATTGGGTTGTCCCCTCTGTGTCTCCGTACTCAGGAAACAGCCGACACTAGCCTGAGCAGCTACTGGAACGCAGCGGGTGACGTCACATCCTATGGACGGAGAGGAAGACGCTCTCATTACCTTCGCGCGAGCATTGATCCGCGCTGCATCCGAGGGATTTCCTCAGGCCCCGCGATTGACCGGAGTGAGGCTAGGAGGGTCTTCCACACCTGGGGTATAGTGTCAGCATACTCCAGTGAGGTACTGTTTCATTAGATCTACGAAGGAACCGGCATTTATTCCCACTTGGGACAGAACTTTGTGGTTCGTGTCCACGGTTGTTTGAAAAGAGTTCCTTTTTCAGGATTAATGGTGGTCTGGTGGTCTGGCGCGCACGGCATTGCGCGCGCAGCACGCAAGGTCATGCGCATGCGCACAAAGGGTCACGCGCGTGCGCATCGCGGTGTGCGTGCATGCGTGCACCGCACGGTGCGCTGCGCGCATGCGCAGGCGTAATTATTGGCGCCAAAATCATCTATTTAAACAGCTGTGCCCTTGGAGCAGTGCTGTTAGTTCTTACAGCGTTGTGCCTTGTATTCTGAGTTTATTCTGATTGTTATTCCGGTATTGACCTTGGCTTGTTCCTGACTACTCCTGATCGCTGCCCGTCCTGACCTTTGGCTTGTTTCCTGATTACGTCTGATCGCAGCCTGCCCTGATCTCGGCTTGTCCTTGACCTTCCAGATCTCTGCCTGTCCTGACCCTCGGCCTGTCCACGACCCTGAGCATCTGTTACTGGCTCTCCTCAACGAGACGTCAACTGTTCTCCAACCCTCTGTGGGATCATTTCAAGCGCAACCTGGTGGGCACTAGGCAGCGAAGTAACCACTCTCTCCTCAAAGGATTGTGGTCCTGCTTCCCCCTCAAGGGGTCGTGGGTGAAGACCCGTGGTCACTTAGACTCTGCACTTGGGTGGTCCGTATCGCAGTGGGGCGGTCAACAGCATCTGTACCTCACCGCCTAACAGTCACAAACATAACGCAGTTTGCATTTCCATGTGGCCAGACTGAAATTAGACTAAGTGGTATTATTATTATTATTAGATTGCTGTATTGGCATCCTCTGTCTTGCCACCTGACACCATTTGTAGTCTTGTCCATTTAGAAATCATCAGGTCTCTTATCTGCTTTGGCTGTCAGGTGGAAGGGGGGAGGAGGGGATGCGATCGAAAAGAGAACATTCACACAGACCTTCTCTAAACTCTGCTGAAATAAATAATGCAGTTTTGATTTGGGCTCTCATTCTAACTGGGGGCATTATAAGGAGAGCAATAAGCGAGGGCACTATGATTGGTCACAGTCTGCACTCTAAAGTAGCACTAGAACGGAGTACAATATTATAAGCTACAATATAAGAGGATAGCGTAGCTAGAGTTACTATATAGCTGCCTAACTGGCAGCACTATCAGTGAGGCAGCTATAAATGGAGACACTATAACAGGCAAAATTATAAGGAGACATTATAACTGGTAGCCCTACGTGGAGAGATATAATAATTGTGGGCCATTGTAAGGATTATTATTATGGGGGCGGCACAAAATGAAGTCACTACAAGAGGGAACTATAAATGTGTTTTCCTAAAAATATTCATTTTTGCTCCAAAAGATGTGCTAGAGCTTATTTTCAAAGGACGTCTTATTTTGGGGGGAAACACTGGTAGTTTTCTTATACAAAATGTATATACTGCATGCCATGCTGAGACACAAGCAGCATGCACAGAGCCTGTGGTTTGCAGATATTGGCTCCCACTTACAAGATATTGATTCTGCTGATCATGTGGGTAAAGGCCCATACACACGTCGGATTTTAGCGAACGACCCGTCGTTTGAATGTTCCGTCGTTCGGACGTTTCCGCGTCAAATCCGACGTGTGTACAGACCATCGTTCGGGTGATAAGACTGGTTACCAGCGATCCGCCCGGCGGTCTTATCACCCGAACGCATTATAAGAGAGCAGTATAACTGGAGGCACTATAAAGTGTGTGTGCACTATAGCTGCAGGCATTACGACAGGACACTATAATAGAGGTCCTATTGCTAGGGGCACTATAAGGGAAGACAGAGGCATCATTTGGGTTGGTGTCATCCCGTGCGGAAACTCAAAGTAACCCTTCTCTTACCCCAGGAACCTGCAACTTTACCAGGATAAACAAAACTTATAATGTTTTTTTGTAGTAATGTTTCTTGTTACTGACATTTGTTGAGAAAGACTTTTGTTGGGGAGAAGTTATACTGGACACATTTACTATAGGGGCAGAGAAGAGTTAAGGCTAGGGATAGTTATGTTGGCCACACTTTGCTATACAGGGTGGAGTTCTGGCCATGCTCGCTATGAGGGGTGAGGGAGCAAGCAGTACCACACTCAGTGTTCTTCCCAGAATTTTTTTCCAGCCGGGTGGCATGAAAATGTAACCAGGTGGGGCGAGATGAGAGAATGCAGGGCCAACGCGCTGTGAGCAACTATGCTTAGAGCATAGGAGGAGGTGAGCCGAAGACAGCCGGGTGGTCATCAAAACTAGCCGGGTGGAGCACTCAGCTAAAAGAGCCTGGGGAGAACACTGTACACTAGACACACTTGCTATGGGAAGAGAGAGGAGATGGGGATTGCTATACTGGCCACACTTTGCTATATGGGGGGGGGGGGGGGGGTGAGGAGTGTGAGGGAGCAGTACCTACCACACTGTATACCCTTGATATGGGGTGGAGGAATGAGATAAAGATTATTACACAGGCCATACTTTGCTGTGTGTGTGTGTGTGTGTGTGTGTGTGTGTGTGTGTGTGTGTGTGTGTGTGTGTGTGTGTGTGTGTGGGGTGGGGGGGGCTGGCCAAGAGTGAATAGGGAATAATAAGGTGTATCATGGTGGCCTTAATGCTGGGCATTCACGGGTCGTTTTTTTTTATCAATCGAGCCGCTGATGGCTCGATTGAGAATATCCGACGTGTCCAATGACCCAGAGGATCGATTCCGCACTTAATCCCCGCGGGCGGACAATAGCGGAAAACAAATGGAAGATAAGGAAGCGCCCGCGGGGACGAGCGGGAATCGATCCAAGCGTGCACGGGGACAAGCGGGGGCGCGGCGGCTAATCGAGCCGCAAAAACGACCCGTGTATGCCCAGCATTTGACTCAGCTCAGTACAGAGCAACCAGAAGGGGGAGGACCAGGAAATACATTAGGCACTAGGGTTATTAGTTGGCCGGGGGTGTGGGGGCTGGATGAGTTATTCGTTGCCCACCAGGGGAGGGTTCTGTGTGAGAGTAGGGAGAGGGTAGGTCATAGTGAAATATTGGCAAATATTAACAACATTTCACTATATCAATTAAGTTGTACAATATCTGTAAATTTACCGATATTGTGCTACTACTATAAAAAGCTCCCTTATTGGGGGTTTTCATTTACACCCACGCCGAAATTAGCGCCCACCATTTTAAAATGTATGCCTCTGCTCTGAGGGACCATTAAGTGACAATACAATATACTCTGTACAGCACTGTGGAAGATGTTGGTGCTATATAATTACTAAATAATAATACTGTCATTTTTTTCTGTTTATGTCTGGGTTGTTGATTGGCTGGGTTGAGTTATTTCACGTTGGTGATGATATCTGCCCTTTACCTTATTAACTCAGCCCATTTCTGTTCTGGCATGCAGTTTGGAATAATATGTGTAAATCGGGCAGCCTCTTGCTCTCCATCTCCTTTTGTTTATGCTTTCATTTCAGTCAGGCTTACATCAACCGCAATAATCACAAATTAAATAGATCCGCTGGTTTGTGGACCCACAGGACCACTTCATCTCCTGCTCAGGGGGGAACAGCTCAGCTTCGGGCTATTAACACCATTTGCGGAAAATGACTCATTTCCTTTTCATATGCAAAAGATGGAAATATTGAATGGAAATGAAAGCACGACAGCCCAGGAAGAGAGGCGAGCAGATTGCTAGCGAGTTGCTGCATCAAAGGCTTGCTTGTGGCTTTTTTGTGTTTTGTTTTGCTTTTTTTTTTTAACAGCCTACAAGTAGATCGTTTTCAGCCACCCAAAACAGATTATGTGACAGGAACTCAGAGGGAGCCCCATCTGTTAAACGCCAAGTATCCAATGCTTCCCGCTGAACATTATCGCTAAAACCTGTGGCGCGTCTCCAACACTCAAATAGACGGCAAATTGGTAGGATGGCGTAAAGCTCACAGGAAACCAGTAAGTGGCAAAAGCAGCAATTACCAAAGTCAACCAGCTTGACTCCTCCTTCTGTTGTCAGAAGTATATTGTTCCCTTTCACGTCACGATGAATGATCCTGTTGTTGTGCAAGTGCTGGAGACCCTAGACATGGGAGGGGAGAAGAAAAATATAGAATAATTACTCCCCTGTTTCAAAATAATGACTCTGCTATTAGGATGCTAATGGTAAGTTTACGTTTTAGGAAGCAGGAACATCTGTCCGGCCCTATAAAGGGCTGGCGTAACCTCGCTGCCATCGCAGTGGGCATCTTGCAGCCGGGGCTAGCGGGGGTCGTGCCAGCTAAAGACGAATTACAAAACACGTCTTGGTCAGCAATTACATGATAAGCAATTAGCAGCAGGCCACAGATGGGAGATTGAGCTTGTGCCTGTGGGGTCACAGTACAAACAAAATTAGCCATGCTCATCCTGCTGGGACTTAAAGGAAACCTGAAGTGAGAGTAGTATGGAGGCTGTCATATTTACTTCCTTTTAAACAATGCAAGTTACCTGGCTGTCCTGCTGATCCTCTGCCTCTAATATTTTTAGCCATAAAAGCTGAACAAGCATCTAGATCAGTTGTTTCTGACAGACGTTTGACTGGATTTGCAACATGCTTATTTTAGGTGGGTGATTTAGATACTAGTGATGCATGAAAGATCAGCAAGACAGCTAAAGAGTACCAGTTGCCTGGCTGTCCTGCTGATCTATTAATGCATCAGTAGTGTCTGAATCACCCACCTGAAACAAGCATGTAGCAAATCCAGTCAGAAACATCTGATCTGCATGCTTGTCAGAGTCTATGGCTAAAAATATTAGAAGAAAAGGATCAGCAGGATAGCCAGGCAACTGGTATGTTAGCCTCCACATTCTTCTTACCTTAGGGGCATCAGGGTTAATCTCGGCAATAGAAATGGCCTGAACCGCCAATTTTCGGTTCGCGCGAACTTTCGCGAACCGCAATAGACTTCAATGGGGAGGCGAACTTTGAAAACTAGAAAAATTTATGCTGGCCAGAAAATTGATGGAAAAGATGTTTCAAGGGGTCTAACACCTGGAGGGGGGCATGGCGGAGTGTAATAGACGCCAAAAGTCCCGGGGAAAATTCTGGATTTGACGCAAAGTACCGTTTTAACCACTTGCCGACCGCGCACTCATACCGCACGTCGGCAAAGTGGCAGCTGCAGGACCAGCGACGCAGTTCTGCGTCGCCGGCTGCAGGCTAATTAATCAGGAAGCAGCCGCTTGCGCGAGCGGCTGCTTCCTGTCAATTCACGGCGGGGGGCTCCGTGAATAGCCTGCGGGCCGCCGATCGCGGCTCGCAGGCTAAATGTAAACACAAGCAGAAATAATCAGCTTTGTTTACATTGTACGGCGCTGCTGCGCAGCAGCGCCGTAAGGCAGATCGGCGATCCCCGGCCAATCAGCGGCCGGGGATCGCCGCCATGTGACAGGGGACAGCCTGTCACTGGCTGCACAGGACGGATAGCGTCCTGTGCAGCCCAGATCACCAAGGGGGACAGGGAGGAGGGGAATCTCGCCGCGGAGGGGGGCTTTGAGGTGCCCTCCCCCCCGCAACACCCATCAGGCAGGAGCGATCAGACCCCCCCAGCACATCAACCCCCTAGTGGGGAAAAAAGGGGGGGCGATCTGGTCGCTCTGCCTGCACCCTGATCTGTGCTGGGGGCTGTAGAGCCCACCCAGCACAGATCAGCTAAAACAGCGCTGGTCCTTAAGGGGGGGGGTAAAGGGTGGGTCCTCAAGAGGTTAAGGGCAGAAATCACATTGAATGCTAAATTGTAGGCCTAAAGTGCATTAAAACATCTTGCATGTGTATACATCAATCAGGGAGTGTAATTAGAGTACTGTTTCACACTGACACACCAAACTCACTGTGTAACGCACCGCAGACAGCTGTTTGTGTAGTGACGGCCGTGCTGTTTTCAAGCCCATATGGTCGCCGGGCTGTGGTAGCTCAATGATAGAACAACAGTGACTGTCCAGCTGATCAAATTTGGTCTGTCCACAATGAAACAACGACCTTATTATCTTTGGTGTGCCACCCCTCCCCCCCCCCCCCCAAGACACTCATATAGCCGGCGGTCATTGCTTCATTGTGATACGCAAGCCCCTTCACCGCGGCAAGGTAATGATCACGAAGGGGGAATGGGCACATGTACATGCCTTTTGTTTTGTTGTTGCAGCTGCACTGCAGGCAGAAAAATTAGGCAGGCATGTACACGCACCAATTATTATTGCAGCGGCCTTAAAAATTCAGGAATCCGCCTGGAGTCCTGGACCCTGTTGGTGGTGGCGGAGAAGGCAGTCAAGCGGCCTGCGGGCAGAGATGCTGTGTGGGGAGCGACTTAGTGCTTGGCAGACCAGGCATTCGTGGTCAGGTGGACATTGACCCAACGTTGTGAGATGACACCACCTGCCTCTCCACTTTACGGTACAGTTTGGGTATTGCCTTTTTAGAGAAATAATTGCAGCCTGGTATCTTCCACTGCGGTGTCCCAATGGCCACAAATTTACGGAAGGCCTCAGAATCCACCAGCTTGTATGGTAACAGCTGGCGAGCTAACAGTTCGCCACGCCAGCTGTCAGACACCGGGCAAGGGGGTGAATGGTAGAAATTGGCTTCTTCCACTCAAAGATTTCCTTCACGGACACCTGGCTGCTGTGGGCAGAGGAGCAGGAACCGCTCAAGGGCAGACGCAGAGTGGAGGAGGGTGGCTGCGAAGGTACAAGGGAGAAAGTGGCTGAAGATGCTGCACCTGAAGGAGGAAGAGGAGAAGGAAAGTGGCTTTTCTTTTGTGTGCTGCTTTTGCTCAGGTGCTCTTCCCATTGCAGTTTGTGCCTTTTCTCCCTGTGCCTTCGGAAGGCACTTGTCCCTACATGAGTGTTGGCCTTTCCACGGCTCAATTTTTGGAGGCAGAGAGAACAGATGGCATTGCTCCGATCTGAGGCAGACACATTAAAAAATTTCCAAACCGCTGAGCCCCCCTGGGGTGATGGCACTAGGGTGGCATCAGCAGCTGACGTTGAAGGGCATGTTGGCTGGCTGTACATAGGTGGTGATACATGGCGCCGGACACTGCCACCAGCTGTTTCTGACAACGAGCTCCCCCTGCTTCTTTCAGGAACTAGTCTCCTCCTACTCCTCTCTGACTCCCCTCTGAACTGTCCCCTTGGTCATCTTGTCTCTTAGGAACCCATGTGGGATCCGTATCATCATAATCATAATCATCATTAATGATCATAATCATCCTGCCCTGCTTCGCTTGCCTCAGACACCTCCAAAAATGCACAAACAGCAGGTACTTCTTCATCCTCCTCTTCCTCACACGTTACGTCCATAGTGTCGCCGCCTAACTCAGACATATGAGGTGGTGTAACTTGCTTAGCGCCTTCATCTGGTTGTAACAATAATGGCTGTGAATCAGTTAATTCCCCACCAATTAACTCCTACAAAGTGTCAAATGCAGCGAATGTGTGCTTGTAGTAGCGCTGGTGGCTGCGGAAGATGAGGAGTTCTGTGTTAAATAGTCAACCACATCCTGACAATCTTGGGAGTTGATGGGACGTGCCTTCTTTTCAGCACTGTACTTTGGGCCAGGGCCGCATGAAATCACATCAACACGACCTCGCACAGACCTGCCGGGTGGCCTTCCTCTGGGTCTGCCTCTACCTCTGCCTCTACATGTTTTGTCCGTTGTGTCCATATCGGGGGGATAAAGAGAAAGGTATGCACTGACTTGACTAATACAATGTGCAGTCACACAGGTGCAGTTAACAGGTATGCACGGAGTGATATATCACACTGTGTGCACTCACGTAGGTAGGTGGGTGCACTGAACACAACAGGTAGGTATATGCAGTGATGAGGTGGGTGCACTGAACACAACAGGTAGGTATATGCAGTGATGGGTATTACAATGTGCACCTGTCACACACAGACAGGTATCGGATAGGCACAGTGACACTGCGTGCGCTCAACTCACGTAGGTAGGTGGGTGCACTGTGAACAACAGGTAGGTAGTAGTATGCAGTGTGAACAACAGGTAGGTAGGTATTTGCAGTAATGGGTATTACAATGTGCACCTGTCACACACAGACAGGTATCGGACAGGCACAGTGACACTGCGTGCGCTCAACTCACGTAGGTAGGTGGGTGCACTGTGAACAACAGGTAGGTAGTAGTATGCAGTAATGGGAATTACCATGTGCACCTGTCACACACATAAAGGTAGTCACTGAATGTGCTGGGCCTGGCAGTGGCACACACACAGTATGAATTATTAAGGCTGTCTATGCAACACAAGTGTCAGTGGGACACACAGAAAAAAAATAGGTCACAAGAACAAGATTAGCTCTCAAAAGAGCTGTTGTGGGGTGTTATTTTAGCAATAAGTATCAGCAAGGAGCAAGCTAAGAAGCCTACAAGAGCCTAACTAATCTTTCTCTATGAGAGTCTGCAGCAGCAGCTGTCCCTTCTCTATTTACTGCAGGCACACGAGTGAGTAAAATGGCTGGCGATGCCTGCCTTTTATAAGGGGAGCAGTGGCTCCAGGAGGGAAAGTAGCCTGATTTGCTACAATGTGCCTGCTGACTGTGATGTAGAGGGTCAAAGTTGACCCTAATGGTGCATTATGGGGTCGAACCAAACTTCTGGTAAAGTTCGGAGTTCTCTGCGATCGCGAACGCCCGGAAGTTCGCTGGGAACCGTTTGCCGGCGAACTGTTCGGGCCATCTCTACTCAGCAATAGTGTTTGGTACGGGCACCCCCAAGGCGTGGAGCACGGGTCTTCAACTGAGCATCACGCAAGGGATGGTGGTCTGTCCAATCGGTGACGGGCTACTTTGCTGCCTGGTGCCCATCAGGTCATGAACCCTAGGACTGCCGTGAGAAAAGGTGTGGTGTGGCAGAATGACAGGACTGGCATGACAGGACTGAATGAGAGGACTGGTGCACAAGGACTGAATGACAGGCCCTAGTGGTGGTGTGGCGCCACGGCTTTCAAAGATGCAACAGCACTGTGCATTGTTTGGACAAGGTTTAAATACCCTAGCCTTCGGGCCAGTGCTGAAGTACCATCCCCTGCTTCGACCAGGAATCAGGGAGAGCAAACTATCCCTAGAATGCACAGCCACTGCAATTAATGGAGGACAGCATCCACGCCTTTCCTGGAGCTCTGCCGGAACGGTATTTGTGGACCTCGTGGATCCCCCGTTGGATGCTGGTAGCGGTAAGTATGACGTTGTTCCCTACCCCAAGGGGCAACCTTTTGGGGCCCTTCTAGAACTGGTTTCTCCCAAAAAAAACGCTCTATGAAGGCTTCCAAATAGTCTTGTAGCCTGAACATCCTTATACGGTATCCATGCATTCTTTTTGGGCCCAAATTCCCTCTATTGAACAGTACCAGCTTTACGTCTGGAACCCAAGATCTTCTCAACTTCAGATTCCTCCTCTCCATCAACCAGCATTGTTGAAGGTGGTTCCAAAGAACAACCATGAAAACAGTTTGGAGTCACCTTCTTGAAACAAGACACATGAAACACAGGAGGAACTCAGAGATATGCTTGTAGCTTTTCTAGTTTGAAAGCCACCGGATTGATCTTCTGGCAGATAAGGAAAGGGCTAATAAATTTGGGACAAAGTGAAAGGATGGTCTCTCCTGGTGGATAAAAGATTCCCAATCAAACATGTTAGATAATGCAATGGTGTTTGGAGTTCTTTGAACCAGGTCGATAGGAGATATGAAAATAGAAACTGGAAAAGAATAGAACACATCTAGCTTGGTAGGGTCTCAGTCTTTTTGCAGTACGAAGATACTCCAAATTCTTATGGTCTCTAAAAATCGTCCCTGGATTCTGAGCTCCAGCAAGTATAGCCATTCATCTAAAGAGGCTTTAATGGCCAGTAATTCTTGATCCCTGTTATATAATTCCTTTCTGCCGACGAGAGTTTGTGAAAGAAGAAGGCCATGAGATGCAGTAGAAACTGAGTGCTGAGAAAGATTTGCCCAAACAGCTTTTTCGTAAGCGTCTACCTCCATGGCAAAGGGCAAAGTAGAATCAGCATGCTTAAGAGCTGGAGCTGACACAGAAATGCTTTCTTCAGCTTATCAAATGCTAAATGAGTCTCCGTAGTCCATGTGAATGGCTGACCTTTCTTGGTAAACTGAGTAAGGGGCACTACAATTGATGAGAATCCCTTGCAGAACTTTTGATAAAAATTGGCAAAGCCAATGAAACGCTGAACCCTATTTTTGTGCATGGGGCCTGACCAATCTAAATCTGCTGACACCTTTTGGGGATCCATGGCCAGCCCCTCTGTGGGGAGATACAGAATCAAAGGAACTGAATCTTCTCCTTTTCAAACTCACATTTCTTGTCTTTAGCGTACAATACATGGGTTCTGAGTCAGCCGAGCACCTTCCTGACATGACTTTTATATTCACAAAGTCTCAGTGAAAAAAATTAAATATCATCCAGATAGACCACCATGAAGTCGCCCAGAAAGTCTTGGAAGATCTCATTCACAAAGTGTTGAAACGTAGGTGGAGAATTGCAGAGGCCAAAAGGCATCACTCTGTATTCAAAATGGTTTTCCACACATCTTTCTCTCTGATGCAGATGAGATTGTAGGCCCTCCACAAATCTAGCTTGGAAAAATCTTTGCTGTTCCCAGCCTTTGAAAAAAATCTGGGACCAAGGGAAGTGGATAATGGTTCTTGATGGTGACCTTATTAAACCTGGTTCTCCTAAAAAAAAAGGACAAATTAGCCTTGCATCATCTTGGATATTCCTTCTCAGACAGTTGGAGTTTAGCAGCACCCATCTTCATGAGCTCAGGCTCACTCTCTGTTCCATTGGCAAAAGATGGGGTAGTGGAAGCAGGTGGACAGATTAAGTTGTCGTGGAGACATATTCCCCTTCTCTCCCGAGCCCTCTCCTGGAAACGTCAATTGATTTGAATTACCAATTGCATAAGATCTTTTAGGTCTTCTGGAACCTCTGTACTGGTTAACTCATCCTTATGGCCCTCTGAGAGACCCTTCCTGAAATGATCTTTAAGAGCAGGTTCATTCCAAAGAGTATCATCGCTCCAGCAATAACTCGGAAACATACTCCTCCACCCGTCTTTCCCTTTGACGAAGTGATTTCAGAGCTGGTTCTGCGGATGGGGTACATCCTAGATCGTCATAGAGTTCTGCCATGGCCGTGAAGAAAGCAGATACCGATTGAAGTGACAACTGATTCTGATCTCACAGTGGAAGAGCTCAAGCCTGGAGTTCTGCTTGCAAGAGAGAAAGCACCATATCTACTCACTAGTGCAGGACCGATGCTAGCTACAAGTGAAGCAAGTGGTGGCCTGAAGCCTCACCCTCTGCGGCCCCCCATCTGCCCTGAGTTGCAAGTTGCCCTGAATCTCCTTTGCTGCTCCTCCCTAGTCCCAGCTTTTGATTGTGCCAGTACAAGACACTGGCACTAGGAGGAAGCAGCGAGGAAGAGAGGAGAATGCTC
Organism: Hyperolius riggenbachi; assembly: GCF_040937935.1. Lineage (NCBI taxonomy): Eukaryota > Metazoa > Chordata > Amphibia > Anura > Hyperoliidae > Hyperolius > Hyperolius riggenbachi. The sequence goes on from NC_090652.1 coordinate 255,479,159, forward strand.
ATTATGGAGGTACCCGCGCTAAGAGTAACCACGGTGACTGGGCACTAAGCAACAGGAGAGCAGTAAGATATGGCACTGGATCGGGGACATGTGAGCTACAACTCGCAACTCAATGGGACAAGAGATGGTACAGAGGGGGGGGGGAGCAAAAAAGGCACAGGGGGACATGAGGTGACCCAGAGGTGGTCAAAAAAGACACAGTGAGAACAGAGGTGACACAGAGGATTACAAAAGAGACACAGGGGGAACAGATGTGACATAGAGGGGGACACAAGAGGCTCAGGAGAAATAGAGGGGGACAAAGGAGGCATAGGGGGGAACAGAGGTGACACAGGGGACAAAACCGCACAGCGGGACATGAGGTGACACAGAAGGGAACAAAAGAAACACATGGGGTAACAGTGCAACCCAGGGGAACAAAAGAGACATAGGAGGAACAGAGATGACACAGGGGAACAAAGGAGGCACAGGAGGAACAGAAGTGACACAGAGGGGGAAAAAAGAAGCACAGGTGACAGTGCTCTAACTTAAAGTGTACCCGAGCCAAAGTACATAAAGAGATAATTACCTAAAGAGACAAAGCCTCAGGATCCTATTGAGGATTCCATCTGTGCTCAGCTGTTCCCCCTTGCTAAGCGGGGCCCGTGAAAAGTAATTGTCCAAGCCATTGTGCGGAATATAATCGGGGCCCGCGCACCTCCTCTGTCATCAGTGCAGTTGCACAGTAAGCCAGAGCCATTTGTGCACTCTTGAATGTCCTAAATTTGCAGAGATCACCAGAGAATCGGTCTGGAAGAGGCACACTAGGCTCAGGAATCGGGACTACCTCCTGAGTTGATGGAAAGACAAGGGCAGGGATGGATATAGAAGCTGCCTCAGAGTAAGTGGACATAACTCAAATACGCTCCTCCAACAGCAGGCTCTGCTGCTGCTGAATCTAAACTGTGCAGGTGGTAAAGGAGAAGAGTGGATAACAGTGCATGAGTTGATGGAGAAGTGAAGTGGAGAATGGTGTGCAGGCAGCAATGGAGAAGAGTGGAGAACAGAGTGCAGGAGTTGATGGAGAAGAGTGGAGAATGGTGTGCAGGCAGTATTGGAGAAGAGTGGAGAAGGAGTGCAGGAGTCAATGGCGCTGGTGCATGGTAGTCCACTATAGCTGACCTTTTGGCATTTTTTTTTCAGAATGAAGCAACAAAACATGCAGAACTCTGGTCATCCCTATTACTGATATGTGGAATCACTCACTGCTGCCTACATGTCTGACAAGCTTCTAACATTTTAAACTCACATAGTCAGTCAATAGGCCACCGTGTCACTGTCCATTATTTTCTGTAAATGTCATTGTTCTTTAGCCCAATGGTTCTCACATGTCAGACTACAGGCCCCAAGGGCACTTAGAGATATGTCAGGGGCTAACTCTACAGCCCTTTCCAGTATAACTGGCTTGCGACCTTGGTTTCAGGATCAGTGAGTGATCCTAGAGACGCCCTATTAATTCACAGACTTTGTGGCAACACTAAGTTTATGCAACTGGAAGCCATGTTTAAGCTGGTGTAACTTTCTAGACCTCTCACTATAAGTTTCCAGGATAATGGTGGGCAGCGCTCGGTGCTAGAGACATTTCTACAGTAGTGACCCCAGCAGTGGGCCTTTGGGGCTAATTGATGAAGTTTTATGTTGGCTCATTGTGCAGAGTGATAGGCGTAAGGGGGACATCTACCAGGTGCCAAGAAGCTGGCATTCCTATGAACTTGTATTACTGGGCCTACCTAACCATCCCAAAATCACATGATGATGTATCTTGTACCCTGTTTGCCTTGTACAGCTTTGTCCTATGTTGTATAACCTTGTTACGTCTGGCATCCTTTGTATCATGGTATGTATTTCTTGTCCAGCGCTTTATAATATCTTAGCGCTTTAAAAATAAAATAAATAATAATAATACTCTAGGATGCAGAGATGGGTTCTCCTGGAGAACTAAAAGACAATGAAAATAACCAGGTACAGTATTAGCAGACAGAGTAGATCTGTTTGTATAGAATCAGTAAATACATAAATATCACAGAAACCAATCAAATAAATACATAGGGGATATACCTGAGCTAGGAGATGGCTCTTAGGCCCGGTTCACATTAGCGGTCGCCGTCCGGAATCGCCGTGCCGGAGCCGGACCGCATGCAGAACGGACGGAACGGACGACCGGCATAGCAATGAAAGCCTATGCGTCCGTTCACATGCGTCCCTTTCGTCCGGACCGGATCCGGCATAAGACCCAACATGCGCTATTTTTTGGTCCGGCTCCTCCGGCAGCCATATCCGGAGCGGAGCCGGACTGCACCATCCGGCCAATACAAACCAATGAGAACCGGAGAGCGTACAACACACTGGCTAAAAATCCGGATGTTCTACCCCACTTCCTATGCGTATTGTAGCGGCGATTTTGGATGGGGACACATGGGCAAGCATTTTGGAGTGGAGCAGCAGTGACTTTAAACGTGCTGGAGATGTTGGCAGTATGTCGGAGGTGGAGGTGAGTGCTAAACAGCGGAGGGCCTGATTCCACAGGTCCACCTTCTGCTGACCTCCCAGACCCCAACATTTTTATTCGGTTTCTACTATCTTTTGCCAAACGGATCCGGATCGCATCCTGATGAACACCTGATGCAACCTGACCGGATCCGGATCAGAACCGTACGGTTCCGATCCGGATCCGGTCAGGTCATCCGGTCCGTTTGGCAGGGAACCGCAAGTGTGAACCGGCCCTTAATGAGTCGTCAAGCCCAGAAATGTAAAGTAAACAATAAAATATACATACCTGGGGCTTTCTCTAGCTCCATTCAGGCTCATCGGTCCTTTACTGTCCTCTGAAATTTCTCCTGGTAATTTGAACAGTTGGGGAAAGTAAGCATGCCTGGCTCAGCCTTGTGCACGCCCCTTATGGCATTCCTGTTTCCGGGAGCGTTCTGCGCCTCCACAGTAGTGTGCAGGCATAGAGCATTCCTGGCTGCGGGAGCATGAAGGGGAGGCACATGAGGACAGACCGCACCTACTCCAACTGGCCCCATTACTGGGCCAAAATGCGGAGAATCCAGGAGGCAGAAGAGGACTGCGAGGGACCGATGAGCCTGAATGGGGCTGCAGGAAGCCCCAGGTAAGTATATTGTTTTAATAACGTTACATCTCAGGTACACTTTAAAGGAAACTTGAAGAAAAAGACATGTGGAGGATGACAGGTTTCTTTCCTTTTAAACAATGCATATTGCCTGGCTGTCCTGCTGATCCTTTGCCTCTATTACTTTTAGTCATAGACCCTGAACAAGCATGCACGTCACTGGAAAACTATGCAGACTCCCCCTGTGGTTGAGTGGCTTAGGGAGATCCAACACATCAAACTAATGGAAAACTTGACCCAAACTGCACAAACGAGATGAACAGTTTAGCTGGGCTCCGTGGCACGAGTATGAGGAATCTGATGAGTTTAAACACTTGACGGCTTAGGCTCTTGGCCTTTGGTAGTAATATGTGTTTTCCCCTGATGTGAGTACTAAGAAACTAAAGTGCACAGCACCATGGAGGGGACTTATGTTCCTCCTGTGCATTGGTAGCTTCTGTGCCGACTCGTCTGGACACCATTTTCAGGTCTCTCCATTCATTTTCTCTCTCTTTCTTCTACAATCTGCTGTCCTTCTCTTATTTATTTCCCTCTGTAGGTAAGGTATTTGATCAGCTGATTATCTAGGGTGCTTGTAGTACCTAAAGTTTGCCCCTGACTAGGACCTTTCTATATGTTCCCAGATATTGTACTGGAACAATCTTTATGGGGTATGTCTCAGGGAAATGATCCCTCTGGGCCCTGGGTCCCCCCCTCTATCACTATTTTCATGGTCATCCGTCTGGTCATTTGATTGAAGGATTAGTTTTATCTCCCATTACCTAAGCATATTGATTTTACTTATTAAGATGTAGATTGAAATCTTCTATGGCATTTACCATAGATGTAATATTGGTCTCGGCGTTCTGAGGAACTGCTTTCTTCCCTATAATCCGAATTTCTTTCAGGTACAGACGTTCCTCCATGGCGCTGGTTGGCCGTGTAATCTGTATATTTTCTCTCTCTTTCATATGAGACTTTTGTATTATATGTTGGATGATACTGTAAACAGCTGTCTACTTCTGGTAATTTAAAAACTGGTAAAAAACAAAGAATCAAAAAAAAACTAGTAAAAAACAAAACAAAAAACAAGCATGTAGATCAAATGTTCTGATTCAAGTCTGACTGGATTAGCTGCATGCTTGTTTTAGGTATGTGATTCAGACACTACTGCAGCCAGAATGATCAGCTGGACTGACAGGCAGCTGCCATTGTTTAAAAGGAAATAAATAAGGCAGCATCCATATACCTCTCTCCTTTGAAAAAAACCCTACTAAACAATCACCCACCACCCCTTGCAGCAGAGGTACTGCGCTTTCCATCTTACCAGTAAGGCTCCATAAAGAATATAAGAGATGATGGCCTCATCCAGTCGTTGTCCACACTTCAGTATGCTTTTCACCAGATCTGTGACAGATCCCCCGTTACAAAGCTACAGGGCAAAAACACACCATATTGCACTTTAATTTGTGTTAATGATAATTTGTTTTTAGACAGCAATAGACTACACAAAAACAGTAACTATATCACGTCAAATGAATGTGGCCCGCAATAATTTAATAATTTACTGTGCATCGTTCAACCATTCGGCGCAATTTACACAAGAAAATGCTGTATGTGAGAGTGATGCAGAGAAAGCCTTTTCTCCGCCCACAGCACAAACAGAGCCACTTGAGGTATGCTAAAGCACATTTGGACAAGCCATCTTAATTTTTGAATAAGGTGCTGTTGACTGATGAAACTAAAATGTCGTTTTTTGGGCATAACAAGGGGCGTTATGCATGGAGGAAAAAGAACACAGCATTCCATGAAAAACACCTGCTACCTACAGTAAAATATGGTGGTAGTTCCATCATGCTTTGGGGCTGTGTAACCAGTGCAGGGACTGGGATTTCTGTCAAAGTTGAGGGATGCATGGATTCCACTCCGTATCAGCAGATTCTGGAGACCAATGTCCAGGAATCAGTGATAAAGCTGAAGCTGCGCCAGGGCTGGATCTTTAAACAAGACAACGACCCTAAACACTGCTCAAAATCCACCAAGGCATTCATGCAGAGGAACAAGTACAACGTTCTGGAATGGCCATCTCAGTCCCCAGACCTGAATATAATTGAAAATCTGTGGTGTGAGTTAAAGAGAGCTGTCCATGCTCGGAGGCCATCAAACCTGAATGAACTAGAGATGTTTTGTAAAGAGGGATGGTCCAAATTACCTTCAACCAGAATCCAGACTCTCATTGGAACCTACAGGAAGCGTTTAGGGGCTGTAATTTCTGCAAAAGGAGGATCTACTGAATATTGATTTCATTTCTTTTTTGTGGTGCCCAAATTTATGCACCTGCCTAATTTTGTTTAAACAATTATTGCACACTTTCTGTAAATCCAATACATTTAATTTCACTTCTGAAATATCACTGTGTGTGTCTCATATATGATATATTTAACTGACATTTTTTATCGTAACAACCAACGATTTATACAGGAAAATCATGACAATTAACAAGGTTGCCCAAACTTTCGCATCCCACTGTATGTGGCTTAGCAGCGTGCTTGAGGGGACTGAAGTGTCAGAATAGGTAACACTTTGGTTTGGAGTAGCCTGGCACCGTGGTGGTCCAGATCTGGCAGCAGCTTTTCTATTATGTATATTACAAGGCACAGCCTGGGGCTGAAAGTGATCAACATTTCAGACATACTCTTTGATCTGAAGGGGATAACACCATGCCACCATGATTATATCTGGCAGTGCCGTCGCTAGCGGCAGCCATTATGCTCCTTGTCCCACATCGGAGCTGGAAGGGAATAATCCACTGTCGGACTATGTCTATATGACTATATGGATCTAGGGCTCTGTATGGCAGTTTTCATAACATAACATTCACTGATAACTAATTACAGGCCATAATACTCTTGCATGGCAGATAAACACTTCCAAGTGTCCAATCAGACAGGATGGAAAGTGTAAAACAATAATCAGGGGCGGGGCAAGAGCATTGGCAGATTGATGGCCTATGGCTTTGCAATTGCACAGCATCAAACAGTGCAGTTCGGCCCATTTTTTTTCCCTGCTGGGATCTATTTGAAATTGATGTGCAGTGTATGGTAGGAATCAATTCTTTCTAAATTGATTATTTTCAGAAAGGAATCGATTGTTTTGGAAAACTGGGTGGAAATCTGTAAGTGTATGGCCAGCTTTAGATTTTTAGACTTTAAAAAACAAATAAGACAGTGGGATTCCAGGAAAGTGCTATTTAGGATTGGGCCTATACATACAATTGCTTATCTCAACAGCTTGTTGTCGCTTCAAGTTTGCTTCAAGTCTAGTTCCTTCCTAGTTTCTGTAGCCTTAACTTACTGAAGCAGAGCGTATTAGTAAGTATAACTCTCTTCAACTACCATCTATCAACGTAAATGACTGCTTTATGAAAAATAAGTGCAGTGTCATAGATGCCTGCAATGAGGATGCATGTGAGGCTCAGTGTCTGTCAGTGATCACCACGACAGCTTATTATATCCATAGATAATGCCATCCTCAGCAGCGTATTAAATCAATGCTTATTAATTAACAAGCCCGTCCGTAGGAAAACCCACCACATGCATGTAAAATGCCATTATTTACCCTTGTGTACAATAAAACACAGGGCTCCAATCAATGAGTCCATATCCATAACCAGACATTCATTCCTTAAAGGGGAACTTCAGCCCAAACATACTGTCATTAAATCACAGTACATTAGTTATGTTAATTAAAATAGATAGGTAATATAATCTCTTACCCACCCTGTTTTAAAAGAACAGGCAAATGTTTGTGATTTCATAGGGGCAGCCATCTTTTTGGTTGAAAGGAGGTAACAGGGAGCATGAGAAACAGGGCCAGATTTATCAAGAGTGTCTGAGACAAAATATTAGTAGGTTTTTAGAAATCCATGCAGAACTGTCTCAGGCATCTTAAGAAATCATTAGATAGTGCAGATAAATTCTACAACTGTTGTTAAATAGGAGGAGCTAAAGGTCTCTCAGACAGTGCAGTGTGTGAGGGGAATTGCTGTTGCTGAGGTAACCAACACACCTGCTGTATTGATAGCAGCAGGCTCTGAGGTGGAATTCAGGAGGTGGGAGAAACACATCACAAATCATGTATAGCCTGCACTATGCAATCATGTCTAGCCTGCAGTTCTACATCTGTAGAACTGCTTTCAAGCACTTTTTAATCTGCGCCAGTTTAGAGATGGATTTGCATTTCAAATCAAATCAAATCAAAGATAGCTTTATTGGCATGACCAAGATTCCTCTAAACTGTAGTGCAGCTCTAGAAATCCACGCTAAACTGCCACTATTACTAGGATTTAAGAAGGTTCTTATTATCATGCAGAACTGTTCTCCCTGCTGGTTAGAACAGATTAAGAAGAAAAAACTGTCGGTAATGCGTTGATAGATCTCCCCCAGAGTTCCAACTGTCCTGTGTTGTGATCACCTCTTCCAGCTGCGCACGCTAGGCTTCAAATCTCAAATTCAAAACAAAAACAAAAAAAATGGGCAACAAAACAGCAGAAGGAGAAAGTAAACATCAGAATTCCCATCATGCTTTGCACAGCATCAGGGGAAAAATAAAGAAATACCAAGCCTTTTCAGTGCTGCTGAGTAGATTTTTAGCCTGGAGGTTCACTTTAAAGCTTGTGTACACATTTACGAGAACATATGATATTCACCGACCACATGTATTAATACAAATCCTTTATTAACAAAAGCAGGTTTCTCACCAAACAATGACAATAAAACCTTCATAAATACAACCTTTTTGCTTGATACATGGTGGAGTGCTGTATTGCGTAAGTATATGTACGCCGTCAGTGAGGTGGGCGCAGGGTGAGCCGAATGACAGCTCACCCTGCCGCCGCTCTTCCCGTCAGCGTTAAATACTATTCACCCTCCGAGTTGTAGCAAATCAGAGGGAGGTGTAATTCAGGGTCTGGCAATCACCGGATCCCGGAATTACTCTTGTGCCGGGCGCGCAGCATAGCATTGCAGCTATGGCACTCGGCGCTGATTGCTGAAGTTACCTGCTGCGTGTTCCACCGCCATATACACACCATCATGTAGCACTCAGCTTACACATTTGCAGGCAGTGATGCTGAATATGCATACAAAGATCACTAGACAGGTCTAAAGCATGGAGTGAATAAAAGAAACCTAGTAGATGTTTTTGTTTTCTTTGCCATTTATGTTGGGCAGCTCTATACTACAATGTGTAGCATGTACAGTATGTATAGAAGGGAGTGACAGATCTGTTCTCTCTTTACATGCCCTATAGCTTGATTTTCTCTCTGTCTCTTATATCAGAACATTTTACGTATATGTAAAGAGAAACTTTATTGAACATAACCCACAAAATAACATTTCTTATTTTTTTACAGAATTACTTTAGAAATTATTTAGTCAGTGTTTGCCCATTGTAAAATCTTTCCTCACCCTGATTTATATTCCTAAATTTATCACATGGCGACAGCATCTTTACTGCTGCTAAGGAGCATCACTGTGGAATGTTTGTTGTTAGCTGTATGTTCCAAAAGTGATCAGAAACAACACCTGGACAAATATGCAATTCACTTTTTCTCCTGAGTTTTCACCAAGTTGATATTCTTACACCTTGTCAATAAATGTAATGTTAAGCCACTAGGAAGCAAGAAAGTACACTGAATAATTTTGACAGTACTTTTTCTCCTAGGTTTTCCCCCCACAAGATAATTTTTCATTTTCGATTTAGAATACGTTTTCAACAATTTGCAATGGAAAAACATAACAAAAAGTAGGAGAAAAAGTACTACCAAAATATGTCATTGCGGTGCCTCTTTAACCTCTTGAGGACCGTAGGCTTACACCCCCCCCCCCCCCCCCCCACTACTGACCAGGCTATTTTTTACTATTTAGGCCACTGCAGCTTTAAGGGCTCGCTGCGGGGCCGTACAACTCAGCACACAAGTACCCCCCCCCCCTTTTCTGCCCACCAACAGAGATTTCTGTTGGTGGGCTCTGATCGCTTCCAGGAGGTTTATTTTTATTATAAATATTTGTTGTTTTTGAAACAAATATTACTATTTTTACCTACCTGACCCTCCCTCCCTTTGCTAGCCAATCACAGCGATTGGCTGTCATAGGCATCAGCCTATGTGTTTGTGCCTCCAGAAGGGACAGCTGTGTCACAAGGCTGTCCCCAGTACAGCGCTGCCTTAGATTGCAGCGCTGTACAGTGTAAATACACAGCAGTTTCGCCGGCTAACAGTCTCCTGGCGGCGATCACTACTGAGAGACTGATGACAGAGTATCAGTGTGCGCGATCTCCTGCAAATTCCCGCCACAGGACTTGACGCCAATGGGCATTAGGCGGTCGTTGGATGGTTAAGCATACATTTGACAACCTTGATTTACATCTGTGTAAACCAGGGAAGACAAACTCCGTCCTCAAGGGTCGAGGTCCTCGCACCTTTTCAAATTAATAGATGGGTCTGAATCAGGGAGGGTTTAATTTATTAAATCAAACACATTTCTCAATTTCTCAGTTCATCCTAAACACTGGCTTGGACTTGGCCTTCGAGGACTGGAGTTCGACCGACACTGGCCTGATCATTCCGTTCAGTCTTCTCTTGTAAGATTCAGCATATTTCTGACAGAGGATAGACTACACACACACCTTGGCCCCTGATTCTATTAACTTTTCTCCTACGTTATAACTTTTCATCGTATCTATTAACCACTTTACCGCCCGCGGTACGGATTTCTCCGTACCTTTTTCCATCCTTATAAAACCAAGGGACGGAGAAATCCGTACCTCCCGCGCTACCGGCACTGTCCGCGCTCCCGCCACTTGTGCGCGCGCTCCCACCGCTCGTGCACGCCGCCACCCCGCTCGCCCAGAGATCAATGAATGGGAAAATCCATTCCCGTTCGTTGATCTAAGCCCCCGCAATGATCTGCTGCTTCTATGAGAAACAGCGCGATCATTGTGATTTTCTGAGGCTCATAGTGCTTCCTGTAAGCGTCCTTCCGGACGCATACAGGTCGCATGAACAAAAACTCACTGTGGCCAAATAGTAAAACTACACCCTAAAGCATTTTACATATACAAATACATTGGTTGTACACAATAAATTAACACATTACTTCCCACACTCCCCAATTTATTTATTTTTTGTAATTAAAAAAAAAAAAAATACAATAAAAAAAAAACATAAATAGTTACCTTAGGGATTGAACTTTTTAAATATTTATGTCAAGAGGGTATAACACTGTTACTTTATAAACTATGGGCTTGTAATTAGGGATGAATGCAAAACTAAAAAAAATGCACCTTTATTTCCAAATAAAATATTGGCGCCAAACATTGTGATAGGGACATAATTTAAACGGTTTTATAACCGGGACAAATGGGCAAATACATTTCATGGGTTTTAATTACAGTAGCATGCATTATTTAAAAACTATAATGGCCGAAAACTGAAAAATAATGATTTTCTTCCCACATTTTTTCCTATTTTCCCATTAACCTCCCCGGCGTTCTATTGAGATCGCCAGGGAGGCTGCGGGAGGGTTTTTTTTAATTAAAAAAAAACTATTTCATGCAGCCAACTGAAAGTTGGCTGCATGAAAGCCCACTAGAGGGCGCTCCGGAGGCGTTCTTCCGATCGCCTCCGGCGCCCAGAATAAACAAGGAAGGCCGCAATGAGCGGCCTTCCTTGTTTTGCTTAGATCGTCGCCATAGCGACGAGCGGAGTGACGTCATGGACGTCAGCCGACGTCCTGACGTCCTGACGTCAGCCGCCTCCGATCCAGCCCTTAGCGCTGGCCAGAACTTTTTGTTCCGGCTACGCTGGGCTCAGGCGGCTGGGGGGACCCTCTTTCGCCGCTGCTCGCGGTGGATCGCCGCAGAGCGGCGGCGATCAGGCAGCACACGCGGCTGGCAAAGTGCCGGCTGCGTGTGCTGCTTTTTATTTGAAGAAAATCGGCCCAGCAGGGCCTGAGCGGCAGCCTCCGGCGGTGATGGACGAGCTGAGCTCGTCCATACCGCTCAGGAGGTTAAAACACATTTAGAATAAAATAATTCTTGGCATAATGTCCCACCTAAAGAAAGCCTAATTGGTGGCGAAAAAAACAAGATATAGTTCATTTCATTGCGATAAGTAATAATAAAGTTATAGATGAATGAATGGAAGGAGCGCTGAAAGGTGAAAATTGCTCTGGTATTTCAGGGGTAAACCCCCTCAGTGGTGGAGTGGTTAAATAACTTTTCAGCACTTAACAGTTGAAAAAGAACTGAAAATTAAGTAAAAAGATAATATCAGGACTGGTTCACTCACAGGCGCTGGCGACCAGCAAAGCACTGTTGCTAATGTATCCCTAACGAATCATTCTCACAGCACCGTTCGCGATCTGCATAAATCGCAAATGTGCTGCATGCATCGCTTTAGGGGCGATCGAACGGGAATCCCAACGCAAATTGCGGCATTGCTATGATCATGGTTACGACCGCGATTCGTGACAGAAGACGCATGCCTCAGTCCATCTTCCGCAGTCCTTGTGGTGGGTATTCAGCTTTAAAGAGAAAGGTAGGAAAATACTGACAAGCCATCTAAGAAACTGCAAATTAAAAATATTACGCACATCGCGCAGATTCTGAAAGCGTTTCCGAGCACCGCGGAGCTGTGTCATTTTTAGAAACTCCGGCTCTGTGTGACGAAAATGCCAGGCGGGAAAAGATTGATGCACTTGATAACAATGAGGCAACAAATTACAGTCATTTGAGGCGTTTGCTGCATGGCTGCCTTCACTGGCAGGCAATATAAAACAGACAGCAGCCATATCTCTATACTTAGAGCTGATAGCAGGCTCTGGCAGCAGCTGAGATGAAACATCCTGATCCAGAATCGCAGTGCTTCTTGCAAGCCGTTTCCATTAGTGAGCGGCCATACATCACGGGAGGTGATAAAAAGCACGAATTAGGCCTCTGCTGAATGTGTTTTTACCCACAACATTAGCTTCTAAACCATCCCTTTCCATTCTCTGCAGTGTCCCTGCTGATGCCTTTGCATGTTTTCTAATTCCATGTTAAAATTATGCCGAGGCGTGAAAACATTTTCCTTTATAAATTACTTGCCATTATAGCGTGATTTATTTTATTATTTTTTTTTTCATGTAGGCGTCAGTTCAGTCATTTTCTCAACCTGCTAGAAGTGGACTTTTCCTGATACCAGTAACAGAAAAAAAAAACTAAAACTGTAACTGCTACAACATATAGGACATTATTATTATGATGATGATGTATTTATTTATATAGTGTTGAGCTCTTTTGCATCACTTTACAGGCTTCATAATCATGTCACTGTCTGTCCTCAGAGGACCTCACAGTTTAATTCCTACCAAAGTTATACTTTTTCTCACTTACAAAGTCTAAGACCAAATTTTGGGGGAAGGGGAGATATAGGGTCAAATCCAATCTTTCCACTAGGCAATATTTTACACCTCATCAATAAAATGCCTTTTAACCACTTGCCGACCGCGCACTCATAACGCGTCGGCAAAGTGGCAGCTGCAGGACCAGCGACGCAGTTCTGCGTCGCCGGCTGCAGGCTAATTAATCAGGAAGCAGCCGCTCGCGCGAGCGGCTGCTTCCTGTCAATTCACGGCGGGGGGCTTCGTGAATAGCCTGCGGGCCCGCCGATCGCGGCTCGCAGGCTAAATGTAAACACAAGCGGAAATAATCCGCTTTGTTTACATTTGTACAACGCTGCTAACAGTAGCAGCGTTGTACCAGATCAGCGATCCCCGGCCAATCAGCGGCTGGGGATCGCTGTCACATGACAGGCAGGAGCCTGTTAGTGGCTGCACAGGACAGATCCGTTCCTGTGCAGCCTCTGATCTCCGAGGGGAAGGGAGGTAGGAGAGGGAGGGGGGAATGTCGCTGTGGAGCGGGGCTTTGAGGTGCCCCCCCCCCCCCCCGCAAACCTCAGGCAGGCAGGAGCGATCAGACCCCCCCTACACATCATCCCCATGGGGGGGGGGGAAAGGGGGCAATCTGGTCGCTCTGCCTGCTACCTGATCTGTGCTGGGGGCTGCAGAGCCCACTCAGCACAGATCACAGAATACAGCGCTGGTCCTTAAGGGGGGGTAAAGCGTGGGTCCTCAAGTGGTTAAAGAGAACCCGAGGTGGGGTTCTCACAACAAAATCCCCATACAGAGGCTGGCTCTGCCTATCGAGCCCAGCCTCTGTTGCTAATCAGATCCCCGCTAAATCCCCCCTGCGCTCAGCCAGACCCCATAAATCATAGCCGTGCTGCCGACACGCAGTGTGTCGTAGCGGGCTGTGTTTAGCTTCCTAACGTCAGTCTCTACTCTCCCCCGCCTCCTGTATCGCTCCGGTCCCCGCCCACGTCCCTTCTCTCCACGCTGATTGGAGGGAAGGGACGCGGGCGGGGACCGGAGCTCTGCAGGAGGCGTGGGAGCGCCGAGACTGACGTTAAGAAGGTGAACATAGCCGCATAGCACGGCTATGATTTATGGGGTCTGGCTTAGTGCAGGGGGGATTTAGGGGGGATCTGATTAGCAACAGAGGCTGGGCTCAATAGGCAGAGCCAGCCTCTGTATGGGGATTTTGTTGTGAGAACCCCACCTCGGGTTCTCTTTAACACACCAGTAAGCAAAAAAAACAGATCAAAAAAAAAATGCTTAAAAACAAGAAGAGAATCGAGAGCCCAATATGGTGCAGTATTGTCAGGTAAAATGAAGAGTTCAATATATATATATATATATATATATATATATATATATATATATATATATATATATATATATACACTCACAAACACGGGTTACCCATAGGCAACCACTTTAAATGCAGGTGGGGAGCATTAGGACCTGACCCCACTCAGGTTAAGAAGTCGCTCTCTGTAGATAGTAGATGGGGATGCACCCCCCACCCAGGGTGGAATAGAAGATCAGAAAAAACTCAGTATACAGAGGCGCCAGAGTAGAGTAAAACGTTTTAAAAACCGCTTAAAAGGAGAGGGGGATGTTAAGGTGGACTCACCTCACTCTTACAAAAAAAGAAAACTCACTTGAGTCTCAATAAAACAGAATTGTCAATCAATTTATTCAACTCCACAAATGCAACGCGTTTCGCGGGCGTGACCCCGCTTCCTCAGGCAAAAATGGGAGCACAACTGGAATAAAAACCAAATATACACCAAATAACTACCTACTGAATTGCAACAATTGGTGCAGCAGATAATTGGTAGAGAACACATAAAATAATTGCTACATAAAGCATTGCTACAAAAAAACATTTTCCGCCCACATAAACACAGGGCCATGCAAACAAGCTTAGATGTCAGAAATCAAATAGCTAAGGCTTAATGCTCACAGATTAGAGGGTTCATGTTGTATGACTTACAAAGTCTAAGACGAAATTTTGGGGGACGGGGAGATATAGGGTCAAATCCAATCTTTCCACTAGGCAATATTTTACACCTCATCAATTAAATGCCTTTTAAAGAGAGTCTGAAGCGAGAATAAATCTCGCTTCAGACCTCATAGATAGCAGGGGCACGTGTGCTAAAACGCCGCTATCCCGCGGCTTAACGGGGGTCCCTGACCCCCCAAATCCGCTCCGTACAGCGGGGGAGCGCTTCCTGGTTGGGGCAGGGCTAACCACCGCAGCCCTGCCCCATGCGCGTCTGTCAGCGTGTATCTCCGCCTCTCCCCCGCCCCTCTCAGTCTTCCTTCACTGAGAGGGGCGGGGGAGAGGCGGCGATGCGCCGCTGACAGACGCGACTGGAGGCAGGGCTGCAGCCGTTAGCCCTGCCTCTAGGAAGCCATAAATCACGACCAAATCTGTGACCAAGTGTTGCAGTGGTCGCTTTGGGGGTGAAGGGACCCCCGTTAAGCCGCGCGATAGCGGCGGTTTAGCAGGGGCACACATGCCCCTGCTAACTATGAGCTCTGAAGCGAGATTTATTCTCGCTTCAGAGTCTCTTTAACACACCAGTAAGCAAAACAAAAACAAAAAAACCTCAGAATAATTTGGACAGTACTTTTTTACTTACTTTTTGGTTCTTTTTCAATTGCAGAGTACTGAAAACATTTTAAACAGAAGAGGAAAAAAATCTCCTAGGTAGCAGAAAACTTTGGAGAAAAAGTGAATTGCATCGGGTCCATAATGTTACGAAGACTGATTAAAGTGTATGGATTATTTCCCAGGTTTTGCTAGCTCTGCTTCCCTCCTTCACTTTATAGGGAAAAGTAAAAATAATTGAGGGTTTGAAAAAAATCTGATATGCCCCCAAAATGCATCCCAAAATCACAACTGCGTGTTATCAGTAGAGTTCAGGATATGCTGTCTGTATGTTTCCTCTTCACTATGTAACCATCCCAACTGACTGCTAGTTTTCCAGTTTTCTGAAAGCTCAAAGACCTTGTTGAAGGCAGAGCAGATAAGAGGCAAAGAAGGTAGTTTAGACAAGGGATAATACTCAGAGGTGAAGTTAACAGTGCCTCCCTCTGACCTAATCTTTTCTAAAGGAATAACAGACTTTAGTGTTGAACAGAAGAAGAGAGGACAATTCTGTAGCAATTTACTGGTCAAAATATCAGGACATGATAAAAAAACAATTCTAACAATGCTGTAATGACCTATTTGATTTCACCCTGGGCACTTGGAAAGCAATGATGTCCTATATCTGTGTCCAAATATAGGCTTTAAAGTAGAAATATAGCCAAAATGCCTCCTGTGCTCTAAAAGATTAGCTACTCCATAAAAGCCTAAGGACGAACAGTTATTTTATAGAGTTCCTGTAAGGGTTAATAGACTGTGTTTCACTTTGCCGATGATTATCAATGATAGGCTGTGGAAGCTTGATACTGCCATGGAAGATCCTCAGACTGTTCTAAGAACACTGCAGTTAATAAAATAGAGACAACACAACACATTTTTTAATGCATGGTTCAGAGACTGTGAGCAGCTTCGTAAGTATAGGAGACAAAATGTTCCCTCGATAAAAAGATTGGAATGAATGTGATGACACACCATATCCATGTAATGACAGCTCCTAGCAATGTTGTACTCCGAGCAAGGGGACTTGTGATTTCTACACAGATGACATTACTGTGGGACAAATGCAAATAACATAAATCTATGGTCAATAAAGGTTATACCAGACTAAAATTAGGATATAACCAAGATTTATGTTGTAGCGCTTATTTGTGCAGTATCGATTGGCAGCACAGAGTTAGCAAGGAAAACCACCACCTTACACTCTAAAATACTAAAAATATATATAACTCATGCGCCAATGCAAATAAAATATTGCAAATACTTTAATAAAATATACCTGTTAAAATATATATCTCACAAAATAAAAACAAACAATGATTGGCGTTCAATCAGGCAATTCCCCTTCACAGAAGCGTCATTTCACACCATCACAGAAAGGGTTAATTAACCCCACCTGCAATAGATCCAACCTACTGCTGCAAGAAAATGCTACCTAATCGCACTTAAAACGCCTAACATCTAGTGTGCAAGATCAATTGTATTTTGTAAGGTCCTCTTCGTAGCTACAGTATTGTTCCTCTCTCACAGTTTTCAGAGAATTTCTTCCAGTAAAGAAAAATTCTTTGACATCCAGTGTCAGAAATGCCACTTGAGCACGTTCCTTATAATCTTTAAAAACTTACTGGCCAGTAAAGTCCATATATTGATCAACAGTTCAGATGTTGGATACAAAGCATCCCGTCATTACCAAATTAATAATGCATTGCTCCGTGGCTGGGTAGCAATATACAGTTCATCGCTGATTGGCAGCACATTTATATCGCAACATTAACAGACTCACGTATCCTGAAGAGCGATATAAATAGTCCTACTATTGGAATGTGCTCAAGTGGCATTTCTGACACTGGATGTCAAAGAATTTTTCTTTACTGGAAGAAATTCTCTGAAAACTGTGAGAGAGGAACAATACTGTAGCTACGAAGAGGACCTTACAAAATACAATTGATCTTGCACACTAGATGTTAGGCGTTTTAAGTGCGATTAGGTAGCATTTTCTTGCAGCAGTAGGTTGGATCTATTGCAGGTGGGGTTAATTAACCCTTTCTGTGATGGTGTGAAATGACGCTTCTGTGAAGGGGAATTGCCTGATTGAACGCCAATCATTGTTTGTTTTTATTTTGTGAGATATATATTTTAACAGGTATATTTTATTAAAGTATTTGCAATATTTTATTTGCATTGGCGCATGAGTTATATATATTTTTAAAATTAGGATATAAGCATTATAATAAGGTGCCTACAAAAAGCTTTTATCTTTTATGCCCTAAAGAGTGCCTCTGTAACCAAGGTCAACATAAATGGGGGACAGTACCTTTTTAAAGGGTACCAAAATTAATTAAATCTGGGCAGTTCAACTTACCTGGGGCTTCTTCCAGTCCCCTGAAGTCGTCCTGATCCCTTGCCGCCATTCTGTGATGCTCTGAAAGCTGGCCGACTCAGCCAGTCATGGAACACTGTACCTCCTTGATCGCACTCCCGTAGCTTGGAGTGTTCTGGGCATGCACAGTAGAAATTTTTACTTAATGGACAAATGCAGAACACCCCCAGCCACAGGAGCACGATGGAGGAGGCATGTGGCACAGGGCCACGCATGCAGCTTTTGAAGGGCAGAGCAGCTGAATGGAGCAGTGTGAAATGATGGCGAGAGACTATCTGCAGGGGGCTGGAAGAAGCCCCAGGTAAGTTAAACTGGCCAGATGCAATTCACTTTAAGTTCCCTTTAAATGTGCTTGATGAAAATTCCAAAGGAGCATGAAATCCGGAACAGAATCCAACCTATGCCACTGAGCCACGCGCAAACTACTATTTAATACATCTTTCCCACAAAGCTAATAGAGTTATGAAGTGGCAACAAGTCAGAACTACAAGTGCATCATTGGCACATCTCCTACAATAACGCCACTAACACGTCTATTACATGAGCATGTCGGCGAAATCTACACTGCCGAATGGATAGGGAAACCTGAGATAGGACTCTTGTGCCCATCCCGAGATCAGCTGTGTTTTTTCATTGTTCAAACTTAATGAAGCAGCTCTGATATACAGTAAGTGCTTGTGAGATTAGCATCAGCTGAAACAAATGAGCAATTTAAAGATGTTTAATGTCAGCTCAGATTGATGACTCATAGCTCACACTGTCAATGAACGGGAAACGGGAGCGACGCCATCGGAAAGACTGATATACTGTATAGCCCATTTACCACTCTGCCTTCCTCTCGGTCCAAGTTTCCCTGCACGTTACATGACTGCAGAGGAGAACTAGTGGCTGCAGCAGTAGAGCATCAGAACCTGACGCTGGAAGAGGTAAGTACTACTGCTGTGGTGATCTGTGGGTCTGGAAAGGGAGGATGAGTGGTGACAGCCATGGAAGCATAAGACGGAGCCCTGGTAGAGGAGGGAAGAGAGAGGTCCAGGACCCTTGTATTGGTAAGAGAGGGCCGGATTTATACTTATTTAGCCCCTGGGTCAAGTAAATTGGGGCTCCCCTTCTAAGTGCAGCAGCACCCCTCCCATTCCATGTGCTGCCCCCTCTTCTATGTGTAACATCCATGTACTGCAGATCCTCTGTTTCATGCACAGCTCTCTAGGACATCAGTTTCCTTTTTCATGTGTTTCTCTGCATTTGCAGCCTTTTCTTTCATATGTAGTAAACCCCGTTACATGTCCAGGTGCTCCCTTGGGTTTCAGCCACCCAGGGCCCGGGCCTTGGTGGCCTTTCCAGAAATCTGGCCCTTGGTATGAATATGGACTATCCAGAGTCTTATCGCTATGTGGGTAAGTAAATACCATTTTTTTTAAGTTACAGGTTTCCTTTAAAGAGAATCTGTATTGTTAAAATCGCACAAAAGTAAACATACCAGTGCGTTAGGGGACATCTCCTATTACCCTCTGTCACAATTTCGCCGCTCCTCGCCGCATTAAAAGTGGTTAAAAACAGTTTTAAAAAGTTTGTTTATAAACAAACAAAATGGCCACCAAAACAGGAAGTAGGTTGATGTACAGTATGTCCACACATAGAAAATACATTCATACACAAGCAGGCTGTATACACCCTTCCTTTTGAATCTCAAGAGATCATTTGTGTGTTTCTTTCCCCCTGCAGCTATCTTCCACTGAAGTGTCAGGCTGTTTCTTCCTGCAGAGTGCAGACAGCTCTGTCTGTATGTAATTCCTCAGTATGTAAAAGCCCAGCCAGCTCAGAGGAGGATTTATCCAGCTTGTAAAAGATAAGAGAGCAGAGAGAAGCTGCACTAATCTAAAGAACACACAGGCAGTGTGCAGAGAGGGGCCTGGATGGGGGAGATGCATCACAGAACCACAACACTGAAGAAATTGGCAGCCTTCCAGACACAGGCTGACAAGTCTGACAAGAGAGAGATAAGTTGATTTATTACAGAGATGGTGATAATAGAACGTGCTGCAGTAAGCCAGAACACATTAGAATAGCTTTTGGAACTTGTAGGATGATAAAAAACAGGATGTAATTTTTGTTACGGAGTCTCTTTAAGCACATCTTGAGGGTCCAACACCTACCTAAAAACAAGCAAAGCATATGTGCATGCAGTTTACTGAGGAGTGCAAAATTGGGCAACACAAGCAAACCCTGTGTAACGGCATGGCCCAACAAGGGAAAGCTAACTCTGCAAGGAGAAAGGACACTCTTTGAAGAGGGTAAATTGGACATATTGGACAGAGAAGAAAACTATCTCCCGGCATAAGTGGAAGAGTTGTTCATCTTTTCACCATAAAAACTGGTGTCCAACTATTTTATATGTGTGATATACACAGGAACATACTTATGGCACTCAGGACTGGGAGACATCTTTACAGTGTATACCTGGCCCTAATGTACTAATGAGGACATGTACGGCCTAACAGGTTATGTCCCCAATCCAGGGCAGTTTCTAGGCTAAATTTCACCCAGTTCGAGAGTCAAAAAATATGCCCCCCCCCCCCTACTTCCCCAAAATCAGAGCTGCTAAGTGAAATCATGTCAAAAGGCTTCTTGAAACCAACTCACCATTTTTTATTTTATTTATTTATTTATTTATTTTTTACTTATGCTTAACACAAGGTTTATTGAGAGAAATGTTGCAATCCCACTGGCCTGACCCCACAACCCCCCTCCCAGTACATGGGACAGCACGGTGGCATAGTGGTTAGCGCTCTCGCCTTGCAACGCTGGGTTCCCGGTTCGAATCCCAGCCAGGTCAACATCTGCAAGGAGTTTGTATGTTCTCCCCGTGTCTGTGTGGGTTTCCTCCGGGCACTACGGTTTCCTCCCACATACCAAAAACATACAGATAAGTTATTTGGCTTCACTCTAAAAAATTGGCCCTAGACTATGATACATACACTACACTGTATAGACATAGGACTATAGTAGGGATTAGATTGTGAGCTCCTCTGAGGGACAGTTAATGACAAGACTATATTCTCTGTACAGCGCTGCGTAATATGTCAGCTCTATATAAATCCTAAATAATAATAATGCTGCAATCCCACTGGCCTGACCCCACAGCCCCCCTCCCAGTGCATGTTGCAATCCCACTGGCCTGACCCCACAACCCCCTACCCTCCCCCCCAGTACATGTTGCAATCACACTGGCCTGACCCCACAGCCACCCCCTTAGATAACTTAACAGTCCAGCCAGGGAGTCACAGTCAAAATCAGACCATGGTGGTATGGTGGTCTGACCACCAGCCCAGGGCAAAAAGAGCGCCACCCTCCCCCAACAGCCACGTCAGAAAGAGAGAGGCAGTGCAGTACATAGACTGCCTGCCTACTTACCATGATGTTGTCCACCATCATGGCAGGTGGAATTGGATTCTGGTCCTGGAAGAAGGCGCCAGGCCAGGATCGGTGGGGGTCCGGGCGGGGGACCACGGAGCCAGAGGTGCTAGCGGGCAGCGGCAGCAAGGGCAAGACACACACACTAATAGCAGCAATAGGGCGCTTTGCTGGGCTGGGTGCTGTGCAGGGTGCTTTGCTGGGCTGAATGCAGGGTGCTTTGCTGGGCTGAGTGCTGTGCAGGGTGCTTTGCTGGGCTTTGGGCTGTGCAGGGCGCTTTGCTGGGCTGAATGCTGGGGGCTGTGCAGGGTGTTGCTGGGCTGCATGCAGGGTGCTATGCTGGGCGCTGTTTAGGGTGCTTTGCTGGGCTGGGTGCTGTGCAGGGTGCTTTGCTGGGCTGCATGCTGGGGACTGTGCAGGGTGCTATGCTGGGTGCTGGGGCTCTGCAGGGTGCTTTGCTGGGCTGCATGCTGGGGGCTGTGCAGGGTGCTATGCTGGGCTGCATGCTGGGGGCTGTGCAGGGTGCTTTGCTGGGCTGCATGCTGGGGGCTCTGCAGGGTGCTTTGCTGGGCTGCGTGCTCTACAGGGTGCTATGCTGGGCTGGATGCTGGAGGCTCTGCAGGGTGCTTTGCTGGGCTGGATGCTGGGGGCTCTGCAGGGTGCTTTGCTGGGCTGGATGCTGGGGGCTCTGCAGGGTGCTTTGCTGGGCTGGATGTTGGGGGCTCTGCAGGGTGCTATGCTGGGCGGGATGCTGGGGGCTCTGCAGGGTGCTATGCTGGGCGGGATGCTGGGGGCTCTGCAGGGTGCTTTGCTAGGCTGGATGCTGAGGGCTCTGCAGGGTGCTATGCTGGGCTGGATGCCGGGGGCTGTGCAAGGTGCCTTGCTGTGCTGGGTGCTCTGCAGGGTGCTATGCTGGGCGGGATGCTGGGGGCTCTGCAGGGTGCTTTGCTGGGCTGGATGCTGGGGGCTCTGCAGGGTGCTTTGCTGGGCTGGATGCTGGGGGCTCTGCAGGGTGCTTTGCTGGGCGGGATGCTGGGGGCTCTGCAGGGTGCTTTGCTGGGCGGGATGCTGGGGGCTCTGCAGGGTGCTTTGCTGGGCTGGATGCTGGGGGCTCTGCAGGGTGCTATGCTGGGCTGGATGCCGGGGGCTGTGCAAGGTGCCTTGCTGTGCTGGGTGCTCTGCAGGGTGCTATGCTGGGCGGGATGCTGGGGGCTCTGCAGGGTGCTATGCTGGGCAGGATGCTGGGGGCTCTGCAGGGTGCTTTGCTGGGCTGGATGCTGGGGGCTCTGCAGGGTGCTATGCTGGGTGGGATGCTGGGGGCTCTGCAGGGTGCTTTGCTGGGCGGGATGCTGGGGGCTCTGCAGGGTGCTTTGCTGGGCTGGATGCTGGGGGCTCTGCAGGGTGCTTTGCTGGGCTGGATGCTGGGGGCTCTGCAGGGTGCTATGCTGGGCTGGATGCTGGGGGCTCTGCAGGGTGCTTTGCTGGGCTGGATGCTGAGGGCTCTGCAGGGTGCTATGCTGGGCTGGATGCTGGGGGCTCTGCAGGGTGCTATGCTGGGCTGGATGCTGGGGGCTCTGCAGGGTGCTTTGCTGGGCTGGATGCTGGGGGCTCTGCAGGGTGCTTTGCTGGGCTGGATGCTGGGGGCTCTGCAGGGTGCTTTGCTGGGCTGGATGCTGGGGGCTCTGCAGGGTGCTTTGCTGGGCTGGATGCTGGGGGCTGTGCAGGGTGCTATGCTGGGCTGGATGCTGGGGGCTCTGCAGGGTGCTTTGCTGGGCTGGATGCTGGGGGCTCTGCAGGGTGCTATGCTGGGCTGGATGCTGGGGGCTCTGCAGGGTGCTTTGCTGGGCTGGATGCTGGGGGCTCTGCAGGGTGCTTTGCTGGGCTGGATGCTGGGGGCTCTGCAGGGTGCTTTGCTGGGCTGGATGCTGGGGGCTCTGCAGGGTGCTTTGCTGGGCTGGATGCTGGGGGCTCTGCAGGGTGCTATGCTGGGCTGGATGCTGGGGGCTCTGCAGGGTGCTTTGCTGGGCTGGATGCTGGGGGCTCTGCAGGGTGCTATGCTGGGCTGGATGCTGGGGGCTCTGCAGGGTGCTTTGCTGGGCTGGATGCTGGGGGCTCTGCAGGGTGCTATGCTGGGCTGGATGCTGGGGGCTCTGCAGGGTGCTTTGCTGGGCTGGATGCTGGGGGCTCTGCAGGGTGCTTTGCTGGGCGGGATGCTGGGGGCTCTGCAGGGTGCTTTGCTGGGCTGGATGCTGGGGGCTCTGCAGGGTGCTATGCTGGGCTGGATGCTGGGGGCTCTGCAGGGTGCTTTGCTGGGCTGGATGCTGGGGGCTCTGGAGGGTGCTTTGCTGGGCTGGATGCTGGGGGCTCTGCAGGGTGCTATGCTGGGCTGGATGCCGGGGGCTGTGCAAGGTGCCTTGCTGTGCTGGGTGCTCTGCAGGATGCTATGCTGGGCGGGATGCTGGGGGCTCTGCAGGGTGCTTTGCTGGGCTGGATGCTGGGGGCTCTGCAGGGTTCTATGCTGGGCTGGATGCCGGGGGCTGTGCAAGGTGCCTTGCTGTGCTGGGTGCTCTGCAGGGTGCTATGCTGGGCGGGATGCTGGGGGCTCTGCAGGGTGCTATGCTGGGCGGGATGCTGGGGTCTCTGCAGGGTGCTTTGCTGGGCTGGATGCTGGGGGCTCTGCAGGGTGCTATGCTGGGCGGGATGCTGGGGGCTCTGCAGGGTGCTATGCTGGGCGGGATGCTGGGGGCTCTGTAGGGTGCTTTGCTGGGCTGGATGCTGGGGGCTCTGCAGGGTGCTTTGCTGGGCGGGATGCTGGGGGCTGTGCAGGGTGCTATGCAGGGCTTACACAGACCTCAGAGCTGGCGGCGACCCGACCGGAGAACGGCAGAGCAGAGCGCACACTACCACCAGCATCACTTCATGCAGGAAGTGGTCATGGTCAATGACATCACTTCCGCATGTGCATTGTCTGCGGGTGTGCGCTCTGCTCTGACACTCTCCGGTCGGGTCGCCGCCAGCGCTAAGGTCTGCAAGAGAGGCAGGCAGCAACGGGAGGCACATGGGGGGGGGTACGCGACATACGCGAACTGAAGCCGGTGATCGCGCTGGTGCGCACAGCTCCTCCTGCCTCTCGCTGCACCGCATCCGCGCGTCACCGGCTCCTAGCAGTCACATCCTTCTGCTTCTGCCTGGCGCCCCCCCCAATCTGTCTCTCATTGGCGCCCCGTTCAGCAGAACCGGCTGAACGGGGCAAGAAACGGCCCTGCCCCAATCAGTCTCTATGTCCCAATCTATTGCCACAGCTCTATTGACAAGCCCCCGTGTGAACACGACACTTTATTTGTCTCCTAACTACGGTTACCCCCAGGTCTTAACGTGCCAGGCATACAGACTGAAGTAGAGAGGACAATAACCCACCAGGACCCCACTGAGGCAATTAACACAGTTCAATAGTTCATAAGTATCACACAAGACTAGTACCTTGTTTCAGGAGGATGAGGCCCTCAGCATTGATTGCCAGTAATGACAGATGATTCGGGAACAAGCAGAGGGTGATCCAGGCAACATGTGAGAGAGTTCATGCAAGGTCCACATGCAAGGTTATTCAAGCAGCATGCAGTCCAGGTATAACTAGCGTGTCCAGTAAACAAGAAATGGTTGGTCCAGGCAGCAGGCAAGGGTATCCAGTTAAAGGATACCCAAAATGACATGTGACATGATGAGATAGACATGTGTATGAACAGTGCCTAGCACACAAATAACTATGCTGTGTTCCTATTTTTCTTTCTCTGCTTGAAAGAGTTAAATATCAGGTATGTAAGTGGCTGACTCAGACAAGAAGGGACTACAGTGTGACCCTCACTGATAAGAAATTCCCCTTTTTATCTCCTTCTTGCTCTCAGAAGCCATTTTCTGCTAGGAAAATGTTTTATAGTTTGAATTTCTTATCAGTGAAGGTCACACTGTAGTCACTTCCTGTCTGAGTCAGGACTGAGTCAGCCACTTACATACCTGATATTTAACTCTTTCAAGCAGAGAAAGAAAAAAAAGGAACACAGCATAGTTATTTTTGTGCTAGGCACTGTACATACACATGTCTATCTCATCATGTCACTTCGGGTATCCTTTAACAAGCAGAGGTCGGTACAGGTAGAAGGCAAAAGTTATCCAGTTAACAGGCAGAGGTCAGTCCAGGCAGCGGCCAAGAGTATCCAGGAATCAAAGCAAGGGTTAATAACAGAAGACAAGAATGGTCAAATACAAGCCAAGGTCGAGATCCAGTAATTCAACAATGCGAGTTCGCACCCAGCAACTAGCCACAGCTATGCTTATCATGGGCAATGACTGGGAGCACTCTGCAGGTTTAAATACAACTTTCATCCAATCAATGGCCGGCCACAATCCACACATCCAATCACACAGCGGTACACCTACCTATGTGTCAGCTGTAATGTCAGCTGACACCGCACTATTAGCTGACCGTAGTCAGCTGACTATTGTTTACATCTGCGGAGGGCGTACTGGGAACGCACCCTCCGTCTATCAGACTGTGCGGCCTGTGTTCCAGCAGCAGCGTGATCAGCGGGGAACAAGCGCTGAGACCCGTAAGTGGCGGATTCCAACCGGGTCTCGGCGGAAACACCATCAATAACATGCAGGTTCCTTATAGGACACAGGAGGCACAACTGGCGAACTGGGAAACAGAGAAGGCACAAAAAAGGGTACTGAAAGCAGAAAAAGTGGCACAGAAAACACAGAGAAGGCACAAAAGTGGGTGCAGATAATTAGGGTGCACAGCAATAGGTGAATGTACATGTTGTAACTTACAAACAAATGGCTCTTAAAGAGGCCCTGTAGTGACATATAGTAGGATGCAGTAAATTATTCAGGATTACCCATTTTATGGTAATTTTCCTGGTTTCAGCATCAGAAACACTTCCTATATCTATTATATTGCTGTATATTGGTATGTAGCCAGGTCCTCTCAGTGGTGCTTAGCCTGGGCTGTTTAGCTATGTGGAATTCCCAGAGCATTCTGAGCGACCAGGCATTGTTTTTACTGGCTTTGGAATTTTCAGAAACAAAATTCCACAGAGCTGCACCCGACAGGACTAAAGCTGTGGCCACCTGTGAAAGTAAATCAGGATGAGGAAATGTTTGCAATGGGCAAACACTAACTAAATGATTTATAAATATTGTAAAAACAAACAAAAAACCCCTATTTTATTCACTATGTTATTTTCACTACGGTTCCTCTTTAAGAAAAAAAATCTAAAGTCCTCATCTTGTTTGAAACCCAGGGACTGCTTGTATAAGGTTTGTTTAGGAAGTGTTTGGACTCAATAAAGCAATTGCATTTATGTAGAATCAAAATGACAAGCTAAGATTGAATGATTAATTGCAAGACTTTTTATCCA
The DNA here is from genome assembly GCF_040937935.1 of Hyperolius riggenbachi. Lineage (NCBI taxonomy): Eukaryota > Metazoa > Chordata > Amphibia > Anura > Hyperoliidae > Hyperolius > Hyperolius riggenbachi. The sequence continues at coordinate 255,505,617 of NC_090652.1, forward strand.
CTTTGATTGCTATATACTGTAAAAAGGAAAAGTTGGAAAATTGAATTAAACATTTGTTAAAGCGGAATATAACCCTGCATTTCAACTTTGCTCTAAAACATTATTTACAGCATATAATATGCAACCAGCATTTTTTGTTTACTAGACCAGCATTGGAAGGGTTACACACAGAGCTTTAAAGTTCCGTGGAGAGAAATGCTGCTGCAGCTGAAGTTTAGATAGATACATTTAAGTAAACACAATGTAACAAGTGTGGAATGTGACACACACTTTGACTGTGCAGGAGCTCCCGGACACAGAGAGAGAGAGTGAGTCACATTCCTCACTTGTTACATTGTGTTTACTTAAATGTATCTATCCATCTAAACTTTGGTTGCGGGCAGCATTTTTCTCCACGGAACTTTAAAGCTCTGTGTGTAACCCTTCCAATGCTGGTCTAGTAAACAAAAAATGCTGGGTGCATATTATATGCTGTAAATAATGTTTTAGAGCAAAGTTGAAATGCAGGGTTATATTCCGCTTTAAGGTATTTACCGTAAATTGTTTTTGCAACAGAACAGAGGCGCCAAAGGATAAAACAGAGGCACTTGGTTTGATTTCGACCTACATTTTTATATATACTCAGTCTAATTGCCTGATGAAGCAGGGTCACGCCTGTGAAACGCGTTGCACTGAATTTTGAAATAAAATAGTTTTACTTTACAATATCGACAATGGCCTCAAATCACTATGCTTATCTCCTGTCTTTAATAACGTTTCCAGAGTTATCACCATGGTTATAAGGCATGTAGTATTCAGGAAACATTTTACCGCAGGCAAACCTAAAGTTAACTCTTCTGTCTTAAGTTAGCTCTTCAATCCTTAAAATAACTCCAGAATGCTAAAGTTACAGACATGCTGTTAATTAACTGTAATTAACTGCCTGTGAAAATAACTACAGATGAGGTAACTTAAGTTGTGTACACACGCACTACATCCAGCAACGGCGGGTATTTCAGACCCTCCTGCTGGGCGGACGTTCAGTTGACAGTAGTGCGTGTGTACGAGCCGTCGGCGGACTGATAAGGCTGTTTCTGAACGATCCGCTGAGCGGTAGTGCGTGTGTACGCACCTTTAACTACAGAGGAGGTAACTTAACTACAGAAGAGGTAACTTAAAGAGACACTGAAGCGAAAAAAAAATGATGATATTATGATTTGTATATGTAGCACAGCTAAGAAATAAAACATTAAGATCAGATACATCAGTCTAATTGTTTCCAGTACAGGAAGAGTTGAGAAACTCCAGTTGTTATCTCTATGCAAACAAGCCATTAAGCTCTCCGACTAAGTTAGTGGTGGAGAGGGCTGTTTATCTGACTTTTATTATCTCAACTGTTCCTGGACTATTTACTTTTCCTCTGCTAGAGGGGAGGTCATTACTTCACAGACTGCTCTGAAAGACTCATTTTGAATGCTGAGTGTTGTGTAATGTGCACATATTATAGAATGATGCAATGTTAGAAAAAACACTATATACCTGAAAATAAAAGTATGAGAATATTTTCTTTGCTGCTAATCTTCTAGTAATTATTCATAGTACACAACCAATTCACTATATCATATATTTTTTTTTCGCTTCAGTGTCTCTTTAAGGATTGACTGTGCAGTGGCAAGTTTACTCTTGCCTTATTATCTCCAGCATAATCTTAGTGAATTGAGGCCATTATCTTGTGTCTACTTGGAGGAGGTAAGTCCACCGCTACCTCCTCTATTTGAACTATTTTAGCTATATTTATTCTTTTGGTGCCTCTGTACTGTTACAAATTGTCTGAGTCCACCCTTGGTGGAGGGGAATTGGCCCCTTTTTCTGATATATGGAGAGCGACTTCTTAATCCTGAGTGGGGTCAGGTCTAATCTTCCCACCTGTATGTACAGAGTTTGCCTATGAAGTGACCCTGGTTTGTGAGTATAATTACCCTTTGTTTTTCATTATTCACTCATTGCCAGTACTTACTACAGTATATTGGGCTCTCGGTGTCCCCTTTTGTGTTTTAACCTCCTTAGCAGTAACCCCAAGTCAGGCTCGGGCCGGAAAAATGCGGCTCAGAGTGGTAATCCCGAACTGGATCCATTGGAGGTCTGGAATGTGCAGGGCTGCCGCAGATCTATCTAGCAGTATGATTTTTAGGGTATAAAAGCTTGAGAGAAAAAAAATCACTGATTTTGGACAATAAATTTGGAAATAATCATACCGCCAGGGAGGTTAAATACTTCTTGATTCTTTTGTGATTAGGGGCATAACTAGAGTTAATAGGGTCCCCCTACAAAATGATAGCATAGGGCCTTCTTGGTCCCCGAACCCCATATGGGTCACGTGATCGGGAGCTGACAAATGGCAGCAGAGTGTTCTGCTGTGTAGCAGCATCTGAAAGCAGGAAAAAAGATTACACAAGCTCCTGCATATGGTTTTTGCAAGCGAACAGGGAGGGTTTTTTTTTGCTAATTTGCTGCACTTGCAGTTGGGTAGAGGGGGGAAGAGGAGGGGCCCCCAAAGCCTCTGGGCCCCCCTGCCATGGCAGGAATCACAGGGGTGATTGTTACGCCCATGTTTCAATTCAATAATTTTAAGCAAACCTGAACACAACTTTGTTTTTTTTTTACCTGATCTGGTTTTGAATTCTAAATAACATTGTTTTACCAATGCGCAATATTTTCTCCCCCTGCTGGTCAGAGATGGTGTTACAGAGTACTCAGAAAGCTCATCGCGAATGGAACAGCTAAATGAAGCATAACAAATACAGGCACTCACTTTGCAAACTGCAGCTACTAATAGCGGCCGTCCCTTTTGTTTCACTTTATGCCGCACCCAAATTAGCATGTGCCACTTTCAAATGTACACCATGGTGAACCAGGACCCCTGAGGGTCTTTTGAAGGAAGCTAAGAAACCAAAACACCCCAGAAATAAAACAAAAATATATATAATGCCAAGTATAAATTGGCTTTTTTAAAACAGAAAATATTTGCAATCATTTAGCTTTATGTGGACAAGAGGAACTCCCATGATGCATCACTTCTGAATGGGCTAATTCACCCTTTAAGGCTGTATTGATAGGCCATATTCCAGGCTGTTTTAACAATTTGACAATAAGGCTGGGTTCACACTGTAATGGATGAAAAAAAGGATCCGTTTTCCATTCAGACTGATCAGTTTCTTACAATGATATCAGTTTTTTATCCGATCCTGTCTGTTCCGTTTTTGCATTGCTATCTGCTTGGTACTTGTCACATCACGGTTGTGTTCCTCTGCTGCAGCTCGAGGCCTCTGCACACTAGAAACACTGATATACCAATCCCAGAGCCCCATCAGAAGCCTCAGGCCCCCATTGGTTTGCTAAAAAAAATCCAATGGAAATCCTTTGTAAACACCTGGGACGATTTGAATTGGTCTTCTACTCAGTGAACCAATGAAAATCTTCCCTGAGGTGGGGCGATTCCCATTGGTCTGTTGCATACCACTAGGAGCCCATTGCTTCTCCTGGGTCTTTGAGACCTGTATACCAGAATTTCCTCTGTGCAGGGACATGACTAAACAATGGCAGAGTACCCAAATGGACATTGGCGGAGTACTGGAATGGACAGCGGGTATTGTGCCAAATGTACGCAGTGAGTAGTCTAGCAATTGATTCTGTCAGCCCACGTTGCAATTGTGAAGGGAACAAACTTGTGCGCTGCTTATCGGTATAGCTTTGCATAGGATCCATTAGCATCTGTTCGTATCTGTCCCGTTCAGTTCCCATAAACTGCATATTTCATAAGTTTTCAGCATAAATCTGTTTTAGAACTCCATTCAAATTTACAGCACCAGTTTTATCTACAGGTTCAATGCTTTCCCTCCAGTATAAAGCATATCAGATCATTGTTATTACTCACGGGGATATTTAATCTCTACTCATCCAGACACATTTCTGCTGCTCCAAATGCCACCACAGCCTCAGCAGCAGTTTTGAAGTCCAAAGCTACAGGAAGAGATTAATCACCTGAGATCAAGAGATTTAACTCCTTATTGACATCTGCCACATTTAAAATCAGTGAATTGCAAATGAAACAAATGACTACAGCTTGTTAAATCTGCGAATCTAAAGTGGACAGGATCAATGAGATTCTATTTCTAATGACGTGATATAAATTTTGTTGCACGTTGTATGCCACATGAAACTGGACCAGTCACATGCTGTTGCTGCCACTTTGGACTGTCCCAATGCCAAGTGGCATAAAAACTAGAGCAGTATTTACAAAAAATAAATTGCAATTCATTGATCATCTGTAATCTCAAGCCATTAAAATAGAGGAACCTGAAGGGAAAGGAATATGGAGGCTGCCATCTTCAATCATTCCCTTATAAACAATGCCAGTTTGCCTGGCTGTCCTGCTGAGCTTTTGGCACATGCGCACTAGCAGTTCTCATACATGTGTGCAAGGCCTTAGGCCTGATCCACATGGGCGTCCCGCAGCATCTCAGTCACATGCGTTCCTACAAGTGTGAAGAAAAGCATTTGACAGATTTCAGTGGTGATCTGCGTTTTTCATCCCCGCGGGGGGACACGAAGGCGTGGCAGTGAACGACTCTGGAAGCAAAGCAAAGGAAGATAAACAGCGGGAAATGACGGTACCAGCGCTGCCCATTAATTTGAATGGGAGTGCTTAAAGGGACTCAGAGACGAATAACATTATAGATTTATACATACCTGGGGCTTCCGCCAGCCCCATCCGCATGGATCGCTCCCACGCCGCCGTACTCAGCTGCCTCTATCACCAGGTCCCGTAACTTCCACTGGACGCGACCAGTTTTCCGCATGCGCAGGAACTCCCTCTGTCTTGCCGGCGCCTGTTTTACGCATGCGCCTGCACAGTACGGAGGGAGCGCACTGCGCCTGGCCCTAACTGGCTGAAGTGACAGGACCCGGTAAGGGCGATTGAGAAGGCTGAGGATGGCGGCATGGGAGCGATCCATGCGGATGGGGCTGGAGGAAACCGCAGGTATGTATAAATCTATTATGTTGTTCGTCTCTCAGTCTCTTTAAACGACAAGCGCTGCGGCTGTGGTTTACCACCGGCAAGCATCTAGGCTAGCTATGTAATGTTACAACACATGGCCAAGCTTTACATACTGTAAAGATGTATTTATTTGTATAGTATATATTTATTTGTTACTGGCACATTTTAGTATAACCATAAGGACCAGAAACATAAGGAAAGATATACTTTATGGATGGTCTCTGGAGTATTGCTCTCCACATGCTAGCGTAAGTAGCTCAATGGTTGTATTGTATTCACTTACCTCTAGAACAAGCCACAGTTGTCCTCCAACATACTGATCAGCTTTATAATACATCCCATAAAACCTGACAACATTGGGATGGTTGGGAAGTGACTGCAATATGTTATATTCTGCCTCAATCTCCTCATCAACATCCTAAAAGAAAAACATATTAAACAGTTAGAACATTTGGATAGATGACATAAAGAAGGACTCCAAGATTTAGTAAAAAAAAAGTAAAAGAAGTGTTCAATGAAAGCCTGAGGAGCCACTGAAAACAGGAGGAAGGGGCAGGGTTTTTACTACAGGAAGCAGAAGATAATTGGTTAGTCATTGTCAAAACTGCATGCTGGGCAGAGTACTCATTAAAATATATCTGAACAATGGCTGCTGACATCAAAATGAGATGCATAAGTAGGTATCTAGGTGTTCCTACATCAATACAGCTTTACTCTGGTACTCTGGTGAAGAAACTAATGCTTGCTTT